>NC_133657.1:131694757-132294757 GCF_009905375.1 Apium graveolens | reverse complement strand
TCAAAAAGAACCCAACAAGTGTGGGTTCTCAAAAATGCTAATTAATCTCCTCATTTCTGATTGCAGGGAAATAAAAAGAATGTTCTAGTATTGGATAGTGGTGTGCATATATGACTGGAAATAAGTCCCTGTTATCAGAATATAAGATGAAGGTTGGCTCAATGGTATCTTATGGTGATGGCAATGTAGGAAAAACTATGGGATATGCCAATATTTTTATTGGGAATGTCATCATTAAAGATGTCGCGCTAGTAGATGGATTGAATTACAATCTTCTGAGCATCAGTTAAATTACCGACAGTTGATACCATGTTGTATTTTATGATATTAACTATGAAGTGGTTCATAAGATAACAAATAAAGTTGTTTTAATTGGATACAGACATGGAAACATTTGTGAAGCCAAACTTGTTGGCGTGTCCAGCATCTCCTTATATCAAAACATGGTGCTGACTGCTACACTATAAAGGTTATAGTTGCTCCTTCTCCACAAGTAGCTGCTTTTGAACAACTGGTTAGTGCTAGATCCTAACAAAACTTCATGCCAATGCTGATGGACCTGAGACTTGTCTAATAAGCAAAACATCAGTAGATGAAAGTTGGAACTGGAATAAAAAGCTTTTTCATTTAAATTTTAAAAATCTCAATGAACCGGTCAATAAAGATTTGGTAAGAGGACTACCAAACATGTACAATTCTCCTAATGGTCTGTGTGATTCCCGTCAAGCCAAACAAAGAAGGACTTCTTTTAAAATCAAGTCATAATTTTCCATCAGAAAGCCATATCAAATGCTACACCTGGATCTTTTTAGTCCTGTGAACATCATGTCAATCAACAAGAAAAGGTACACCCAAGTTGTTGTTGATGAATTTACCAGATTTACATGAGTACTTTTCTTGCACAAGAAAGATGAGACTCCAGATATTCTTATGGATCACATAAGATTAATTGAAAATAGCTCAAAATACAAAGTGCAAATACTTAGAAGTGATAATGACACATAATTCAAAAATTCCTAGATGGATGAACTATGCAGATATAAAGGAATCTCTCAAAAATTCTTAGTTCCAGGAACTCCTCAACAAAATGGAGTATTGGAAAGGAAAAACATGACATTAATTAAAGCAGGAAGAACAATGTTTGTGGAAACAAATCTCCTAACTTATTATTGGGTTGAAGCTGTCAATACTCCATGTTATACTCAAAATTTAACTCTTATTAACATGAATAGATTAACTCCTTATCAGATGATCAAGGAAAAGAAACCAAGCCTAAATCATCTTCACATTTTTGGATTTTAAATGTTTTGTACTAAGAACACATCATGAGATACTTGGAAAATTTAACAGAAAAGCTGATAAGGGTATTTTTGTTGGATATCCATCTTCCAAAGCTTATAAAGTCTTCAATCTAAGAACAAGAACTATTGTTGAATCTATTCATGTTTCTGTTGATGACAATAAATCTTGGTCGAATTTTGGACTTTTTTGACTCCTGTTTGTGATGTTTCGACTAGGAATCACGACCAGGGTTTCAACCTGAATCCTAGTCAAACCCACGACCTAGATCTTGGTCGAATTTTTGGACCTTTTTGACTCCTGTTCGTGATGTTTCGACTAGGAATCACAACCAGGGTTTCGACCTGAATCCTAGTTCGAACCCACGACCTAGATCTTGGTCGAACTTTTAATCCTTTTTTGACTCCTGTTCGAAAATTTTTGAGCTTGATCCACGATCAGGGTTTCGACCTGAATCCTGGTCTTTTTAATGGGTGTTTTTCTGGAATTTACTCGAAGGAATTCGAACTGGATCCACGACTTCAAATTCGACGTCCATCCTGGTCTTTTTGATGCATATTTTTCAGGCGCCTGTTCGAAAGAATTCGAACAAGATTCACGACTTCAAATTCGACCTCCATCCTGGTCTTTTTAACGCGCATTTTTCAGGCGCCTGTTCGAATTGGATCTCAATCCTAATCTATAGTCTTTATTGGGCTTTTCCTAATCTAACTTGGATTGGGCTTTTATTGGGCTTATATTTCCAAATCCTTTTTGGATTTGGGCCTCATTTTGGGGCTTTTATTTCTCTAAGTCCTAATTGGATTTGAGATGGGCCTTTATTGGGCTTATTTTTCAAATCCTTTTTGGATTTGGGCCTCGTTTTAGGCCTTTATTTCTCCAAGTCCTAATTGGATTTGAGATGGGCCTTAAGAATTATTGAAGATAGTCTGGAAGGTTCCAGAACTTAATAAGTTCACAGATATTCTGGAACATTCCAGAGTTTGGGCTTTTTCTTTGGGCCTTCCGCTTAATGGGCTTTTCTGCCCTTTCGTCTCCCCTTTTTCTGCCTATATAAAGGAGTGAGTGAAGTCACTCACTTTTCACTTCTCATCTCTTACCTCTTGAGCTCTCCTCTTTTCTCTCACAAAAAACCCTAGGTCTTTTTTCAGAGTTTTTTAAGTTTTTGCTCGCTTTCTCTCCAGGCTCTACAAATTCTCAGGTATATTTCTTGCATTCTCTTTTTGTCTTCTCATGTTTAGTTTTTGCATCAAATTTGTGTTAAAAGTTTGCGCCCCTTTTTCAGATGGCTGATAAGAAAATAACCCGGTTGGCCAAGATGAATATGGCCAATAAGTCAATGAGCTTCCCATTCGGTCAAGGTACACTTCCTTGATTGACATGATCAACACTCGAGGGGATGAGTACCCGTCTGACGCGCATCTGAATGCGCATGATCACATCAGTATCTTCCGGTATGCAAAGGAGTTGGACAAGATACAAACTTATTTCAAGATCAAGGAGCCCTTTAAGCTAGTTCTTGCGGGTCCGGCTGACAGGGCCTGCCAATGGAAGAAAGACTCCCTATGCGTCTTTAGGGATACTTTAAGGGCAGGTATCAGACTCCCCTTTCATCCTTTATTCCTGTTCTGCTAGCTGATGTGAGCATCAGCCCTTGCCAACTCCCTCCAAACTCTTGGAGGCTGATTCTTTGCTACCTATCGCAATGCGCCAAGCACAACCTTCCTACTTCGGTTGCGGTGTTCAGAAAAAATTTTCAGTTCAAGAACAGCCCCGACAAGAATCGGAGGTTGGTTTCTTTGAACTAGCACCCCACTGTTCCTCACATAGTGAATGGGAAGTCCATCCCTGACAATAACTTAGGGTGGAAGAAGGAGTTTATCTATGTCCTTTGGGAGGGAGGCGACTGGGGCACCCTCTTCCTTTTATCTTTTAGGCTAGCTGTGGATGGGAGCCCGAATGATATAGTTTTATCTGAGGAGGAGACCAGGGCCTTCAACCTCCTTACTCAAGATAATGGGACTTCCCACTCTTGCGATCTTATCAGGGAGACCGTTCTCATGGAACGTGGCCTTTCTCCCGTTCCTAAAAAAGGTATATTTTCTTCCTTTTCTAGTCGTCTTCGTTTCTCCCACTTTTTCCGTTACTAATTTCTCAATCCACTTCACTTATTCGTTATAGCTGCTGAGAAAATTGAAGAGGCTACTAAGCCTAAAGACCGGGAAACGACCAGGATGAAACGCGTCGGGAAGGTCTTCAAGGACCCGCGCCTCGGGGATCGCTTCCCAAAGTTCTTTCTCTAGATAAAGGAAGGAGACGAGGAGGGCCCCAGCCAACCCTTGCATACAAAACAGAAACCAGGGGCTTTCTTCCAGCCTGCCTGGGGAATCCGGGGGAAGGAATCGATTATGGGCAACACAGCACTTGCCAAGGAATAGTTTATGCATTCCATTTCCCCTGTAGATTATTATGACCTTGTCCTTTAACAGGACTTGGAGGCCAACGAGCTTTTCGGAGCTCAGGCCTTGGCGACGGTACGTCTTTTTCTTATGGTATCCATAGCTTTCTGTCATAATTTTTCTTATTTCTCATTTTTCCTTTGTCTCTTGTAGGAGAACGTCCACTTTTAAGGGGCAATTCACCAAGCCCAGACTTGGGAAGTTGGCCTAGAAGACACAAACAAGAAGCTGGAGGAGGCTAACCAGCGGATAGAGGCTCTTCAAGCCCAACTTGCCTCCTCAGCTTCCGATCTTGAAACGGCCCGGGCTGAGATTGTTATTTTCAAGGCCCAAAAGGACAAGGCCTTCGACGGCTGGATGGATACTCAAGAATTCAAGGACTTAATGGTAGAGCACGATGCCCTTCTTTATCCAGTCAGCTATAAGGAAGGCTGGGACACTGCTGTGGAGGCTATCCAGGACCAGTTTCCGGAGGTTCTTGAACAATCTTCTTTCCCTTGCCCTGTGCAAGTCCCTGCACTTGGAGGCATTGCAGATAAGCTCACTGATCTTATTAAAGATGGCACTTCAGCATCCCCGATCAGAGCATCATCTGGAAGCCAGGGTCAAGGCCAAAAAAGGAGGGAGCCCGAATCTAGCTCTGAAGAGGAGGAATCTTCTTTTGAGGAAGAGGCCGAGCCCCTTATTAAGAAGGCGAGGGTGGAAGAGCCTCCAAAACCAGCGTCCCCTAAGGCATCTAGGGCGTCCGAGGGTAGTTCTGAGGAGACCTCGGCGGAGACTTCTGAAGAAACTTCCGAGGGGCCAACTCAGGAGACATCCGAGGAGACTTCAGATAGCGGTTTCGAAGAATCCGAGCCTTCTAAGGCCTAACTCACTTGCATTATGTACTTTTCTTTTCTTCAGCCATTTTTTAATTTTGTAATCAACTTTGATTGTTTTGATTTATTTTATCTAAGTATTGTCGTAGTTTTTCCCTCATAATACAACAATTCAGCAGGCTAAATCAAACTGAATACTTTTCATTATGACTTGGTTTTCTCGATATCTTACATGAGATGGGTTCAACCCTGATAAAACCTAAACATACCTTCTATCAAATATATAAAAATCCTAAGCAAGCAAAGCTTCAAGGTGCTTTTAAACCTACTTGTCATTCCGACAAGTGAAAATCGTGCTTTAACTGTTTTACACATAGTACACCTTCAGGTTTTGTGCATGCCAAGTTCTCGGGACTTCAAAACCATCCATAGTCTCAAGCTTGTAGGTTCCTTTACCCTGAACACTCTTGACCTTGTACGACCCTTCCCAATTTGGGAAAGTTTCCCTTTTTGCCCTACATCAGAAGCTTCCACCTTCCTCAAGACTAAGTCACCTTGTTTGAAGAACCTTTCCTTAACCCTTAGGTTGTAGTAGAACGAAGCCTTTTTCTGATATTCCACTATCTTCGCATGTGCCTCATCTCGCACTTCATCAATTGGATCCAGGGCTAACCTTTGCCCTTCCTCATTTTCCTCAGCATTGAAAGCTTGAATCCTGGTGGAGGAATATGATATCTCTACAGGAACAACTGCTTCTGCCCCATATACTAACATGAAGGGAGTTGCTCCAGTCGTGACTCTACACGTAGTCCTATAGGCCCATAATATTGGGAGTATTTCATCCACCTGGTTACTCCTCAACTTCTCGATCCTCTTCTTTAGTGCATCCAGGATTATTCGATTTGCCACTTCCGCTTGCCCATTGGCTTGCGGGTGAGCCACAGAGGTGAATCGTAATTCAATTTCATTCTCCTCACAATACTTCTTGAATTCCTTATTGTTGAACTGTGTTCCATTGTCAGTGACTAGGATGCGGGGAATTCCATACCGGCACATAATATTTTCCCACAGGAATTGTGCAACCTGCTTAGTTGTAATTTTGGCCAAAGGCTTGGCTTTAATCCACTTAGTAAAATAATCAATGGCTACAATCAGAAACTTCTTTTGTGTCGTGGCCATGGGGAAAGGCCCACGATCCATTCCCCACATAGCAAAGGGGATAGGTGAGTTGATGGAGGTCAGCATCTCGGGGGGTTGTCTAACGAAAGGTGCATACTTCTGACAGCGGTCACACTTCTTCACATACTCTTTGGCATCAGCCATCATTTTTGGCCAATAGAAGCCTAAACGGGTATCTTATGAGCTAGTGCTCTGCCCCCCAAGTGTTGCCCACAGATACCTTCATGTACTTCTTCAAGAGCCAAGCGTGCCTCATCGGGCCTGAGATACCTTAAGTAAGGAACCACATAAGATATTTTATATAAAATCCCATCTATCAAAGAGTATCTCAGTGCTCGAACAGCCAACTTTCGTGCTTCAGTGGCATCATTTGGAAACCAACCGGTTTGAATATGAGTCTTAATGGGATCTATCCATGACGTCCCCAGACCTATAGGAGCTACAAGCTTAATATCAATGCTCCGTGTCTTCAGAACGCGGAAGTATACACTTTCTGAACTTTCCTCTATCACAGATGAAGCAAACTTTGATAATGCATCTGCCTTAGCATTTTCCTCCCTCGGAATGTGCTCAATATGGCATTCATTGAATTGGGTCATCACAGCCCTTACTAGGCAGACATACTTAGCCATCGTATCATCCCTTGCCTCAAACTCTCCCTTAACCTGAGATATGACCAACTTCGAGTCTCCACAGACATTCAAGTTCTTGACTCTTAGTGTCCCTGCTAGGCTGAGACCAGCTATCAGAGCTTCATATTCTACCTCATTGTTTGTGGTCGGGAAGTCTAACTTCATGGCATACTCAATCAAGAACCCATCAGGGCTTTGTAAAACCAAACCTGCTGATATGGGCCTAAAGTTAGCCTAGAAATATAATAAATGTTGAATTAATTAGACCAGATACGGTCCAATAATGAAGCCCATTTAATGAGGCCCAAAGCCCTGATTATTTATTAATTTCATAATTAATAAATAGGGAGGATTATTAGCTTATTAAATAAGTCCTAACAATGATGTAATTACATAAAAGATAGCCTCAAGGGCACCTACACCAACTAGGAATCTGATTCCTCTATTATAGGACTTCAAAGTCTATCCAAAGTCTGAGAACTTGATCAACAAGTCTCCTATCCCTAGTCCAATTCAAGGACTCTCAACATCTATATAAAGGGATCTACCCCTCAATCAGAACTACATTTTTTGCCTTGATTCTCTAATTAACAGAGATACGTGCTCGTAAAGGCAGAGTTAAGCTACGAAACACGAGAGCAGCCATTAAAGGCCTTGAGCTCCCAAACCTTAGTAATAAATACAACAAATAATAACCTTAGTTTTCTATCCATAACATTTGGCGCCGTATATGGGAAAGCACAACAACAACCATGGCGAGAACACAGAGAACAATCAGTGCCATTGAAGGAGGAACACCCACGGGGACAAGCCAAACGATTGCATCAACCGTGTAGGTACCTCCACATTCAACCTATGCCGCCACCTAAGGAGGAGCCCAGGTAGGGGCAACTAAACCTCAGCCACAAGGGACGATTCCCTCGGCTACTCAAGGGACAAATTCCCAACTTCAACAGCTACATACACCTGTGAATTCTCGACCCGTTGGGTATAAGTACTCAACTATTGTGACTACTAACCCCCCTTATGGGATGCCCCTTTACCCCGAGGTTGGAGGGAGTGGACATGCTGGACGGGGTGAAGCACGAGAGCGAACACCTCTCTACATACAAGGGTTGGCTTCTATCCCTGAGGATCAGGAATTTTCTGGTCCTTACACTAAGAGAGACTTCGAATCTTCAGATGATGAAGTGGCCCCAAGAAGGAGGTGTGCTGGCAAAGAGCCGATGACTGATGGTAACCAACGTCCAAGGAGCACCCAAGGGGTGAATCCCCAAGAAGTGCAGGAGAGAATCAAGGCCCATGCGACTGAGATTCAATAGCTGAAGCGTGACTTGGAGGCGCCAGGTTCCCAGGCCGCCATTGCCACCTAGGGGGAGAAATCCTCCTATCATAGACCTGGATGGTCCAATACAGAGAAGGGCTGTTGTCCCAAGGGCTGATCCAGGCAATCTTCTTCCCCTTGGAGATCCCGATGATCCTACTCCGCCATTCACTAAAGAGATAATGAATGCCCATATCTCAAGGAAGTTCAAGATGCCCACTATCAAAGCCTATGATGGTACGGGAGATCCCGCTAATCATGTCAGGACATTCTCCAATGCACTGTTGTTGCAGCCCGTGAATGATGCTATTAAGTGTCGGGCCTTTCCTCAAACCCTGTCGGGTATAACTCAGAGATGGTATAGTCATTTGCCCCCAAACTCTATTGGGTCCTTCAGAAAATTAAGTAAGGCTTTATTTAAGCAGTTCATCAGCGGGAGAGTGCATGAGAAAAGTTCAGCATCCCTCATGAGCATTATGCAGGGAGCGAAGGAATCCTTGAGAGATTACCTGAATCATTTTACAAAGGAAGATTTAAAAGTCCCGTACCTTGAAGACAAGGTGGCTATGATAGCACTGCAACAGGGAATTAGGGATGAGTTCTTCAAGATGTCCTTGGCCAAGCGCCCCCTGAAAGCATGTTGCAGCTCCAAGATAGAGCCGGGAAGTACATTAAAGTGGAAGAAAGCATGTGGAAGACCGTAGCAAGTAATGAGCCCGCTGGAGGCAAGAAGCGAAAAACCGATCTGGAATATATTGCAAAAGACAAGTATCCTAGAACTGAGCAAAGTAATGACTCGACCCCGAAGAAGGGAGGACCTGGACAAAAGTTCACTGAATATGCTAAGCTGAATGCTCCTAGAAGCCAGATTTTGATGGAAATCGAGAAAGATCAAGATATTCGTTGGCCTAAACCCTTGAAGGTTGATCCTGCCAAGCTAGATAAGAGCAAGTATTGTAGATTTCACAAGGATGTTGGTCATGACACCGATGAGTATAGGCAACTGAAAGATTAAATTGAATTCCTCATTAGAAAAGGAAGATTGAACAAGTATACTGGAGATGGAGGAGATAAGAGCAATAACGTGAGAAAGAACTTTGTTGATCGAAGAAGAGATCAAGAAGATCAGGGGCGAAATCCCCAACCTAGGGGACCGGTGATAAATGCGATCTTTGGAGGACCGCGACCCTGAGGGCCTGTGGTAAACACAATTTTCGGAGGACCAACTGCTGCTGGATTATCCAAGAACTCTAGGAAAGTGTAAACCCGAGAAGTTATGCATATTGTTGGGAAAGCCCTGAAGAGTGCCAGGATAGGAGTAACAATGGATTTCGATGATTCTGACTTAGAGGGTGTGAAATTTCCTCACGACGATCCGCTGGTCATAACACCAATAATAGGGAACAGCCCGATGAAGAGGGTCCTTGTAGATAATGGTGCTTCAATGGATATCTTGCTCCATGTCACCTTATTAAGGATGGGTTATAATGATTCTCAATTAACCCCAACCGATATGCCGATATATGGATTTGCCGGAGTGGAATGCCCCGTAGAAAGGATAATTAAGTTGCCAACAACCATAGGTCAGGAACCAAGTCAAGCAACACAGATGTTGGACTTTGTGGTGGTGAAGACTAGTTCAACTTACAACGCTATCATGGGAAGAACAGGGATACATTCCTTCAAGGCAGTCCCTTCTTCCTACCATTCAGTTATGAAGTTTCCCACCCAGAATGGGATTGGAGAAGAGAGAGGAGATCAAAAGATGGTAAGGAGTTGTTACGTAGCCTCTCTTAGGGCAGATGGAGTTGGGGGGTAGGTTCTGCCTATTGAAGATCTGGATATCCGGGAGAATGATGAGAAAAGAGGGAAGCCAGCTGAAGACTTGGTTTCAATTCCTTTGGCTCCCGAGGATCCCGAGAAAGTGACTTTCGTTGGAGCCACACTAGATGATCCCCTTAAAGAGAAGTTGGTAAAATTTTTGCAAGAAAATAGTGATGTGTTTGCATGGTCGGCAGCTAATATGTCAGGCATAGACCCGAAACTGATTACTCACAAGCTGAATGTGGACCTGAATCGGAACATAATGAAGCAAAAGAAAAGAAGTTTTGCTCCAGAGAGACAAGAAGCTATTAAATAAGAAGTAGAGAAGCTCTTGGAGGCTGATTTCATCGAGGAGATACAATTTCCAGAATGGTTAGCAAGCCCTGTGATGGTAAAGAAGGTCAATGGAAAATGGAGGATGTATGTGGATTTCATCGATTTGAATGACGCATGCCCAAAGGATTGTTCCCCGTTGCCGAGGATAGATACATTGATTAATGCTACTGCTGGTCATGAGATGCTGAGCTTCATGGATGGATTCAGTGGATACCATCAGATCAAGATGCATAAGGATGATATCCCTAAGGTATCATTCATCACTGACTTTGGTGCATTTTATTATCTTGTTATGGCATTTGGTCTCAAGAATGCAGGAGCTACCTATCAAAGGTTGGTAAATAAGATTTTCAAGGATCTTATTGGCAAAACTATGGAAAATTATGTTGATGACATGTTAGTCAAGAGTTTGTTAAAGCTTGATCACATAACCCATTTGAGGGAAGCTTTTGAGGTATTGAGATATCACAAAAGGATGCTAAATCCTGCAAAGTGTGCTTTCAGAGTGGAATCCGGAAAGTTTTTAGGCCTGATGGTCTCCAAGAGGGGAATTGAGACTAAACATGATAAAATAAAGGCTATTCTAGATATGGAACCACCACGTTCCATAAAGGACGTTCAGAAACTCACCGGAAGGGTTGCATCTCTGGGACGTTTCATCTCCAAATCCGGAGACAAATGCTTGCCCTTCTTTAAATCCCTAGAGAAGGTTAATGATTTTGTATGGCCTGAGGAAAGCCGGAAGGCATTCGAGAAATTGAAGAAATATATGGCTGAGGCCCCGTTGTTGGCCAAACCAGCTTTGAATGAAGTTTTATACTTATACTCGGCCGTTTCAGAGAGTGCCTTGAGCGCTATGTTGGTTAAGGAGGAACTGAAAATCCAAAAACCCGTATACTATGTCAGCAAAATTCTGCATGGAGCTGAGTTGAATTATTCAACTATTGAGAAGTTTGCTTTAGCCTTGGTGATGGCTTCAAGAAAGTTACGTCCTTACTTTCAGGCTCATCAAATTGAGGTGCTAACAAATCTGCCCCTGAGAAATATCATTCATAGTCCCAAAGCTAGTGGGAGGTTGATCAAGTGGGTAATAGAGCTAGGAGAATTCGACATCAAGTATAAGTCACGAATGGCAATAAAAGCCCAGGCATTGGCTGGCTTCGTGTTGGAATATACCATATACAACCAAGAAGTCGGGGGCCAGGAGGATACCATACCTCAAGACAAGGAAGTTGATAAGGGGGACAAAGAATAGGATGATAAGGAGAAGGAATATTGGGTTCTTTATTTTGATGGAGCATCAAAAAAAAATTCAAGTGGAGCAGGTTAGGTCTTACAAAGCCCTGATGGGTTGTTAATTGAGTATGCCATGAAGTTAGACTTCCCGACTATAAACAATGAGGTAGAATATGAAGCTCTGATAGCTGGCCTTGGCTTAGCAGGGACACTGAGAGTCAAGAACTTGAAAGTCTGTGGAGACTCGAAGTTGGTCATATCCCAGGTAAAGGGAGAATTTGAGGCAAGGGATGATACAATGGCTAAGTATGTCCGCCTAGTAAGGGCTGTGATGACCCAATTCGATGAATGCCATGTTGAGCACATTCCGAGGGAGAAAAATGCCAAGGCAGATGCCCTATCCAAATTTGCTTCATCTGAGATTGAGGAAAGTTCAAGAAGTGTATACTTCCGCGTTTTAAAGACACGGAGCATTGATGTTAAGCTTGTAGCTCCTATAGGTCTGGGGACGTCATGGATAGATCCCATTAAGACTCATATTCAAACCGGTTGGTTGCCAAACGATGTTACTGAAGCACGAAAGTTGGTTGTTCGAGCACTGAGATACTTTTTGATAGATGGGATATTATATAAAAGATCTTATGTGGTTGCTTACTTAAGGTATCTCAGACCCGATGAGGCACTATTGGCTCTTGAAGAAGTACATAAAGGTATATGTGGGCAACCCATGGGGGGCAGAGCGCTAGCTCATAAGATAACCCGTTTAGGCTTCTATTGGCCGGAAATGATGGTTGATACCAAAGAGTTGTGAAGAAGTGTGACCGCTGCCAGAAGCATGCACCTGTCGTTAGACAACCCCCCGAGATGCTGACCTCCATCAACTCACCCATCCCTTTTTCTATGTGAGGGATGGATATACTGGGGCCTTTCCCCATGGCTACGGCATAAAGGAAGTTCCTGATTGTAGCCATTGATTATTTTACTAAGTGGATTGAAGCCAAGCCTTTGGCCAAAATCACAACCAGGCAGGTTGCACAATTCCTGTGGGAAAATATCATGTGCCGGTATGGAATTCCCCGCATCCTAGTCACTGACAATGGAACACAGTTCAACAATGAGGAATTTAAGAAGTATTGTGAGAATAATAAAATTGAATTACGATTCACCTCTGTGGCTCACCCGCAAGCCAATGGGCAAGCGGAAGTGGCGAATCGAATAATTATGGATGGACTAAAGAAGAGGATCGAGAAGTCGAGGAATAACTGGGTGGATAAAATACTCCCAATACTATGGGCTTATAGGACTACCTGTAGAGTCACGACAGGAGCAACTCCCTTCATGTTAGCATATGGGGCAGAAGCAGTTGTTCCTGTAGAGATATCACATTCCTCCCCCGGGATTCAAGCTTTCAATACTGAGGAAAATGAGGAAGGGCAAAGGTTAGCCCTGGATCTAATTGATAAAGTGCGGGATGAGGCACATGCGAAGATAGTGGAATATCAGAAAAATGCTTCGTTCTACTACAACCTAAGGGTAAAAGAAAGATTCTTCAAGCAAGGAGATTTAGTCCTAAAGAAGGTTTCCTGGTATAGGGCAGAAAGGAAAGCTCGCCCCGAATTGGGAAGGACCATACAAGATTAAGAGTATTCAAGGAAGAGGATATTACAAGCTGGAAACCATGGATGGAGAAGAAGTACCTCGGGTTTGGCATGCTCAAAATCTGAAGATTTACTACATATAGGTCGAACTTATTAAGGGTCGAACCCTCGAGGAATACGTTGGTGACGAATTGTTGCCTAATTTATGGGCTTACCAAACTACCTTCAAGTTCACAACCGAAACAACCTCAGTCATGCTGGCTTATGGAGCTAAGGTAGTGGTGCTGCTGGAAATTATATATATATATATATAACCAAAAGTTGAAGCTTGCAAGCCAGAGACTAACAAAGAAGGCATGAGGCTAGCAATCGACCTAATTTATGAGGTCATGGATGAAGCTAAAGCCCCTCAGTGAAGAGCCTCCCTTTACTACAGTAGAAGGGTTAAAGAAAATTGCTTTCAGGAAGGAGACTTAGTCTTGGGGAAGGTTGGGGCATCCAGAGTTAAAGAAAAGGAAAGCTAGCCCCTAATCGTGAAGGGCCATTTTGAGTCAAGTCAGTTCTAGGACAAAAATCCAATGAGTTGAAAACCATGAATGGTGAGAAAATGCCAAAGCCTTGCTATGTCATAAACTTGAAGGATTATTGTGTATGATAAAAAAGAAAATATGTGGCAAGCACAGAATATGTGCCGAGTACCTTAATAGTATGCAAGGAAATGAAAATAAAAGTTGTTAAAGGCCTGAAGAGCCCAAGTTTTGTCCAATTAGAGGCCCGTTGGTGTTGCAATCATTCAATTCAAGTTAATTAAACTCGGGTAACGATTATATACCAGAATATCTTGTACCTGAAGAGTTCAAGTGACATAAGTAAAAGTTTGATACATGCAAAAAGAAGACTTTTAGCCCCAAAAATGCCTCAACTTTTTTGGGCTTGCAATATACAAAGTCCCATAGCGTGAATGCATCTAACAAGTAGAAATAAGGTCGATGAAACCAATTTCTATTCAATAAAGACCAATCGCCGAAAATAAAAGATAATTGCATAAAGATAGAAGATCTCGAAAGATCACAAAAAGAGTCCCGAAGGACAATTAGGAGGCACACTGAAAATGTTCAAAGTCCATAAAGGACCGAAAGAAGATAAAAGCAAAATAAAGAGCCATAGCAGGCATATGAAGCCATGCAAGGCCGCTAGGTCACTCATCAGAAGACCTTAAAGCCTCGATACATACAAACTCAGATTATGAGACATGGATATGGGTAAAATACAAGGATTGTTAGGCTTGAACCCAAACAACGCCCAGGAAGCACCATTCCTAACCGACGTTACAATACCGTCTCCTAGGCGGGGGTAACCCACGCCTAGAATTTATGGTCGAATGAAGGTACCCTTTTCTTATTAAAAGAAAAAAGGGAGGAAATAATTATTAGATTATTAGAAAAAAAAGAAGACAAAATTCTCAACATAGAGAATATTATTTAATGCACGAATGCATAAACTAATGTCTGATGACAACAAAAATTACGAGTAAATTCGTAATTTGATATATAAATTCCTTAAAAATTAAGGAATTTAAAAAATAGAATTAATTGGAAATAATAGAAAATAATTTTTAATATTATTTTCTATCCAATTAGTGATATTATGCACGATTGCACAAAAATTAAGTATGTCCGTTAACACAATAAATTATGACAAGAATTCATAATTTTATAAAAAAGAGAAAAAAAAGGAGGTGATAACAAAAAGAGAAGAAGAAAAAAAAGAGAAAAAAAATCAAAAAAATAAAAAAAACGCTGCTGGAAAAGGTCGGGAATCGTCTTACGGAGAAAAAGACTAGTGAAGATTAAGGAGGCTAAAACCACGCCTAGGAAGCTTAATTCCTAGGCATTGTTCAAAAGATGTCTCCTACGCGGGGGGTCAACAACGCCTAGGAAGTATGGAACCTCCAACAACGCCCAGGAGACAATATTCCTAGGCGCTGTTGGAAGGACGTCTCCTAGGCGGGGGTCAACAACGCCTAGAAAGTATGAAACCTCCAACAACGCCCAGGAGACAATATTCCTAGGCGCTGTTGGAAGGACGTCTCCTAGGCTGGGGTCAACAATGCCTAGGAAGTATGGAACCTCCAACAACGCCCATGAGACAATATTCCTAGGCGCTGTTGGAAAGACGTCTCCTAGGCGGGGGTCAACAACACCTAGGAAGTATGGAACCTCCAACAACGCCCAGGAGACAATATTCCTAGGCGCTATTGGAAGGACGTCTCTTAGGCGGGGGTTAACAACGCCTAGGAAGTATGGACCCTCCAACAACGCCCAGGAGACAATATTCCTAGGCGCTGTTGGAAGGACGTCTCCTAGGCGGGGATCAACAACGCCTAGGATGCATTATGCAATAAAAGCCTATTTTCTGATTATTTAATTAATCAAAAAATGGACTAAAATTAAGAAAATTACTGAAAAATTCCAAAAAATAGGGAAAAATAAAGGAAAAAATCCCAGAAATTAAGGGAAAAATCTTGTAGATTAGGGAAAAATCCTCGAAATTAAGGGAAAATTCCTGTAAATTAAGGAAAAAATCCCAAAAATTAAGGGAAAATTCCTGTAAATTAGGGAAAAATCCCCAAAATTAAGGGAAAATTCCTGTAAATTAAGGAAAAAATCCCAGAAATTAAGGGAAAATTCCTGTAAATTAAGGAAAAAATCCCAGAAATTAAGGGAAAATTCCTGTAGATTAGGGAAAAATTCTCGAAATTAAGGGAAAATTCCTGTAAATTAAGGAAAAAATCCCAGAAATTCAGGGAAAATTCCTGTAAATTAGGGAAAAATCCCTGAAATTAAGGGAAAATTCCTGTAAATTAAGGAAAAATCCCAGAAATTAAGGGAAAATTCCTGTAAATTAAGGAAAAAATCCCATAAATTAAGGGAAAATTCATGTAGATTAGGGAAAAATCCCCGAAATTAAGAGAAAATTCCTGTAAATTAAGGAAAAAATCCCAGAAATTAAAGGAAAATTCCTGTAAATTAGAGAAAAATCCCCGAAATTAAGAGAAAATTCTTGAAAAATACCAGAAAATTCCTAAAAAAGGAATAAGGTAAGAAAAACAATAGAGTGGTTCTAAAATAAGCCTGAAGCCGTGTGCAAGGCAAATCGTTGTAAATGTGTAGGTCGCTCCACACTATACACAAAAATGATACCCTGTAAGGGAACAAATGAACTTAACTTCTGTGAAATCTTTTACGGTTTCCCAGAATTTGGGGGGAAAATGATATGGGCCTAAAGTTAGCCTAGAAATATAATCAATGTTGAATTAATTAGACCAGATATGGTCCAATAACGAAGCCCATTTAATGAGGCCCAAAACCCTGATTATTTATTAATTTCGTAATTAATAAATAGGGAGGATTACCAGCTCATTAAATAAGTCCTAACGATGATGTAATTCCATAAAAGATAGCCTCAAGGGCACCTACACCAACTAGGAATCTGATTCCTCTATTATAGGACTTCAAATTCTATCCAAAGTCTGAGAACTTGATCAACAAGTCTCCTATCCCTAGTCCAATTCAAGGACTCTCAACATCTATATAAAGGGATCTACCCCTCAATCAAAACTATATTTTTTTGGCTTAATTCTCTAATTCACAGAGATACGTAGGCGTCTCGTAAAGGCAGAGTTAATCTACGAAACACGAGAGCAGCCATTAAAGGCCTTGAGCTCCCGAACCTTAGTAATAAATACAGCAAATAATAACCTTAGTTTTTATCCATAACATTTGATGCCGTCTGTGGGAAAGCACAATAACAACCATAGCGAGAACACGGAGAACAATCAGTGCCATTGAAGGAGGAACACCCGCGGGGACAACCCAAATGATTGCGTCAACCGTGTAGGTACCTCCGCATTCAACCTATGCCACCACCCAAGGAGGAGCCCAGGTAGGGGCAACTAAACCTCAGCCATAAGGGACGATTCCCTCGGCTACTCATGGGACAAATTCCCAACTTCAACAGCTACATACACCTGTGAATTCTCGACCCGTTGGGTATGAGTACTCAACTATTATGACTACTAACCCCCCTTATGGGATGCCCCTTTACCCCGAGGTTGGAGGGAGTGGACAATGTGGATGGGGTGAGGCACGAGGGCGAACACCTCCCTACATACAAGGGTTGGCTCGTATCCCTGAGGATCAGGAATTTTCTGGTCCTTACACTGAGAGAGACACCGAATCTTCGGATGATGAAGTGGCCCCAAGAAGGAGGCGTGCTGGCAAAGAGCCGATGGCTGATGGTAACCAACGTCCAAGGAGCACCCAAGGGGTAAATCCCCAAGAAGTGCAGGAGAGAATCAAGGCCCATGAGGCTGAGATTCAACGGCTGAAGCGTGACTTGGAGGTGCACCAGGTTCCCAGGCCCACATTGCTACCTAGGGGGAGAAATCCTCCTATCATAGACCTGGATGGTCCAATATAGAGATGGGCTGTTGTCCCAAGGGCTGATCCAGGAAATCTTCTCCCCTTGGAGATCCCGATGATCCTACTCCGCCATTCACTGAAGAGATAATGAATGCCCATATCTCAAGGAAGTTCAAGATGCCCACTTAGTAATAAATACAGCAAATAATAACCTTAGTTTTTTATTCATAACACCTGCTCCACTTGAATTTGTTTTTGATGCTCCATCAAAATAGAGAACCCAATATTCTTTCTCCATATTATCCTTTTATTTGTCCCCCTTATCAACTTCCTTGTCTT
Source organism: Apium graveolens (assembly GCF_009905375.1). Lineage (NCBI taxonomy): Eukaryota > Viridiplantae > Streptophyta > Magnoliopsida > Apiales > Apiaceae > Apium > Apium graveolens. The sequence continues at coordinate 132,277,289 of NC_133657.1, read as the reverse complement.
GAGGTATGCTATCTCCCTGGCCCCCGACTTCTTGGTTGGGTATGGTACATTCCACCACGAAGTCAGCTAATGTCTGGGCTTTTATTTCTGTTCATAGTTTATACTGGATGTCGAATTCTCCCAGCTCTATTGCACACTTGATCAACCTCCCACTAGCCTTGGGATTGTGAATAATATTTCTCAGGGGTTGATTTGTTAGCACCTCAATTTTATGAGCCTGGAAGTAAGGACACAGCTTTCTCGAAGCCATTACCAAGGTTAAAGCAAACTTCTCAATAGTTGAATAATTCAACTCAGCTCCATGCAAAATTTTACTGATATAGTACACGGGTTTCTGGATTTTCAGTTTCTCCTTAACCAATACAGCGCTCAAGGCACTCTCTAAAATGGCCAAATATAAGTATAAAACTTCATTCGAATCTGAGCCATATATTTCTTTAATTCCACGAATGCCTTCTGGCTCTCTTCACTCCATACAAAATCCTTAACCTTCTTTAAAGACTTGAAGAATGACAAGCACTTGTCTCCAAACTTGGAGATGAACGTCCCAATGTAGCAACCCTTCCAGTGAGCTTTTGAACATCTTTGATAGTTTTTGGTGGCTTCATGTCCAAGATTGCCTTTATTTTATCGGGATTGGCCTCGATTCCTCTCTTGGAGACCATCAATCCCAAAAACTTTCCAGACCCTACTCCGAAAGCACACTTCGTAGGATTTAACATCATCTAATGGTATCTCATGACCTCAAAAGCTTCCCTCAAATGGGTTATATGGTCAGTCTTCACTAGACTCTTGACTAACATGTCATCAATATAGACTTCCATGGTCTTGCCAATAAGATCTTTAAAAATTTTATTTACCAACCTTTGATAGGTGGCTCCTGCGTTCTTGAGACCAAATGCCATAACAAGATAATAATAAACACCAAAGTCAGTGATGAATGATACCTTTGGGATATCATCCTTGTGCATCTTGATCTGATTGTATCCACTAAATCTATCCATAAAGCTCAGCATCTCATGTCCAGCAGTGGCATCTATCAAAATATCTATCCTTGGCAACGGGAAACAGTCCTTAGGGCATGCGTCATTCAGATCAATGAAGTCCACACACATCCTCCATTTTCCATTGGCCTTCTTCACCATTACAGGGTTTGCTAACCATTCTAGAAATTGTATCTATTTAATGAAACCAGCCTCTAAGAGCTTCTCTTCTTCCCGTCTTATAGTTTCTTGCCTCTCTGGGGAAAAACTTCTTTTCTTTTGCTTCACCGTCTTCCGAATCAGATCCACATTCAGCTTGTAAGTAATTAGTTTTGGGTCTATGCCTGGCATATCAGCTGCCGACCATGCAAACACATCACTATTTTCTTGCAAAAATCTCACCAACTTCCCTCTAAGGGGCTCCTCTAGTGTGGCTCCAACGAAAGTCACTTTCTCAGGGTCCTCAGGAGCTAAAGGAATCGAAACCAAGTCTTCAGCTGGCTTCCCTCTTTTCTCATCATTCTCTCGAATATCCAGATCTTCAATAGGCAGAATATGCCCCGCAACTCCATCTGCCCTCAATGAGGCCACATAACAACTTCTAGCCATTTTTTGATCTCCCCTCTCTTCTCCAATCCCATTCTGGGTGGGAAACTTCATAACTAAATGGTAGGAAGAAGGGACTGCCTTGAAGACATGTATCCCTGTTCTCCCCATAATAGCATTGTAAGTTGAACATGCCTTTACCACCACAAAGTATAACATCTGTGTTGCTTGCCTTGGTTCCTGTCCTATGGTTGTTGGAAACTTGATTATCCCTTCCACGGGGCACTCCACACCCGCAAATCCATATATCGGCATGTCAGTTGGGGTCAATTGGGAGTCATTATTACCCATCCTTAAAAAGGTGTCATGGAGCAAGATATCCACTGAAACACCATTATCCACAGGGACCCTCTTAACCGGGCTGTTTCCTATTATAGGTGTTATGACCAACGGGTCGTCATGAGGAAATTTCACACCCTCTAGGTCAGAATCATCAAAAGTCATTGTTACTCATGTCCTGGCCCTCTTCGGGGCTTATCCAATGATATGCATAACCTCCCTGGCATATGCTTTCCTGGAGTTATTGGATAATCCAGCAGCAGTTGGTCCTCCAAAGATTGTGTTTATCACAGGCCCTCGGGGTCGTGGTCCTCCAAAGATCGTATTTATCACGGTCCCCTAGGCTGGGGATTCCGCCCCTGATCGTCTTGGTCCCTCCTACGATCTTCAAAGTTCTTTCTCCCATTTTTATTCCTATCTCTCCCTTCTCCAGTGTACTTGTTCAATCTTCCTTTCCAAATAAGAAACTCTATTTTATCTTTCAGTTGCCTACACTCATCGATGTCATAACCAACATCCTTATGAAATCTATAATATTTGCTCCTCTCTAGCTTGGAAGGATCTGCCTTGAAGGGCTTAGGCCAACGGATATCTTGGTCTATATCGATTTCCATCAAGATCTGGCTTCTAGGAGCATTCAGCTTAGGGTTTTGCTCAGTTCTAGGATACTTGTCCTTAGCGATATACTCCAGATCAGTTTTTCGCTTCTTGCCTCCAGCGGGCTCGTTGCTCACTACGGTCTTCCTCATGCTCTTTTCCACATTGATGTACTTCGCGGCCCTATGTTGAAGCTGCAACATGCTCTCAGGGGGGCGCTTGGCCAAGGACATCTTGAAGAACTCATCCCTAGTTTCCTGTTGCAGTGCTATCAAAGCTACCTTATCATCAAGGTCTGGGACTTTTAAAGCTTCCTTCGTGAAACGATTCAGGTAGTCTCTCAAGGATTCCTTTCCTCCCTGCATAATACTCATAAGGGATGCTGAACTTTTCTCATGCACTCCCCCGCTGATGAATTGCTTAATAAAAGCCTGACTTAATTCTCTGAAAGACCCAATAGAGTTCGGGGGCAAGCGACTATACCATCTTTGAGCCATACCCGACAGGGTTTGAGGAAAGGCCCGACACTTAATAGCGTCATTCACGGGATGCAACAATAGTGCATTGGAGAAGGTCCTGACATGATTAGCGGGATCTCATGTGCCGTCATAAGCTTTAATAGTGGGCATCTTGAACTTTCTTGAGTTATGGGCATTCATTATCTCTTTAGTGAATGGTGGGGTAGGATTATCAGGATCTCTAAGGGGAAGAAGATTTCTTGGATCAGCTCTTGGGGCTTCAGCCCTTCTTTATGTCGAACCATCCAGGTCTATGATTGGAGGAGGATTTCTCCCCCTAGTTGGTAATGGGGGCCTGGGAACCTGGTGTGCCTCCAAGTCGCGCTTCAGCCTTTGAATCTCAGCCTTATGTGCCTTGATTCTCTCATACACTTCTTGGGGATTCACCCATCGGGTGCTTCTTGGACGTTGATTACCATCAGCCATCGGCTCTTTGCCAGCACGTCTCCTTCTCGGGGCCACTGCATCATCTGAAGATTCAGAGTCTCTCTCAGTATAAGGACCAGAAAATTCCTGATCCTCCGGAATGGGAGCCAAACCTTGTATATAGGGGGTGATTGCCCCCGTGCTTCACTCCGTCCAGCATGTCCACTTCCTCCAACCTCGGCGTAAAAGGGCATCCCATATGGGGGGTTAGTGGTCACAATAGTTGAATACTCATACCCAATGGATCGAGAATTCACAGGTGCATATAGTTATTGAAGTTGGGGATTCGTACCCTGAGGAATCGGGAGAATCGTCCCTTGAGGTTGAGGTTCAGTTGCCCCTATCTGGGCTCCTCCTTGAGTAATGGCATAGGTTGAATGTGGAGGCACCTCCACAGTTGAAGAAATCGTTTGGGTTACCCCGCGGGTGTTCCTCCTTCAAGGACGCTGCTTGTTCTCCGTGTTCTCTCCATGGTTGTTGTTGTGCTTTCCCACAGACGGTGCCAAATATTATGGATAAAAAACGTGAGGTGTATTAACTGCTATATTTATTACTAAGGTTCGGGAGCTCAAGGCCTTTAATGGCTGCTCTCGTGTTTCATAGCTTAACTATGCCTTTACGAGATGCCTACGTATCTCTGTGAATTAGAGAATCTAGCCAAAAAATGTAGTTCTGATTTGTGGGGTGAGGCCCCTTATATAGATATTGGAGTCCTTGAATTGGACTTGGGTTAGGAGACTTGGTGGTCAAGTCTCAGAATTAGAATGGACTTTGGAGTCCTAAGAAGTCGGAAGCTGATTCCTTATCCCACCAGGTTCCTTGGAGGTCAATCTACAAGGATTTATTCCTCCACTAGGACTCATCCTATCAACTGACTTATCCCTTATTAATTAATTACGAATTTAATTAATATTCAGGGTTTTGGGCCTTCTTTGTTCCATCAGGCCTGATCTGGTCCATCAAACCTGATCAATGTATTAACCTTTTTGGTCTGAATGTCATACATCTTCTTATTGGGCCTTGTGGCCCAAATCATGTGTAATTAATGCAATATTAATTACGTAATCAGTACTTATTTATTCCCTATCAACAGTTGCCTATTAGTACCCTATCTATACCATTAAGTAAATGAATATCCTTAACTTTATGATTTAAAGTGGACATTATAAACCTAGGAAAGAATATTTCCTTACCTCTTGTAGCTAGGGGCATTGTGAGCCTGGTGCTAAGTTCTACCAGGATCAATAAGCCCACATTTATGTGTCTGTTGTGAGCCATTGAGAACACCAGCTTCTGGACCACACTTGATATGTTGTCATACCCTATCTTTCTGCAAGTGAAGGCCCTTATGATAGAGTCAAATAAGAAAGACCATTCCCTTCTCAGATTCTTCTTGTTCAGGCTTACCAGGTTAATCTTCTCACTGTAATTGATGAAGTCCATGAACTCAGCCATATTATGTTGAGTAGGAACCTACACCATTTGCTCAGTTGGAATGCCTAAAGCCTGGTTCACATCTTGCTCATTAAACTCTACCTGTTGGCCTTGAATGGAGCAGTTCACCACCATAGAAACTGAATTTTCATGCACAACTGTTCTCACCACAGCTGTTGTTCAGAACTCATGCAGAACATCCAAGTAGAGAATTGGATTAGCAGTTAGAGCTCCTGCAAGATAAGTCTCAGGCAAAAGTTTAACAAACCCCTTATAACCGTCAAGAGCTTGATTAGCATCTGTAAAAGTGAGATAGCTTGTTCCATCCTTGGGGATTGCAGCTCTAACATTGTTTAATGCCATTATAGAGGTGTAGAATTGAGTAGGCAAGAAAAATTAGAGAGAAAGAGTTTGAAATGAGAGAGAACGGTTGAGAATTGGAGAAATTAGGTCAATTGAGATCTCGAAAGCGTAAAGAGTCACTCAATCGTGAAGTCTGAGTATTTATAGGCTTGTGAATATGACTTATCGAGAAGTGGATAAAATGTTTGGTATTTGTTTATCGAGAAGTCACGTGAATTACTGAAATAAATATCGATATGTCTCTATCTTGACTTTATTCGAGATCTAGATAGTGACTTATCGAAATGTCAAATAAATACCCAGTTTGTCCAGAATGGACTGAAATATTCCAAATATTTATTGATTAAATCAATATAAAATTAGAATGGATTTATTTTAAAAGTATCATACTGAAAATAATTTATTAAGTAAAATTATTTTAGTCTGAATTAAAGGTAAGTTTAAATTGTACTTGTAGAGAACTCAAAATAATTCACTTGAGATCTCTACAATACTTATCGAGAAGTCATAGAGTACTTTATCGATATGTCCATTCAAGAAGTCTGGTAATGACCTTATTCGAGAAGTCATTCGAGAAGTCATAACAACTTATCGAGATGTCCACGAGAAATCTAACAAAGAATTATCGAGAACTCTATCGAGTAGTCAAAATAACTTATCGAGATGTCCGCTCGAGAAGTACAAAACTAACTTATCGAGAACTACTTCAAGAATTCTCAAAATGACTTATCGAGAAATTATTTATACTTATCGAGAACTCAGTCTCTATGTACTTTTGCTGCTTTTCAGGTCTGTCTTTTATTAACTTCATATATTGAAGATATGATTTAATCAAAGAGACAGTTTACTTAGAATTTTAAAAAATTCTAAGTTATCAAAAGTAAAATGAAAAATAAATATGCAGAGAAATCTGAAATATTTATAATTCATATTCCAGTTACTTTCGAATTAATCAAATGAAATTTGATTTATCAAAAATTAATCTGCTGCAAAATATTAGCGGAGTTCTTGCCTTTAGGATGAAAAATTTAGCATATCAATTTCACCTACAAGTCTAGTGAAAGTAGCTTCATCCAAAGGTTTAGTAAAAATATCAGCTAATTATTTTTCTGATGGAACAAAAATTAGCTTAATAGTACCATTTGTAGCATGTTCTCTAATAAAATGGTACCTTACATCTATGTGCTTTGTCCTAGAATGATTTACTAGATTAGCAACAATAGATATGGCACTAGTATTGTCACACATAATTGGAATTTTGTGTAACACTAGGCCATAATCAATTAGCTGATTTCTAATCCAAAGAACTTGAGGACAAGAACTTCCAATAACTATGTATTCAGCCTTAGCTTCGGAAGTTGACACAGATTGTTGTTTCTTGCTATACCGGGATACAAGTCTTTGTCCAAGAAATTAACAGAATTCACTAGTGCTCTTTCTGTTGACCTTGCATCTAGCAAAATCTGCATCTGTGTATCCAACAGCTTCAAAACCTATTCCCTTTGGATACCATAACCCCAAGTTTGGAGTCCCCTTCAAATATCTGAAAATTCTCTTTATAGCCATCAAATGTGATTCTTTTGGATTGGCTTAAAATCTTGCACATAGACATGTTACAAACATAATGTCTGGTCTACTAACAGTCAAATATATCAAAGATCCAATCATTCCTCTATAACTTGAAGATATGATTTAATCAAAGAGACAGTTTACTTAGAATTTTAAAAAATTCTAATTTATCAAAAGTAAAATGAAAAATAAATATGCAGAGAAATCTGAAATATTTATAATTCATATTCCAGTTACTTTCAAATTAATCAAATAAAATTTGATTTATCAAAAATTAATCTGCTGCAAAATATTAGCGGAGTTCTTGCCTTTAGGATGAAAAATTTAGCATATCAATTTCACCTACAAGTCTAGTGAAAGTAGCTTCATCCAAAGGTTTAGTAAAAATATCAGCTAATTATTTTTCTGATGGAACAAAAATTAGCTTAATAGTACCATTTGTAGCATGTTCTCTAATAAAATGGTACCTTACATCTATGTGCTTTGTCCTAGAATGATTTACTAGATTAGAAATAATAGATATGGCACTAGTATTGTCACACATAATTGGAATTTTGTGTAACACTAGGCCATAATCAATTAGCTGATTTCTAATCCAAAGAACTTGAGGACAACAACTTCCAATAGCTATGTATCAGCCTTAGCTTTGGAAGTTGACACAAATTGTTATTTCTTGCTATACTGGGATAGAAGTCTTTGTCCAAGAAATTGACAGAATCCACTAGTGCTCTTTCTATTGACCCTGCATCCAGCAAAATCTACATATGTGTATCCAACAGCTTCAAAACCTATTCCCTTAGGATACCATAACCCCAAGTTTGGAGTCCCCTTCAAATATCTGAAAATTCTCTTTACAGCCATCAAATGTGATTCTTTTGGATTGGCTTAAAATCTTGCACATAGACATGTTACAAATATAATGTCTGGTTTACTAATAGTCAAATATATCAAAGATCCAATCATTCCTCTATAACCTGAAATGTCTACACTTTTTCCTTTCTTATCTTCATTCAGCTTTATAGCTATAGACATAGGTGTTGATGCAGGTGAACAATCAACCATACCAAACTTCTTCAATAGATATTTGATATACTTGGTTTGGATGATGAAGATTCCATCACTTCTTTGACTGACTTGAAGTCCAAGAAAGTAACTTAACCCTCCCATCATACTCATTATATATTCACTATGTATGAGTTGTGAGAATCTTTGACATAGTTTTTCATTAGTAGAGACAAAAATGATATCATCCACATAGATCTGAACAAGGATCATACACTACCATGTTGCTTACAGAAGAGAGGCTTATCAATAGTTCCTCTAGTGAGTCCATGTTTAATCAAAATTCTGACAGTGTGTTATACCATGCTGTAGGTGCTTGCTTTAGTCCATAGAGAGCCTTTAGAAGTTGGTAGATAAAATCTGGAAATTCAGGATCCTCAAAGCCAGGTGGTTGTTGCACTAAAACTTCTTCTTCCAACTCACCATTAGGAATGCACTCTTTACATCCATTTGATACACCTTAAAGTTAGAATGTGAAGTAAATGCAAGAAAGATTCTTATTACTTCAAGTCTTGCAATTGGAGCAAAAGTTTCATCATAATCAATTTCTTCTTCTTGTGAGTAGCCTTTTACAACCAACTTTACTTTGTTACCTATCACAATCCCATTTTTATCCATTTTGTTCCTGAACACCCACTCTGTTCCAATTACACTTCTGTTCTTTGGTGCAGGAACCAACTTCCAAACTTTGTTCCTTTCAAACTGATTTAGCTCCTCTTGCATAAAAGATATCCAATCAGGATAAAGTAAGGCTTCTTCAATTTTCTTAGGCTCAACTTGTGACCAGAAAGCATGTATGTAGACATTCATTTGTAGTTGCACTTCTAGTCCTCACTCCAGCATTTGGATCACCAATAATTGCTTCTCTTGTGTGATTCCTGTCCCATTTTCTGGTGTGAGTTTGTTGACTTGAGTTCTCTGCATGTTCTTCATTATTGGCATGACTTGCAGAACTTTCTCCTCTTTCTCCCCCTGAGTTTGTGCTATCAAATTCAGGTGTCTGAGATGGGCATCCATTTTCATGATTCATGCCTCAGCTTCATTTTTATCAAGGCATTCCAAGACTGGACACTTGTCATCTTCAAAAGTCACATCTGTGCTTTCCATAATTTTCTTATGTTCAAGCACATAGACTTTGTAGGAAATTCTCTCCAATGAATATCCCAGAAAAATTGCTTCAAAAACTTTAGAGTCAAATTTTCTTACATATTCAGAGTTGTCTTTCAAAACATAACACTTGTTTCCAAACACATGAAGATGCTTCACAGTAGGATTTCTTTTAGATAATATTGAGTAGGATGATTATAACACCCCCAAATCCGGGGTCGGGGATCCGGGTTATCACGAGTTCCATTTCCCTTAACAATACTTAATCTAAATAAACAACCAATTATTGCGTACTGAGACCCCATAATATACACACACACCACAAGTTATAGTCTCAGAGATGAGTACCAAAAATAACACTAATCATTTTATTCCACAATTATAAACCATTACACCTTAAAAAGGGTTTCTGAATAAATTTACATTTTCCTTGCCATTATTACAGTTCATAAATATACATCAACAGTTGAAAACCTAGCCTACTGGTAGTTCCTACCTCAGCTACAGTGTCATCCACGCCTACAGGAAACTGCGGAACATTTCCTATCCGCTTGCGAATTGGGAATTTAGTCCTGTTCATTTTGTCTATCTGTTGTTGTGTGATGAAAGAAGAAAGAAAAGGTGACCAATAAGCCCACCAAAATAATATTATAATGATTAACAATATATGAGCATTCTCATCATAATACTCATGAAAGTCTTGGTCAAGAAGAAATGAACCAAGTTGATATCTTAACGCGATCAAGTTGCAAAATATTCAGTATATATATATATATACTTTTTAAAAATCTTGGAAATTCTCTTCCATGCATAATATACACAGGGTTCCAGTTTATAACTGTATAAAAATATCGTTGCAAGGTGATCTCATATGTTTAACCTTGTCTCAATATTTTTCTAAAATTTTTGTCATGCATAAGATAATCATTAACGAGATATAAGTTGAAAAGATGAAGTTACAAGATACTCCAATATACTTATATCTTTTCTGAATACTACTTGAACTACCACCGCTCAAGGTATAATCAGTTTCAAAAGTTCATTACATAGATGAGACTACAAGATAAGACTTGAATAAATTCAATCTTTGAAATATCATTCAAAAGAGATGAAGTTATGAGATACTTCATTAAGTCCCGATATATATATACACACCTATATATATATCTCATACATTCCCTAAAAACCTATGTCATGACAAGTATAAGCAGAGTTGTTATATCCAATGAATTTGGAAAGAAGAGAATTTTGACATAAACCTGATATCTTGCTAATCAGGCAAAGATACCAATAAGTAACCTTTTCTACTGTAGATGGATAAATTCCTCGCCGGTCATCACCCTGGACGCATTAGGACCTCGTGCTAGACCGTTACCTGGCCACTCACGCGTGGATGGACTGTCACCCAGCCTCTTACACCTTCATAGACCGTACCCCGTCTTGTCGCTTATGCCGACTCAATTAGATGGACTTACTTCCCGAATGTTGGGCAAGTAATCAAATTGTTTTCTCAAAACAGCAACCTTGTTGAAAATATAAAATACACCACAGAGCCGGATCCCTAAGGTTTTTTGAGTGAGTATTCAAGTCCCCTTCGAAAGGAAGATCTTATATTTGAAAACGAGTTTTGGGATCCACTCTAACTTTTAATATCATTTGAAGACTCAAAAATATTTTAAAGAATGTTTAGAGTAATGATGATTTAATAAAATAAATCAATCCCGATACATTAGAAAATATCTGAATATTATTATTTAAATAATATTCCCATAAGGATAATCTTTATACAATAATTGAAGTAGAAGTTTTAAAACTCATACTTGAAACGAATAATAAATAACAAAAGATATACTTATACGAAAGTAAGATCCTAATTTGAATAATCGAAAATAAGTTTGATTATTATTTAAAACCATCGAATATACCTTATTCGATTAATATTTATAGAAAACTATATATATATATACATATATTATACTCGGGAACATCGACTCCGGGTTTAGAAAAATATTCACCTTTGGGTCCCCTATACTAAGGGTATACGCAACTACTGCTTAACTCTAGCATAGGTATTATGCAGTTTATAAGCATTTGAATTGATAATATAATATCAAGATTTCACAACATGCATATATATACCATATCAACATGCTCCAATATTCGCAAGATTTGCTAATAACAGTCACACACTTATCTTAAGATAATGCATCAATATATTTACATCACAACAACAGTATAACGGGTAGAAAACTTGCCTGAGCGACTGGGGGGTGGTTAAAGGCCTGAGGCGAGTCTGGTAACCTATAAACAACATATAAGTTGGAATTAAACCATGGTCGCTTTAGAAACTAGTCTTTAACCAATTAGACCCTAACGTTCGCTTTTGCGCTTAACGATTCACATAAGTCGCTCGAGTACCCTCGGCTCCACCATTTTTAATAAATTAACCGTTACGAAGTTTAAGGCGACACTTTCGCGAATACTCTACCAACTGACCGTTTAACCTTAATTATTTCATACTCCAAATAGTCATTTTAGGACCTTAACCAAGGTTTCAAAGTAAGGCGAGGGGAAATGGTTCGTTAGGAAAATGCCGTTACTTAAAACGGTCGTTTCTCCTAAACCGTACATCGGATTCAAGCGAACCACATATCAAAACGAAGCTTACGACACAATCTAGCTAAGAATGGAAAAGTTACAGATTTAACAGTTAGCTCTCTGTCCCGAATATTAAGAACAAGCAGTTGTATAAAAATGGGCATTACGACGGCTATGTTTACGCGATTACCAAGTTTTAACCACTTCAAATCAATCACAAACCAACTGACAACCAACATTACAACCAAAATCCATCCAAACCTCACTACATCAGTCCATAAATTCATGATTTTTCCAACTCATTCAATCACAACAAAAGCTACTACTATACTTAAGGTTCATTAATCCAATAACCAAGATTTACAACTCAAACTCATTACAAATCTAACCAAACTCTAAATATACATGAATCATGCTTCCCGTGAACTATACCAATCATAACAAGCTCTAAATATTCAAAATTAAGGTTAGGGTATGAGATTATACCTTCCTTGGTGAGTAGAAGTAACTAAGGAGCTTGAAACAACCCATGAAAATCCTTACAAAAGCTATATCCAAAAAAAAACACAAGATTAAAAATTTACAATTCTTGAAAACACTATTCACTCTCTTCTTCAATGATTTATTGAAAAAGATTGTGAAGGAATTTGTGGCTTAGATTCCTAGGATAGCCATATCTAAGTATAAGGGACCCTGGATAATTACCTTACAAATTAACAAAGCTTGGATCTTGGTTTTTTGATTTTTTTCTTCTTGAAATGATGAAGAAGCCGAGAGCTTTTCTTCTTGAAATGAAAACTCAACCTCAAATTTATGTTATGATTTTCCTTGGCTTGGTTGCTACCTTTTTGTTTGTTAATTAATTTTTACCATGGTGAAAAATGCATTGCTCACAATCAACCAACCATTCCTTCCACTTGTCATGCGTATGTCACCATGCTTAAGTCATCTTGTTAACACATGTCATCTCCTTGTTGGTGTGATGACATCATCATCCACTAACCTCTTTGATTAACCCTTAATTACTTGGCTAATGACCGCTTATCTGTTATACGGTTCGCTTAACTTTCGTTCTCGTTTATCGTTTGAGGGATCATACCCGGGATCTTATTATTTGGGTTCCCTTAACCTTTCTCAATATTCTATATTCCTTTTATGATCCTCCCTTATAAGCCTTGAATTTATAATCCTTTTAATCACGTTACCTTATACTCAATTCTTTCGGTATCTGGTGGATTTTCGGGAAAAATCAAAGTGTTCGAATTTGGATTCTGACGATCTTTGCATACACTTATATACCATATAGAGTACTAATAAGATCTCAGAATATTAATAAAAGAAATGCTACATAGCGTGGCATGAAAAGTTTTCTTATTCAGCATAATCAGCAAAATCACTATTCATAAGGGTTACAAAAAGTCCAAAATTTTTGGGGTTATTACAGTGATTTTCCAAGATTCTAGTTAATGAGATATTTATTTTGAGTATAGCATGCAGTGTTGACAGCTTCTTCCCAAAAACTTGTTGGCAGTTTGGCATCCTGCAACATTCTTCTAGCAGCCTCTACTAGTGTTCTATTCTTTCTCTCAACTACCCCATTCAGCTGAGGTGTCCTGGAAGCTGAGAATTCTTGAACAATGTCCTTGTCTTTGCAGAATTCAGTTAAAGTTGCATTTTTGAATTCTGTGCCATTGTCACTCAGTCTTTTCACACAATTATGATCTTCAGCCTACTTCTCAATCTTCTTGATGTGTTCAATTGTGATGTGTAGAGTTTCATCCTTAGAGTGCATAAATTCTACCAATGTATATCTTGAGTAGTCATCCACTATCACAAGTGCATATTTCTTCCTAGAAATGGATAAGACATTAACTGATCCAAATAAGTCCATGTAAATAAGTTATAAAGGTGCACTTATGGAATTCACAGTTTTACTCTTGTGACTTGACTTCTTCATTTTGCTTTTTTGACAAGCCTCATAAACTTCATTTTCAGCAAATTCTAGATTTGGCATGTCTCTCACTAACTCCTTTTTCACCAGGGTGTTGATTGCCTTGTAATTCAAGTGAGAGAGCTTTTTATGCCACATATTACTTTGCTCTACAGATGTCTTGGTGTAGAAGCCACAAATGCCATCCTTGTTTGCTGAGTAGAGATCTGCAACAAACAAGCTTCCCTTTCTTACTCTTTTCAGAGAAACTTCGCTAGTCTTTTTGCTGATGATTAAGCATTCTCTTTTGTCAAATGCAACATTGAATCCTCTATCTGTGAATTGACTAACACTTAGGAGATTCACTTCCAAACCAACAACCAGTGCTACATCTTCAATGACAACATTTCCAGAAATTAATTTGCCATATCCCATAGTGAAACCTTTGCTGTTGTCTCCAAAAGTCACTAATAGGCCAGCCATTTCCTCAAATTGTGATATAAGGGCCTTATTACTTGTCATATGTCTTGAGCATCCACTGTCTATGATCTATATGACTTTCTTCATTTTGCCCTGCACATGATATGGATTAAGTGTGTTTAGCTACCCAAGCAGTTTTGGGTACTTTCTTATTGTTAACAGAATTTGCAGAATTAGAGTGAGTTAATTCAGAAAGAATGGTTTTCATTGATTGATTTGCATGTTCCCTTTTAGTTGTAGACCCAATGTTGACTTCTTTGAGGTCTACTCTCAGTTTGTGGCAACTTATCATCACTTTCATGTTGCAAGGAATGCAATCAAACTTATCACAGAAAGAGTAGGGATCTTCAGTCTTTGCTTTATTATATTTTCATGCTCCCAATCTTGGCTCACTAACAACCTTTTTATAAAGGTGAGTTAGATGATTTGTAGAGCCACATTTCTGACACTGTTTCATAGGAGCATTTGCAACAAATGCAAAGTTATTGCTCTTATTTATCCCAATCTTCCCATGCCTGTTTTTCTTTTTCTATCCTGCATTCTCAGTCTTAACCTCCTTGATTGGCTTCTTGGGGGTTTGATCCACCATGGGCTTCTTCTCAGTTTTAGAAGGTGGAGTCGTTTCTATGCGTTTCTTTTCATTATCCTCATCAGCAAGTTCTTGCTTTATGATCAACTCCTCTTTACCGAAATTCACTTCACATGCTTTGAATAGAGGTGAACTAACCTTTCTCAGTATAGCTGGGACATCTTCACTTATAGTTGCTTTTCCCTTGTCACCTTCAACTTTCTTATTATTTTTCAATGCATCATAATCCAAGCCAATGGATATGTTAGCACATGGCTTGTTCTTCTCATGTTACTGGCCAACTAGCTGAGATGTATTTTCTGAATGGTTTCGGTTTCACCTCATTCTTCTCTAGCTTTTCCCTCAACACAGTTGTTAGTCCCTAACAATGCAACAAAAATTACAGAAGGGGGGTTGAATGGAATTCTTGAAATTTTTTCTGAATTATAAAATGTTCTAACTTAAGATATATATTATAGTGTTTTGATTTGCAAAGTACGGAATGACAAGTTAAATATGAATCAAAACACAAAGTAATAAAAACACAAGTCTTTAAAACTTTCTGGTGGATTTGAATGTATCCATCAGATATATATATATATATATATCAAGAGAACTCTGTGAAGCTTGAATAGCTCACAGCTGCTTACAAATAAGAACAACTAAACTTACAGAGAAATGCTAAGGATACAGCTTACAAATGTTTCTCTGAGAAAAATACTTGCTTAGTCTTCTTGTTGTTCTATTTGCTACTCTTGGTTTATATATCACTAAGATTACACAGTAATAAGACAAGATAATAAAACAAAACCTATCAAGTCTAATACTATGCTGCTTCACTACTCTATTTCAGCAACTTTGAATATCTTCATAATAGCATGGAAATGGCAATGCTTCTTTGTTCTCAAAAACCCAGTTGAATAGGCTTCCACATTCCTTTTTTCATACACTCGACGCATGTGACTGTGTTGTCACTGTCAACAGATGTCTGAATTGATTATCCTTCGGGTACATGATCATCCGTCGGGTTGCCTTATTGATCATCCGTCGGGTAACTTTGTTGATCATCCGTCGGGTAGCTATTTGGCACTTGACTTTATTTCATTTATGCAGAATTACAAGACATCATTTATGTACAATTAATCAACCTATTTTGCATATCTAATTCAAGTCAACATGACTTATATGCTACTACAGAATCTATACAAAGGTGTATGCAGAAATGTGCTACATGACTTATTGTTACATAAGCTACTCACTCGATGGATGTCAAATCATCATCCATCGGGACTATATTTTCTTATCCGTCGAGTGCTATATATTTCACCAAGTTAAATCTACTAAGGTATTTTTTTAATGAAATCATCAAGTTCACAACATATACACAAAAATCTCCCCCAATTTATGTCTACTAGAATTTACAAAGATTTGATCACAGTCATTTTCAAGGTGCTCCTCTAGCCTGAGCATATTAATCTATTTCCTTGAAGATCCGGATCTCTTTCCAAGCTTCCTGTTGTTTTCATCTATCTGATTTTGGAGCTGTCTGTGGAATTCCAGTTCATTAGATTCTGAGAGATTAAGCATTTCTTGCATTTCCAAAAGAGTCTCATTGCTAGAGATGCTCAATTAGTCTTCTAATCTGAAGAATCTTCTAACTCCTTTATCATCCATGAATTCCATCAGCCGGCAGGGCCTTAGATGCACTCTACTTTATGTGTAAGGAATAGTTAGAGTCTTTGGGAGTGCATTTTTGGCTCTAATACTCCTTAGTTCTTCAATCTTCTTTAGAACAAGTCTTTTAGCTCTCACATTGAATCCAAAGTTCTTCTTGAAGGATGAATAAACCTTTATCAGCACAGATTGGCTTTCTTGAAGGATCCTCTGAATTGGTCACTATATCTCTTTTCCTCCCTTATACTTGAATACTAACCTTTCAGGTAGATTCCTGTAAGCATCAATCCCTCTAACTTCTTCCAGTTCATCTAGATAGAGGTTTAAATCTGAGAATTCCTTGATGTCACAGATGTACATGATGTCTCCCTTGTTGACTTTGGTTTGAGCTTTGGTTAGGGACTTGGATCTAAGAGTTGAGGGCTTCACTTTCTTGACTGCTCTGGTCTTTGTCTTCTTTGGATTCATGAAGTGAGGTAGATTGAGTTCAGGTATTGGTAGACTATCCCAGTCTATTGGCTTATCCTTTGGATTGATAGGTTCACCATGAAAATTCTTGGATGGATCTATCTTGAATTTTTCATGTGCCACAGAGGGAATGGCTGTTTGAGTTGTTGTAGAAATAGACTCTTTGGGAAAGTATTCTTCCATCTCCTCATCACTGAAATCCAATTTTCTCTTGATTCCTTGCTTGTACCTTGGCTTCTTTGTCTGTTTAAGTTCATTTTGCATTACTTGATCTTGAGATTCAACAATTTTAGATGGTTGTGCAGAAATTTGTTGTATGGGTTTCACAGCTTGTAACTTGGCTAAGATAGCAGCTTGCTTCTTCTTTTGTTTGAGCTTTTTAGCATCTAGAGCAGCTTGCTTCTTTTTTTGCTTCAGTCTTGCCTTTTCTTCCCTTTTTCCTTCAGCAAAATGAGGGTGTCCAGCCACCACATAAATTTCTTACCATTTCTGAAAATCTTCGCTATTCTCCTTTTTAGAACTGAATCTGTAGGATCCTTGTAGAATGCTATAGACCTGGCCAACAGCTTCTTCTCATCAGGCTTTGGTGTCTCATACACTGTGTCCAAGGGGTTCTTTAGTGAAGATTTAGGATAGTTCACCTTTGGCTTCAAAATTATCTCAACCTTTGGAGATTTGATGTAGGATGGCTGTCCTCTTTCCAGATTATTCATGCTCATATCATTCACAGAGATTTTCCTGACTTGAGAGTGATGAATGGCTTATTTTTATGGCTTCTTTACTAGCCCAAATCTCTTTTGAATATCCTCATCAATTTTCTCCCAGTTAATTGGGCACAACTACTTCTTTGCAGCTGCTCTTAATATGGTTGCTGCTTCATTAATCGGATCAATGCTGTCTGTAGTTGGTGGCTTGGTGAAAGCAGTTGTAGGCACAATTACTTTGCTAACTTGAATATTGAGATGTTTCTCCCCCTCACTTGATCCTGTCTCCCCCTTTTTATTATCATCAAGTTGTGTGGGAGGGATTGAGCAGCCACCAACTGTTGGAGTAGTGCAGTCTGAGCTTCTTGATTGTTAAGTATCTTGGCCATTGACTTCTCTACAGTAGATAGTCTTGAGTCCATGGCCTCAACTTTCCTATTGAGATCAGCCTCCTTCCTTAGCTTTTGAGCAATTTCAGTCATGGTGGTTGCAGGGAGTCTAACCTCCATCCTTTCTATAACATCTTGCATCCACACTCTGACTGTGTTGGAGGGCTTGAATTTTATACAGCTGGAGTGCTTCAAGATATGTTGTGAGTAGCTTCTTTGTGCTAGCATTGGAAGATGCCTGAATCGCTGCTTGGGTGTCGTGAATTAGCTTAAATAGAGTTGATTGGAGATGTGAGTAGGAACATTCTTTTATAAGCATCCAGGCAGGAATAACTGCATCTCCCCCTATGTCCATGTTGTCTTCCTCATCATCCCCATCAGCATCCCCAAAAGAAGCTTCATCCAGTTCAAAATCACTGCCTATGTTGGAAGGCATAACAATGATTGCATCATTTGCTCTTTGTAAAGATTGTGTAGTATGCACCAACTTCAACAATCTTTCAGCCTCCTCATTGCCTTGTACATCTAGAGTTTGGTAAGCTGTCACAGGGTGAGTAAATGTCTCAGCATCCAGGGAAATGGAATCTATAACAGCATGATATTATTGCTGAAATAGCCTTTCCTTTTCTGCATCATTGACATTCATTGACTCACTTACAATGGTTTCCATCCTTATCACTCATGTACCTGCATTTCTCTCTTGATCTCTCTTTTGTCACATCAAGGTCTCACCTTGGCTCCCCACCCTCACACCCTCACCTTCACCATCTAAGGTGGGACTCCTCACACTCACTTTTGCAAATCCTGAAGAAATGGATTGCATTTGTTCACTCTTTTCCTCTCCTTTTTCCTGGGCGCAACCCAGACTCTCACTCATTTCACTCCCTTCCCTCAATCCTAGGAGTGATTTCACTATCACTAATTCTTCTGCACTTGTAATAATTGATGAAATTTGAAGCTGTGCAGAGACACTCGACAGATAAGGGATATCCGTCGAGTTAGCAGTTTGACTATCCGATGGATAACTGCTGTTAAGCTTATCTGTCGGGATACAATTACTACTCGACGGATGAACAATATCCATCGAGTGAGTATAAATGAATGAGTTTAGAGTCGAAACTATTATAGACTATATGTAGATTGATGAGAATTTTGGCACAGATGTCTCAACAGTTTCAGAAAGAAATGGCAAGTGAGCCAACAAATCATCTAAAAGATGATGCTCACTTGCTTGGATTTTTGGCTTCTCCAAGAGAGTTAAAGATGGAGAATTTGGAAGTGAAGTGTTTATCATGTTAACATCCAAAGAGTGTGTGGGAGAGTTTGGTGTTTCATGGGCTTCAATTGTTAGAGATTTTGGCTGTGACTCCACATTTATTGGAGCTACATCAACCTGACTTTGAGAAGGTGCAGTGAATGTGTCTTTAGCACCAGTCTACACAGTGTGTGAACCCTGTGCATCCCCAAGGGTCTTTGATTTCTTCTTTCTAGTGTAAGTTTAGGGTGAGCTTGTGTCCCTTACCCTTTTGGCATGTGCTCTTGGCTGAGAGCTTTGTCAATAGTCACAACCTTTTGGGAGGATGCAACTAGTAATGAGCTTATATCCTTATTAAGCATTGCAGTTTGTTGGGAAACTGCAGTGTCGTTAGGCTGGGAAACACTCACCTCTCCAACCTTATCCTTAGGTTTTCTTTGATGTTCACCCTGTCCCTCACCTTTCTTACCCACCTTCACACTCCCCTCTTTTGGTTTGGTGGATTTTACAACTGACATCTTTTGAGAGAAACCAGAGGGGGCTTTTTTTGTCTTTGTTTTTGAAATTTTGGGTTTGGCAGCTTGGGTAGGTAACTGTTGGGTCAATGATACAGTTGCCATAGCTACACTAGAATGCAAAGAAGTTTGTGAGGCTGGAAGAGTAGGGACGGTTGAAATTACCTCACTTACCTGAGGTGCCTCCATAATTGGAAAATAGAAGAGTGGCACCTCTTTGTGATGGTTTGCCCTATTCAAATCTGCAATGATTCTCCTTTCTTGAACCCAACAATCTAATTTATTGTTTGGGTTCTCAAGTACAATATCCTCAGAGAGGTGGTTAGCAAGCATCATTAAAAATCTAGCATAGTAAACAGTTTTACCCCTCTTATTTAACTCCCCTCACTTAAACCCCAACTCAAATATGCCAAGATCACTAAAGTTGAAAAATTTATCAGTTACTAGCATGTAAAGCATGTTGAGCATAGAGATATTAACTGAATCAAATTACTAATCTTACCAGAAAATACCTTAGTAACTACATCACACAGATAACTCCACTCCTTCCTAAGACCCAATCTTCTAATCTCACTTAATTTGGAAGTAGAGAGTGCATAGCCCATGGAATTAAGCATATTAACAATGTCAGTGTCTGTGTGTGGAGAAGTTACAGTATTATCAGGAATTTTGAAACATGCTTTGACAATATCACTATTAACACAGAATTTCTTACCTTTAATAGTGAAAGTGATAGTCTTATCAGTTGATTTGTATGTTGCAGTCGTCCACATTTCTTCAACAACCTCACAGTAAATGGTGGGTGATTCCAGCATGACATAGTTGAGTTTACAGTTCTTCATAAAATCCATCATTTTGTGGTAGTCCCCAGACTGCTGAATCCCCTTGTTTACTAAAGTTGTGAAGTTGTTCTTCTCGTAGATAAATCCAATTTGAGACATGATCTTTACGACTGGTACCATTGTTAGAGAGTAAAAACTTGCAGAGAGAAAATAAGTGCTTTTGAGAAAGAGAGAAGTTAGAGTAGATGATTTGAGAATGATAAAAGAAAAGTTAAGAAAATGAATTATGCTTTTATATAATTTCAAAAATAACTGTAAAAAATAATAAAGTAACCAATAAGAATTGCCCAAAATAGCCGCTTAAAAATAAATTATAAAAATTCCATCAATTATCCGTCGTGTTATGCTTACAAACTATAAGTATACTCGATGGATAATGTTCAGAGAATCAACGACTAAGAATAAGACAATTCGACGGATGAGGATAAATCAGTTATCCGTTGAGACATAAAATATTCCAGAAAAATAATTGATTTTATTAACTGATTGTATACCGACGGATGATGAAACTCGATGAATAATGATCATCCGTTGAGATTTAAATTTTGACTTAGCCGAAATTTCATCCAAGACTGAAAAATCAATTAAATTTCTGGCTGCATTACAACTTGCAAATTATCTGAAAAGATTCAAGAGTAATTAAGCATACCTAACTCACTTACCGACCTTGAAAAGGTGGATACATCCAGTTTTTTGGTAAATATATCTGCAAGCTGCTTTTCACTTGGAACAAAATGTAGTTCCACAGTACCATTCATTACATATTCCCTTATGAAGTGGCACTTGATGTCTATGTGCTTTGTTCTTGAATGCTATACTGGATTTTCAATGATGGAAATTGCACTTGTGTTATCACAGAAAATGGGAATCCTTTCCACTTGCAGACCATAGTCTAGCAATTGGTTTGTCATCCACAAAATATGTGCACAACAACTGCCAGTTGCAATATATTCAGCTTCAGCTGTAGAAGTAGAAACTGAATTTTACTTTTTACTGAACCAGGACACAAGCTTGTTTCCTAGAAATTGACAGGTTCATGTTGTACTTTTTCTATCAATTCTGCAACCTGCATAATCTGTATCTGAATAACCAGTTAGATCAAAACCAAAATCTCTAGGGTACCAAATGCCAAGTTTTGGCGTTCTCTTGAGATATCTGAAAATTCTATTAATAGCTACTAAGTGAGATTCTCTAGGATCAGCCTGAAATCTAGCACAAAGACATGTAGCAAACATTATATCTGGCCTACTAGCTGTTAAGTACAGAAGTGAGCCAACAATGCCCCTATAACTTGAAATATCCATAGACTTTTCAGTAGTGTTTAATTCAAGCTTAGTTGCAGTGGCCATGGGAGTTTTTGTAGATATGCAATCCATTAGATCAAACTTCTTTAAAAGATCATAAATTTATTTAGTTTGACTAATGAATATTCCATCACTAACTTGCTTAACTTGCAAACCAAGAAAGTAAGTTAGTTCTCCCATCGTGCTCATTTCATACTTACTTTGCATCAATTTGGCAAACATTTTGCAAAGTTTCTCATCCGTGGAGCCAAAAATAATGTCATCTACATAAATTTGAACAAGTATACTAGAGCCATTAACATTTCTAAAGAATAAAGTTTTGTCTACAGTACCTCTAGTGAAGTGATTCTCTAAAAGCAACTTTGACAAAGTCTCATACCGGGCTCTAGGTGCTTGCTTCAGTCCATAAAGTGCTTTCAAAAGATAGTAGACATATTCTGGAAAATTTGGATTTTCAAAACCAGGAGGCTGACTGACATAGACTTCCTCCTCCAAATCTCCATTCAAGAAGGCACTTTTGACATCCATTTGATAGACCTTGAAATTGCCATGGGCTGCATAGGCTAAAAAGATTCTGATGGCTTCAAGACTTGCAACAGGAGCAAATGTTTCATCAAAATCTATTCCTTCTTGTTAACAATAGCCCTTAGTAACCAATCTAGCTTTGTTCCTGACTACTATGCCATTTTCATCCATCTTGTTTCTGAATACCCATTTGGTGTCTATTGGATTCTTTTCTTTGGGCTTGGGTACCAGCTTCCATACTTTGTTCCTTACAAATTGGTTTAGCTCCTCCTACATAGCTAAAATCCAATCAGGATCCAACAAAGCTTCTTCTACCTTATTTGTTTTTTCCTTAGAGAGGAAGATGCTATATAGACATTCTTCTTGAGTTGCTCTCCTTGTTTGAACTCTAGAAGATACATCACCAATGATGAGCTCAAAGGGGTGATCCTTTGTCCATTTCCTCTGTTGAGGTAGATTAGCTCTATATAAAGAGGCCTCATTGTTGTCTTGATGTGCGATTGGGTTTTGATTATTAGAAACTCCCCATCAGTTAATAGATCTTTGATTTGAGAAAGGGAAACTTTCTGTAAGTGATCTATACTGACTTTCAGCTTCTTTTGATGGCCCGACGGATGGTGAATTTTGAGTACCGACGGATGAAGCTGGTTGTCTCCCGATGGATAAAGCAGAGGTCTCCCGATGGATGAAGCATTTTGCAACTCGACAGATGTTGAATTTTATGCTTCATTGGTAGTGGATTTTTCTGCATTATCCTTTGATACTATTTCTTGATCACTTTCATCATCATTGTAATCACTAACCATCTCCATATTGTCAAAATTTGAGGCTCTCATGGTAATCTCCATCTTGCAGTCCTTCAATCTTTTTATCATCAAACACAACATGTTTTGATTCCACAACAATGTTGGTTCTCAGATTGTAGACTCTGTATGCTTTACCAACAGCATATCCAACAAAAATTCCTTCATCTGCTTTAGCATCAAACTTCCCATTCTGATCAGTTTGATTTCTCAAGATATAACATTTGCAGCCAAAGACATGAAGAAAATTTAGAGTTTGCTTCTTGTTCTTGAACAATTGATAGGGAGTCATGCATTTTGGTTGATTAACCAGAGAAATATTATAAATGTAGCATGCAGTATTTACAGCTTCAGCCCAGAAATATGTTGGTAACTTAGATTCTTCAAGCATTGTCCTTGCAGCTTCAATAAGTGATCTGTTCTTTCTTTTTACTACTCCATTTTGTTGTGGAGTTCTTGTTGCTAAAAACTCATGCAAAATCCCATTTTCTTTACAAAATGCTCTCATGACAGAATTCTTGAACTCAGTTCCATTGTCACTCCTGATTCTTCTAACTTTAAAATCAGGATGATTCTTGACATGCCTTATGTGATTGATGATGATTTCACTAGCCTCATCTTTAGACTTAAGGAAATATGTCCAAGAGAACTTTGAGAAATCATCTACAATTACTAGGCAAAATTTTTCCTTGAGATAGACAACACATTGACTGGTCCAAACAAGTCCATGTGTAGCAGTTGCAAAGGTTCTTCAATTGTTGAATCAAGCCACTTTCTGAATGATGCTTTAATTTACTTTCCCTTTTGGCACGTATCATACAGTCCCTCCTTAGAAAACTCCACTTGAGGAATGCCTCTAACCAGTTCTTTCTTTACAAGTTCATTTATGGTCTTGAAGTTTAGATGGGATAGCTTCTTGTGCCAAAGCCAACTTTCATCTTGACTTGCTTTACTGAGAAGGCAAATAACAGATTCTGCATTTGATGAGTTGAAGTCAGCTAAGTACACATTCCCTTTTCTCACTCTAGTGAGAACCACTTTGTTGCTTCTCTTGTTTGTCACAACACAGGCTTCTGAGTTGAAGGTTACTGAATTGCCTTTATCACTCAGCTGGCTGATACTCAACAAATTATGCTTGAGACCATCCACTAAGGCAACCTCCTTAATGATGATATTGTCTTTTGAAATCAAGCCATATCCCACAGTATAACCCTTGATGTCATCTCCAACAGTAATACTTGGGCCAACTCTCTCCTTGAACTCTGTGAGCATGGTAGAATCACCAGTCATGTGTTTTGAACAGCCACTATCCAAGTACCACATATTCTTTTTGTTTTCCTGCACACATCAAAATCAAATCAAGTTGATTTTGGTACCCAAGTTTCCTTGGGTCCTGCCTTGTTAGCTTTCTTCTTCTGTTTCTTAGGTTTGATATCATTTAATTTGGGGATATCAGATTCATCTTTAGTCATTTGAGTTGGACCTTTGAAACCATTCATTACAACAGAATTATCTTGCACATTTTGATTAACAGGAAATGGCATGCTACTAGTAAATATGTTATTCCAGTAGGGTATGCTAAATGGCATTTGAGGCATACTAAATGCAGCATAATAAGGATTAGGTGCAAATGGCATATTAGCAAATTGTGCATTCATATTCTGTGTAGACATATCATTCATAGGCATAGAAGGCATGGCATTCATGTTGGGAAAAGGAGGTGGCACAGGTATGGAAGTAGGCATGACAGTTTTGCAATTAACAGACAGATGATTTACACTACCATCCTTAACACAGATTTTTCTTGGAGCATACTTATCAGGTGTGTAGTTGTTATGTTTTTTAATCCCCACTTTACCATTTCGATTATTTTTCTTTTTAGCCTCTGTTTTAACCTCAATCTTTTCTAGTCTATCATTCAATTGCTTGATAGACAGATGTCCAACATTCACTTTCTTCTCCTTCCTCACTTGACTAGATTCTCCTGAAATGAAGTTTTTGGAAACTGATCCATACTTTTCATTTAACTTGGCAAGTTTGGCTTTACTCACAGGTTTGCTCACAGCCGACGGATAATCCTTTTGATTATCCGACGGATGACTCTCATCATCCGTCGAGTCCACATCTGTTAGCACTCCTTCAACCAAATAGGATTCCAGCTTCTCCTTATTCTTCTTCCAGGCTGCATCACAAAAGGACTCAATAACTTTAACTTTGGTGATTTGAGTATGAACATCTCTAGATGTTTTCCATGCCTTAATTACCTCATGTTCTCGTTCAAGCTGCTTCTTCAAGATCTCTTCTTTCTTCAAGGACTCAGTTAATTCATCCTTACCAATTTTACACTCAATTCTCAATTTTTCAAATCCAATAAACTGAGACTCTAGCACATTATTCCTCTCACTTAAAAACAAATTGTTTTCTTTGATTTTAGCATTTTCCTTAGTAAGAGACTTAAATGTAACACGCAAATGATATAATTCTATAGACATGTCATTTATTGCATCATTACACTTAGCTTTAGATAAATGTGCAAGGTTAGTGGTGATTACTAGATTACTTGAAGAACTTGTCTCTGTTTCATCAGACTTGGCCATTAGGGCTAGATTGACATAGCTGACATCCTCATCCTCATCCAGACCATCTGCTGCCTGTCATTTTCTTGTGTAATGAAAGCCCTTTCTTTTTGTTTGAGCAACTCAAAATATTTCTGTTTATAATCCACAGGCTCAAACTTCTTCTTGCTGGAATCTGACTTTCTGCACTCACTGGTAAAGTGCCCTGCCAAGCCACATTTGAAAATTTTGAATTTTGATTTATCTACCATGTTTCTATTTGGCTTAGCTGCTTCAAAGTTCTTCTTGAACTTGAGCTTGGAAAATCTTCTGGAAAGAAATGCTAGATGTTCATCAATGTTGTCCATATCATCTTGGCTCAAAGAATCTTCATTTTCTGCTACCAGCCCCTTGCCCTTGTTTTCACATACCTTTGAAGTAGACTCAACAGCTTCTATCTTCATCTCTTTCTCTTTTTCTAACTCAGCAACTAGTGTAATGGATCCTCATTTCTTTCTCCCTTTCTCCATTCTTTCATCTTGCTCTATTTCAAGCTCATAAGTCTTTAGAATGCCGTACAGTCTCTCTAGTGTAAACTCCTTATATTCTTGTGAGTTTCTCAAGGAGACTGTCATTGGTTTACATTCTTTTGGTAGGGATCTCAGAAATTTGAGGTTAGAATCTTTTGTTTGGTAGACTCTTCCATGCATCTTTAGAGCATTTAGTAGCTTTTGAAATCTACTAAAGATATGAGTGAGAGTTTCACCTTCTTCAAAGTGGAAATGCTCATATTGCTGAATTAGTAACTGCATCTTGTTTTCTCTAACTTGTTCAGTGCTATCACAGATAATCTGAATCGTATCCCAAACTTCCTTGGTAGTTTTCAATTGATGATGTGTCAAACATGTCACCATCAACTCCATTAAACTGAATATTCATGGCCTTCTTGTCCTTCCTGACTTGTTCAATATCAGGATCTGACCATTCATGCCTTGGCTTGGGAACTGATGGCTCATTTTCAGTTGCAGCTCTCATTGGTATATGAGGGCCTCTCTCTATGCAATCCATATAGGCCTCATCTTGAGAAAGTAAATGAAAAGCATATTTACCTTCCAGTGATGGTAATTGTCTTTGTCCAGAAAAGGAATCTTGACTCCAGCATCCTTCTTGTTCATCTTGTTATTTGTTGTGATCTTTAAACTCTTAGTTCTTCAAGAGCTGGCTCTGATACCTATTGTTAGTCCTTAACAATGCAACAAGAATTACAGAAGGGGGGTTGAATGGAATTCTTGAAACTTTTTCTGAATTATAAAATGTTCTAACTTAAGATATATATGACAGTGTTTTGATTTACAAAGCGCGGAATGACAAGTTAAATATGAATCAAAACACAAAGTAATAAAAATACAAGTCTTTAAAATTTTCTGGTGGATTTGAATGTATCCACCAGATATATATATATATATATATATATATATATCAAGAGAACTCTGTGAAGCTTGAATAGCTCACAGCTGCTTACAAATAAGGACAACTAAACTTAAAGAGAAATGCTAAGGATACATCTTACAAATGTTTCTCTGAGAAAAATACTTGCTTAGTCTTCTTGTTGTTCTATTTGCTACTCTAGGTTTATATATCACAAAGATTAGACAGTAAAAAGACAAGATAATAAAACAAAACCTATCAAGTCTAATACTATGCTGCTTCACTACTCTATTCCAGCAACTTTGAATATCTTCATAATAGCATAGAAATGGCAATGCTTCTTTGTTCTCAAAAACCCAGTTGAATAGGCTTCCACATTCCTTTTTCATACACTCGACGCATGTGACTGTGTTGTCATTGTCAACAGATGTTTGAATTGATTATCCGTCGGGTACATGATATTCCGTCGGGTTGCCTTGTTGATCATCCATCGGGTAGCTTTGTTGATCATCCGCTGGGTAGCTATTTGGGACTTGACTTCATTTCATTTATGCCGAATTACAAGACATCATTTATGTACAATTAATCAACCCCTTCTGCATATCTAATTAAAGTCAACATGACTTATATGCTACTAAAGAATCTATACAAAGGTGTATGCAGAAATATGCTACATGACTTATTGTTACATAAGCTACTCACTCGATGGATGTCAAATCATCATCCGTCGGGACTATTTGAGTCATCCGTCGGGATTATATTTGCTTATCCGTGGAGTGCTACATATTTCACTAAGTTAAATATACTAAGGTATTTTGTTAATGAAATCATCAAGTTCACAACATATACACAACAGCTTCTATCTCAGTAGCACACTTTAGCTTGTTCTTTAGATATTCATTTTCTTGCTTAACAGTTTCAAGCTCAACAAGCTACAGTTCTAGATTTTGTTTCTCAATCTCAAGCTTCTTATTTACTTTTAACAATCTACTCACTTCCTCAGTAGATTCCACCATGCTTGTGTGGATGTGAAACATTTCCCAACTCATCTTTTCAATAGTCTTCTTATATTGACTAGCATTTAAATCAATAGTGTTAAGAGTCAGTACCTTTATTTTTGATGAGGATGACCCTCCTTGTCCCAAGGCCAAGAGTGCATAGTTTCCAAACTCCTCATCTTCATCATTATCAGAATCATCGATGATAAAATTTGGGATATCCTAACTTTTCCTTCTGCAATGTAAGCTTTTCCAAAATGTTCCCGCAAGAGAGCTTGTAATAACCCCAAAATTTTGAACTTTTTGTAACCCTTATGAATAGTGTTTTTGCTGATATTGCTGAATAAGAAAATTGTTCATGCCACACTATGTAGGGGTTCTTTTATGGATATTCTGAGATTTTATTGGTACTCTATATGATATATAAGTGTATGTAAAGATCGTCAGAATCCAAATTTGAACCTTTTGATTTTTCCCGAAAATCCACCAGATATCGAAAGAATTGAGTATAAGGTAACAGGATAAAAAGGATTTAAATTCATGGATTTTAATAGAGGATCATAAAAAGGAATATAATGTATTGAGAAAGGTTAAGGGAACCTAAGTAATAAGATTCCGGGTATGATCCCTCAAACGATAAACGAAAATGAAAGTTAAGCGAACCGTATAACAGATCAACGTTCATTAGCCAAATAATTAAAAGCTAATCAAAGAGATTAGTGGGGATGATGTCATCAAACCAATGAGAAGAGGATAAAGGAGGGAGGGTGACATCACATGGTGACATAAGCATGACCAAGCAAGTGTGTTGTTGGTTGAATTAGAACCACACAATACCATGGTAAAAAGGTAACAAAACAAATCAAAATGTCAACCAACCAAGCCAACAATTCTTTTTCACCAAAAACACAAAATTTTCTCTCCATTCTTCATCAAGCTCTCGGCTTTTCTTCTTTTCCAAACAAAGAAAAATCAAAAACCTAGTTCCAAGCTTTGTTAAATTGCAAGGTAATTATCTAAGACTCCTTATGCATAGTTATGGATATCGTATAAGTTTGAGCTCCTAAATCATTCACAATCTCTTCCTAAAAATCATGGAAGAAGATGGTGAATAGTGTTTTTCAAGAACTAAATTTTTTATTCTTGAAGTTTTGTTTAGATTAAGCTTGGATAAGGACTTTAAGGGTGATTCCAAGCTATTCACTTGATTCTCCACTCTCCAAGGAAGGTATAACCCCTCCAAACCCTAACTTTATTTGAGTAATTAGGTTTAGTTTTGTTGTTATAATTCAAGAGAGGCTTGCTAGTTGTAAATGTAGAGATTAGTTGATTTTGTGAAGTTTTTGGAGTGGTAGTTCTTGGATTGTTGATTAATGAACTTAAGTGTAGTTTAAATTCAAGTTTAAGAATAGTATAAATTGATAATATGGAGTTGTTGGGGCTGTTATGGTGAGTTATGGATGGAATTTTGATTGGGTTGTGATTATGGATTGATTGTGGGTTGATTTGGAGTGGTTTAAATTTGGGTAATCGCGTAAACATAGCCGTCGTAATGTCCGATTTACTTTAGGCTGTTTTTGTTCTTAACATTAGGACCCGTGAACTCACTGCTAAGTTTTGACCATTGCTATTATTAGATAGTTCATGTTACGAGCTTCTTTTTGATATGTAGTTCGTTTGATTCCGATGTACGGTTTAGGAGAAACGGCCGTTTTAAGTAACGACGTTTCGCGAACGAATCATTACACCTCGCCTTACTTTGAAACATAGGTTAAAGACCTAAAAGGAAAAATTGGAGTATGAAACAATTATGTAAAGTGTATTAGGCAGTTGGTAAGACACTCGCGAAAGAATCGCCTTAAAATTCGTAATGGTCAATTTATTAAAAATGGTGGAGACGAGGGTACTCGAGCGACTTAAGAGAATCAGTAAGCGCAAAGCAAGCGTTAGAGTCTAAATTGGTTAAAGTATAGATTGATAAGTGACTTTGGTTTAATTCCAACTTATATGTATGTTTATAGGTTACCAGACTCGTCCCAAGCCATTTATAACCCCCAGTCGCTCAGGAAAGTTTTCTACCCGTTATACTGTTGTTGTGATGTATACATTTGTACATGCATTATCTTGTGATAGATGCATAATGGTTATTTAGCAAATTTTTGCGATATATTGTAGCATGTGATATGGTATATATGCATGCCTGTTTCGTATTCTTGACACATATATCTGTTGATTCAGTTGATAATACCTATGCTAGAGATAAGCGGTAATTTGCATATACCCTTAGTATAGGGGACCCAAAGGTGAACTTTTTCTAAAACCGGGAGTCGAGGCTCCCGAGTATAATATATATATATATATATTTATATATATATATGAATAGTTTTCAAAACTATGAATCGAATAAGGTTTATTCGATAACTTTATATTATTATTGAATATTATTTTGAATATTCATTTGAGAGCTTATGACTTCGTTTATTTTATTAATGAATATTATTTTGAATATTCATTCGAGGGCTTATGACTCCGTTTATTTTATTAATGAATATTATTTTGAATATTCATTCGAGGGCTTATGACTCCGTTTATTTTATTAATGAATATTATTTTGAATATTTATTCGAGGGCTTATGATCCCGTTTATTTTATTAATGAATATTATTTTGAATATTCATTCGAGGGCTTATGATCCCGTTTATTTTATTATTGAATATTATTTTGAATATTCATTCGAGGACTTATGACTCCGATTATTTACTAATTATTATTCTTAATTTTATTAAAGAATAATGTGTCGATAATCAAACTCACTTTTGATTATTCAAATAAAGATAGTACTTTCGTATAAGTATATCTTTGGTTATTTAATATTCATTGCAAGTATAAGTTTTAAAACTTCTACTTCAATTATTTTTATAAAGATTATTCTTTATGGGAATATTATTTAAATAATAATATTCAGATATTTTCTAATATATTGGGACTGATTTATTTCATTAAATCAGCATTACTCCAAACACTCTTTAAAGTGTTTTCGAGTCTTCAAAATGATTTTTAAAGGTTAGGGCGGATCCCAAAACTCATTTTTATATTTAAGATCTTTCTTTTAAAGGGGATTTAAATATTCGCTCAAAACCTGAGGGATCCGGCTCTGTGGTGTAATTTATATTTGCAACAAGGTTGCTGTTTTGATAAAAGAGTTTTTGATTACTTACCCAACACTCGGGAAGTAAAATTCTTGGAACAAGTTAATCCATTAACAGGCATCGCCTGGGAAATATTGGTGAGTTTTCCTTTCCAACTAGATACGACTTCTTGGTGGAGCCGTATCAACAAGTTTCTACTTGGGGAAAGTGGGGACGAGCTTTACGTTTTAGAGTCATGGATTTCATCTGAACTAGGAGTGGCGTAAGTGGTCGAGTGGCGCCGGCCCAGCCTAATTATATTGGCCCAAATGGCCTGGAAGTTCCACTAAGACGGTCCATTCCTTAGGAGTCCAGTGTTCGGTTGACAAGTAAATCCGACAGGTTCTCCTCTACATGTAGAAAATGGTGGGGTTGTACTACTGTCACTGATCATCGTAAGTGGTCTTCCTGGCGCGATAAACTCCTGTAATGAGTTCATCATCCAGTTGGATAATTCTGCAACACTACCCATAGCTTTTCGATCGAAAGGCTACGAATGGGTGGTTGCCGAAGCATTGACAGGGTCAAACAGTTGTAATGGTGTTTCCATTGAATGAAGTATCTCGTAACTTCGTTTCCTTTCAAAAAAATATTTCAAAGATTGAATATATTCAAGTCTTAGCTTGTGGTCTCATCTATGGGATGACCTGTTGAAACTTATTATACTTTGAACAGTAATAGTTCAAGTAGATTTCTAAAAATGGTATAAGTATAATGAAGTAATTGGTAACTTCATCTTCCTTAAAACTTATAGCCAGTAAGTAATTACCTTACACTTGATAAAGAATTCTAGTAAGTTATCCATTTAGATACTTGCATTATTGTTTACACTATATATTATCTTGCGAGCTATAATGCTCACTCTTGCTTCATTTCTTCATCACACAACAACAGTTAGGAAAGATGGCCAGACTCAAGCAGACCCAGCGTAAGCGCGTGGGAAGCGTCCCGCGTCTTCCCGTTGATGTTGTAGCTGCTATAGCTGTAGAGGTAGATCTATTGGTAGATCAGGCATTCTACTTTTGGGAACCAAATATTGTATAATTATAACTTGTGGCATATAATGGAAATTAACTGTAAATTTATCAAGTAATTATTTTGGGTTGTAATAACTTTTAAATTGTGGATTCAAGGACTTGTACTTATTTCAATTTCATCTCTGAGACTATAACGGGTTGTGGTGTGTGTTAGTGTGGGGTCATAGCATAAGGTTATTTATTAATTAAGTGAAGTGATATTGTGGAAAGAAAGACCGTGACGACCCGGATTCCCGACCCCGGATCTGGGGGTGTTACAGAAATGGTATCAGAGCTGAGCGTTATAAACCTCAGAGATGATGTGACGATGTAATAATAAACTCACAAAGATAATAAGAACTCTTGCCAAGTTCATGGTCGGACTACTTAAAGTAGCGCTGACAGTTAAAACCCTTACGGGAACCCTTATAAGTATCATGATAGTAACTTAGCTCGTTTAATGTGTAGGCACATGAGATAGAGGACCCTGAGATGTTCGAGCGTGAGCATGATGAGGCACTGCTAGATGCCGAGGATCAGGAGGAGCCTGAGATGGAGGAGGATGAGGAGGACCCCTCAGAGGAGTCAGAGACAGAGGTTATTGCTATTTCAGATGAGGAGGACCCGGATGAGGTCCCAGTGGCTGAGGAGCGTGTCAGAGCTATGATAGTGTACACTGGTACCCCTTTATCCATACTCCCGGTGGTCAGAGCTCCTACCCCTCAACCACTATTCTGGAGCCCATATGATGACAGCTCAGAGACCCATACTTCCGAGCCTAGGCAAACCGAGGAGGCACCCCCAGTGGCTCCGGATTCACCACCTCTCGACCCTACCCATAGGCAGTCTTTGTTAGCCCACGACTATGTTCAGGATGTACTGAGTACCCGGGTGGCTGTTGCTGAGGCCTGACTGGATGAGGCCAGGAGGGAGTTGGATGCGGAGAGGGCGGGTAGGCGTACCCGAGCTTTTGAGACTAGGGCTGCTATACCCCGATCCTTGAGGAGGGAGCTGACGGGGATAGAGCTCACGTCCCGAGCGAGACTCAGATCGCTCCAGGGGGACAAGCATGGTAGGATCTCCAGGCGGCAGGCCGACTATATCTTCCATCGTGCGATGGAAAGGGTATGGGAGTTGACCCGCTCCGGTGTGTGATTCAGGACTGACGATGGGATAGTCTAGTTGTCTAGTTAGTCGAGGCCTTAGTAAGAGCCAATTTTCCGGGATAGTTGACTTGTATATAGCATCCCTTTTTCTGACTAGACAGATAGACTCTTGTGTATCACTTTTGGGACAGATGGCTGTAGCACTGTTGTACTTTTGACCAGATCAAACTATGTATTTCTCGTATTATGTATATATTTGTTTCCTTTCAGTTCAGTTCCTTAGTGACGAGATCACTGTTTTTATCATTATTATTACTGCACTTCTTATTAGAACTGTCATAAAATAATAGAATTGTGAGATACATTCTCCCCATTATAGAGCTGTGCAAGGCACAATGTTGAGTATGATTGTGACCTAACGTTGATTTTTCCCAATAATTTTTTTATTATCAGTATCATGCCGCCAAGAAAGATTGGAATTAGGGTGAACCCTGGATCTGAGGACTAGGGAAGCCATAACCAGGACGATAGGAACCAGGAACACAGTGAAGAGGAAGACGAGGATTATGTTGAACAAGATGACTCCCTGTATGAAGAGGAGGAGGAAACATATGATGTTGAGGGATTTGAGATAGAGGCTGAAGAAGGAGAAACTGAGGTTGAGCAACCAGTACCAAACCCAGGCATGGATCCCATGGGCCAGTTCATGCAACTGCTAAGGCAGAACTTGGAACGTCAACCCAACCCACCCCCTCAAGGAAATAACAATGTTGTGGCAAACTCTTTCAGGGCTTTTAAGTCCCTTAAGCCCCCTGAGTTCCACGGATCAGCCGACCCAGTTGAGGCAAGGGCATGGTTAAAGGAAATGGAGAAATCCTTTGAGATTCTGAGTACCGATGCAGAAGACTGTAATTGCTACCTACCTTCTGAAAGGAGAGGCTAACTACTGGTGGGAGGCCAAGAAAAACATCGAGACAGATGCTATTATAACCTGGGAGAGATTCAGTCAGTTGTTTCTGGGAAAATATTTCTCGAGGTTTATGGAAAACCAGATGGAGCTCAAGTTCTTGGAGCTAAAGCAGAATAACTTATTTGTAGCAGAGTACAAAGCGAAATTTATTGAGTTATCAAGGTTTGTGCCGGAATTTGTGAGCACCGAGGAAAAGAAAGCTAGGAGGTTTCAGTAGGGACTGAAACTGTGGATTCAGAATAGGGTGGCAATCCTTGAGCTTATTGATTATGCCACTCTGGTGCAAAAGGCAACAATTGTAGAAGCCAGAAGTGAACAGATGCAGAAGAAAAGAGAGAAGAAGGGAATAAAGAGGAAAAGCATGAGCATGGGTGGAGGTTCCGCAGGAAGGAGCTTCCCAACTAGATTTAATCGAGGAGCAGTGTCCCTACCGGGAAAGAACACTGGGTTTAAGCGGCCAATGAGTGTGAATGTGAGGCAGAGCGGTCAGAAGTCAAGAATGTCCTATTCCAACCAGTCTCGACCCCCATTGCCAGCCTGTAACACTTGTGGAAGGATGCATTCTGGGGAATATAAAGGAAAGCCAGTAACCTGCTTTAAGTGTGGGCAAGTGGGCCACTATTCCCACAAATTCCCTTCGTCAGCCCCTGCCGTCATTCCGACCACCACTTGTCATCAGTGTGGACGCCCGGGTCATTGGAAGAAGGAATGCCCAATGAACAAACCAGCAGCTTCAGGAGCCAGCAGGGCTACCTCCAATAAGCCACCTACTGCAAGGACTTTCAACATGACAGTCCAGGATGCTATGAAAGACTCAGATGTTATAGCAGGTACCCTTTCTCTAAATTCAGTCAGTACAAACATTTTATTTGATTCGGGAGCAACTAAATCTTTTATATCAAAGGACCTTGCGCGTAAATTAAGACTTAAGGCTGAACCCTTGATAGAACCCTTACAAGTAGAAATAGCCAATCATGAAATTATTCCTGTTAACCAGATTCACCCCGCCTGTGAGTTAGGCATAGGGGAACAATCTTTTAGTGTTGATCTGATTCCTTTTAAATTAGGGGAGTTTGGTGTAATTTTGGGAATGGACTGGCTATCTAGTAATGATGCTCAGATAGACTGTAAGGGGAAGAAAGTTAAGTTAAATATCCCAGGAAAGAAAGAAGTCATATATAGAGGAAAGAGGCAAACTCAGAAATTTTTGACTATGGTCCAGGCCAGAAGGATGTTACGAAAAGGAAATGAGGCTTACCTAGCCTATGTGGTGGATACGCAGAAGGAGGTGCCCAACTTACAAGATATTCCGGTAGTCAACGAATTTGAAGACGTATTCCCACAAGACCTTCCGGGATTACCACCCGATAGAGTGATTGAATTTGCTATTGATTTGGCCCCAGTTACGGCGCCAGTTTCAAAAGCACCTTACCGGTTAGCCCCATTAGAAATGAAGGAATTAGCTACCCAATTGCAGGAACTTTTGGATAAGGGTATGATAAGACCCAGTGTGTCTCCGTGGGGAGCACCAGTGTTATTTGTTAAGAAGAAGGATGAGAGCATGAGGCTGTGCATCGACTATCGAGAGTTTAACAAGCTGACCATAAAGAACAGGTACCCGTTACCTAGAATAGACGATCTGTTCGACCAGCTAAAGGATGCTGTTTTTTTTCCAAGATTGACCTGATAACTGGATATCACCAACTAAAGATTAAACCCGAAGATATTCCCAAGACAGCGTTCCGTACCAGGTATGGGCACTATGAGTTCTTGGTAATGTCCTTTGGATTAACCAACGCCCTAGCGGCTTTCATGGATTTAATGAACAGAGTATTTAAGAAGTACTTGGACAAGTGTGTGATAGTTTTTATCGATGATATTTTAATCTACTCAAGGGCTGAGGCAGAACATGCAGAGCATTTGAGGATAGCTCTAGGAATACTCAGAGAGGAACAGTTATATGCCAAATTCTCGAAGTGTGAATTCTGGCAGAATGAAGTACAATTTCTAGGACATGTGATCAATAAAGAAGGAGTATTGGTCGACCCCTCCAAGATAGAGGCGGTCTCAAATTGGGAAAGGCCAACCACACCCACAGAGGTAAGGAGTTTCATAGGATTGGCCGGCTACTATCGTAGATTTGTACAGGACTTTGTGAAGATCGCAGCCCCTTTGACATGACTTACTTGTAAGACAGAGAAGTTTGAGTGGACGGAGAAATGCGAGAACAGTTTTCAGGAATTAAAGAAAAGGTTGGTAACGGCCCCGGTGTTGGCATTGCCAGACGGAAAAAGAGATTTTGTGATATATAGTGACACGTCGCACAAAGGATTAGGGTGTGTGCTTATGTAGCACAGTAAAGTGATTACGTATGCATCGAGATAACTGAAGGAATACGAGATTAGATATCCTACTCATGACCTTGAGCTCGCAGCAATAGTTTTGCCCTAAAAATTTGGAGGCACTACTTGTATGGAGAGAAGTGCGAGATTTTCACAGACCATAAGAGCCTCAAGTATATATTTACGCAGAAAGAGCTCAACATGCGCCAGAGGAGATGGTTAGAGCTAACCAAGTACTATGATTGTGAGATTCTCTATCATCCGGGGAAAGCCAATGTGGTGGCTGATACCCTTAGTAAAAAGGAAAGACTCAGAATGATAATGACTTCGGAAGAATTGATAAAGGATTTCGATAGGATGGAAATAGAAGTAAAGGTAACCGGAACCGGAACTGAAAAGCTGTTTGAGATCTCAATGTAGCCAGAGTTATTGGAAAAGATCAGATTGTGCCAAGAGAAAATGATGAATGAAGGCAGAGAGTCAATGACTGGAGAAGAGATCCATACTGAGAAAGATGATAAAGGGATAATGAGGTACTCCTACCGGATTTGGGTTCCGAACGTTCAAGAGCTTAAAGATGAGATTTTGGATGAAAGCCATAGTTCAAGATATTCCATCCACCCGGGAAGCACCAAGATGTATAGGGATTTGAAGGAATATTACTGGTGGCCCAACATGAAGAGGGACGTAGCAGAATGGGTAAGCAAATGTTTGACTTGCCAAAGAGTAAAGGCAGAGCACCAGAGACCCAGTGGACTCTTACGACCCCTGGAGATTCCCGAATGGAAATGGGAAGAGATAGCCATGGATTTTGTTATCGGTTTATCAAGGACGAAAGCCAACCATGATGCCATATGGGTGATTATAGACCGACTGACAAAGTCAGCTCATTTCATTCCTATCAATGAGAGATACACAGTCGATAGACTGGTGGACATTTACCTTAAGGAAATAGTGACGCGACATGGAGTCCCAGTGTCCATTGTCTCAGACCGAGACCCCAGGTTCAACCCCAGATTTTGGAGGAGCTTTCAAGAATGTGCGGGGACCAAGTTAAATATGAGTATCGCGTACCATCCCCAGACGGATGGGCAGAGTGAAAGGACCATCCAGACACTAGAGGATATGTTGAGAGTCTGTGCAATAGACTTTAAAGGAAGTTGGGATGATCACTTGCCGTTGATCGATTTTTCTTATAACAATAGCTTTCATGCTAGCATCGGAATGCCGCCTTATGAGGCCCTGTACGGAAGAAGGTGTCGATCTGCCTTATACTGGGATGAAGTAGGAGAGCGGAAGATGCTCGGACCCGAAGTGGTCCAAAGGACCAAAGACATAGTGGATCTCATCAGAGGACGGCTGGTAGCAGCCCAAGACAGACAGAAGAAATATGCAGACCTAGCATGAAAGGACAAGGAGTATGGAGTAGGGGACTTAGTACTACTAAAAGTATCCCCTTGGAAGGGATTAATGAGATTTGGAAAGAAAGGAAAACTAAGCCCAAGATACATTGGACCTTTTGAGATACTAAGACGGATTGGGAAGTTGGCTTACGAGCTAGCCTTACCCCCGAACCTACAACAAGTTCATAATGTATTCCATGTGTCAATGCTAAGGAAGTATCATCGGGATGCTAGACACATAGTGGAGTACGAACATGTGGATATGCAACCAGATCTGACTTACGTGGAGAAACCAGTAAAGATTATGGATAAGAAGGAGCAGGTGCTTCAGAACAAAGTGATCAAGCTAGTCAGAGTCTTATGGCAGAATCATAATGTGGAAGAATCAACTTGGGAACTAGCGAGCGCAATACTAGAAAAGTACCCCCATTTGTTTTCTATTTGATTCCGGGACGGAATCCTTTTAAGGAGGGGAGACTGTAATAACCCCAAAATTTTGAACTTTTTGTAACCCTTATGAATAGTGTTTTGGCTGATATTGCTGAATAAGAAAACTGTTCATGCCACACTATGTAGGGGTTCTTTTATGGATATTCTGAGATTTTATTGGTACTCTATATGATATATAAGTGTATGTAAAGATCGTCAGAATCCAAATTTGAACCTTTTGATTTTTCCCGAAAATCCACCAGATATCGAAAGAATTGAGTATAATGTAACAGGATAAAAAGGATTTAAATTCAAGGATTTTAATAGAGGATCATAAAAAGGAATATAATGTATTGAGAAAGGTTAAGGGAACCTAAGTAATAAGATCCCGGGTATGATCCCTCAAACGATAAACGATAAACGAAAACGAAAGTTAAGCGAACCGTATAACAGATCAGCGGTCATTAGCCAAATAATTAAAAGCTAATCAAAGAGATTAGTGGGGATGATGTCATCAAACCAATGAGAAGAGGACAAAGGAGGGAGGGTGACATCACATGGTGACATAAGCATGACCAAGCAAGTGTGTTGTTGGTTGAATTAGAACCACACAAAAATTACCATGGTAAAAAGGTAACAAAACAAATCAAAATGTCAACCAACCAAGCCAACAATTAATTTTCACCAAAAACACAAAATTTTCTCCCCATTCTTCATCAAGCTCTCGGCTTTTCTTCTTTTCCAAAGAAAGAAAAATCAAAAAACTAGTTCCAAGCTTTGTTAAACTGCAAGGTAATTATAGAAGACTCCTTATGTATAGTTATGGATATCCTATAAGTCTGAGCTCCTAAATCATTCACAACCTCTTCCTAAAAATCATGGAAGAAGATGGTGAATAGTGTTTTTCAAGAACTAAATTTTTTGTTCTTGAAGTTTTGTTTAGATTAAGCTTGGATAAGGACTTTAAGGGTGATTCCAAGCTATTCACTTGATTCTCCACTCTCCAAGGAAGTTATAACCCCTCCAAACCCTAACTTTATTTGAGTAATTAGGTTTAGTTTTGTTGTTATAATTCATGAGAGGCTTGCTAGTTGTAAATGTAGAGATTAGTTGATTTTGTGAAGTTTTTGGAGTGGTAGTTCTTGGATTGTTGATTAA
The DNA here is from genome assembly GCF_009905375.1 of Apium graveolens. Classification (NCBI taxonomy): domain Eukaryota; kingdom Viridiplantae; phylum Streptophyta; class Magnoliopsida; order Apiales; family Apiaceae; genus Apium; species Apium graveolens. The sequence continues at coordinate 132,237,697 of NC_133657.1, read as the reverse complement.
TGAACTTAAGTGTAGTTTAAATTCAAGTTTAAGAATAGTATAAATTGATAATATGGAGTTGTTGGGGCTGTTATGGTGAGTTATGGATGGAATTTTGATTGGGTTGTGATTATGGATTGATTGTGGGTTGATTTGGACTGGTTTAAATTTGGGTAATCGCGTAAACATAGTCATCGTAATGTCCGATTTACTTTAGGCTGTTTTTGTTCTTGACGTTAGGACCGGTGAACTCACTGCTAGTTTTTGACCATTGCCATGATTAGATAGTTCATGTTACGAACTTCGTTTTGATATGTAGTTCGTTTGATTCCGATGTACGGTTTAGGAGAAACGGCCATTTTAAGTAACGACGTTTCGCGAACGAATCATTACCCTTCGCCTTACTTTGAAACATAGGTTAAAGACCTAAAAGGACTAATTAGAGTATGAAACAATTATGTAAAGTGTATTAGGCAGTTGGTAAGACACTCGCGAAAGAATCTCCTTAAAACTCGTAATGGTTAATTTATTAAAAATGGTGGAGCCGAGGGTACTCGAGCGACTTAAGAGAATCAGTAAGCGCAAAGCAAGCGTTAGAGTCTAAATTGGTTAAAGTATAGATTGATAAGTGACTTTGGTTTAATTCCAACTTATATGTATGTTTATAGGTTACCAGACTCGTCCCAAGCCATTTATAACCCCCAGTCGCTCAGGAAAGTTTTATACCCGTTATACTGTTGTTGTGATGTATACATTTGTACATGCATTATCTTGTGATAGATGCATAATGGTTATTTAGCAAATTCTTGCGATATATTGTAGCAGGTGATATGGTATATATGCATGCCTGTTTCGTATTCTTGACACATATATCTGTTGATTCAGTTGATAATACCTATGCTAGAGATAAGCGGTAATTTGCATATACCCTTATTATAGGGGACCCAAAGGTGAACTTTTTCTAAAACTGGTAGTTGAGGCTCCCGAGTATAATATATATATATATATTTATATATATATATGAATAGTTTTCAAAACTATGAAACGAATAAGGTTTATTCGATAACTTTATATTATTATTGAATATTATTTTGAATATTCATTCGAGGGCTTATGACTCCGTTTATTTTATTAATGAATATTATTTTGAATATTCATTCGAGGGCTTATGACTCCGTTTATTTTATTAATGAATATTATTTTGAATATTCATTCGAGGGCTTATGACTCCGTTTATTTTATTAATGAATATTATTTTGAATATTCATTCGAGGGCTTATGATACCGTTTATTTTATTAATGAATATTATTTTGAATATTCACTCGAGGGCTTATGACTCCGTTTATTTTATTAATGAATATTATTTTGAATATTCATTCGAGGGCTTATGATCCCGTTTATTTTATTAATGAATATTATTTTGAATATTCATTCGAGGGCTTATGATCTTGTTTATTTTATTATTGAATATTATTTTGAATATTCATTCGAGGACTTATGACTCCGATTATTTACTAATTATTATTCTTAATTTTATTAAAGAATAATGTGTCGATAATCAAACTCACTTTTTATTATTCAAATAAAGATTGTACTTTCATATAAGTATATCTTTGGTTATTTAATATTCATTGCAAGTATAAGTTTTAAAACTTCTACTTCAATTATTTTTATAAATATTATTCTTTATGGGAATATTATTTAAATAATAATATTCAGATATTTTCTAATATATTGGGACTGATTTATTTCATTAAATCAGCATTACTCCAAACACTCTTTAAAGTGTTTTCGAGTCTTCAAAATGATTTTTAAAGGTTAAGGCGGATCCCAAAACTCATTTTTATATTTAAGATCTTCCTTTTAAAGGGGATTTAAATATTCGCTCAAAACCTGAGGGATCCGGCTCTGTGGTGTAATTTATATTCGCAACAAGGTTGCTTTTTTGATAAAAGAGTTTTTGATTACTTACCCAACACTCGGGAAGTAAAATTCTTGGAACAACTTAATCCATTAACAGGCATCGCCTAGGAAATATTGGTGAGTTTTCCTTTCCAACTAGATACGACTTCTTGGTGGAGCCGTATCAACAAGTTTCTACTTGGGGAAAGTGGGGACGAGCTTTACATTTCAGAGTCATGGATTTCATCTGAACTAGGAGTGGCGTAAGTGGTCGAGTGGCGCCGGCCCAGCCTAATTATATTGGCCCAAATGGCCTGGAAGTTCTGCTAAGACGGTCCATTCCTTAGGAGTCCAGTGTTCGGTTGACAAGTAAATCCGACAGGTTCTCCTCTACATATAGAAAATGGTGGGGTTGTGCTACTGCGACTGATCATCGTAAGTGGTCTTCCTGGCGCGACAAACTCCTGTAATGAGTTCCTCATCCAGTTGGATAATTCTGCAACACTACCCATAGCTTTTCGATCGAAAGGCTACGAATTGGTGGTTGCCGAAGCATTGACAGGGTCAAACAGTTGTAATGGTGTTTCCATTGAATGAAGTATCTCGTAACTTCGTTTCCTTTAAAAAAAATATTTCAAAGATTGAATCTATTCAAGTCTTAGCTTGTGGTCTCATCTATGGGATGACCTGTTGAAACTTATTATACTTTGAACAGTAATAGTTCAAGTAGATTTCTAAAAATGGTATAAGTATAATGAAGTAATTGGTAACTTCATCTTCCTTAAAACTTATATCCAGTAAGTAATTACCTTACACTTGATAAAGGATTCTAGTAAGTTATCCATTTAGATACTTGCATTATTGTTTACACTATATATTATCTTGCGAGCTGTAATGCTCACTCTTGCTTCATTTCTTCATCACACAACAACAGTTAGGAAAGATGGCCAGACTCAAGCAGACCCAGCGCAAGCGCGTGGGAAGCATCCTGGGTCTTCCTGTTGATGTTGTAGCTGCTATAGCTGCAGAGGTAGATCTATTGGTAGATCAGGCATTCTAATTTTGGGAACCAAATATTGTATAATTATAACTTGTGGCAGATAATGGCAATTAACTGTAAATTTATCAAGTAATCATTTTGGGTTGTAATAACTTTTAAATTGTGGATTCAAGGACTTGTACTTATTTCAATTTCATCTCTGAGACTATAACGGGTTGTGGTGTGTGTTAGTGTGGGGTCATAGCATAAGGTTATTTATTAATTAAGTGAAGTGATATTATAGAAAGAAATATCGTGACGACCCGGATTCCCAACCCCGGATCTGGGGGTGTTACAGAGCTTCATACTTAGCCTCCAGTTCTAAATATATTTTATCTTTTTTCACTTTCTTTGGCTTTCTACATTCTGTGGCAAGTGTGGCCCAATTCATCACAGTTGAAGCATCTTATTTTTGATCTGTCAACATATCCAATTTTGTAGCCACTTTTGCCACCAGAGTTGTACTGAGCTTTTCATTTCCAGCTGTTGTCCTTATTGAATGTTTGTCCTTTGTTCTTAAAAAACTTTGGCTTCTTCACTCTAATATTAGAGAATTTCCTTGCTAGGTAAGCCATGGATTGATCCAACTCATCCAGTTCATCCAAGGTATATAACTCATCTTCTTCAAGTTCCAGAATGACTTGCTTCTATGGCTCCTTGTTCTTTTGCTCAACATTTGAGACAGTTGTAGTGTGCATTTCTTGTTCATCGTCAGATGAATTACAATCATTAACAACTAGTGAACTTGAACCATCAATAATGTGCCCTTGACCAGCTCTTAAAGATTTTCTTTGAATCATTTCCAGTTCATAGGTTATTAAAATACCATATAAAACCTCCAATGTCATTCTGCTCAAGTCTCTTCCTTCTCTTATAGCTGAAATTTTCTATTCAAGATGGTCTAGAAGGGTGAGCAAAAATTTCAAGTTAAAAACCTAGCTTCATAGTACTTGTAATGAAGCTGCAAGTCATTAATTAGCTTATTGAATCATTCAAACACATCAGTAATACTCTCCTTTGGTTTAGCCATGAAACCTTCATACTGAGACACCAGTCTTCTCCTTTCGTTGGATCTAACTTTCTCTATACCTTCACACAAAATTTTTATTTTCTCCCGTATCTGTTTAGCTGTGTCACAGTTGACAATTTTTTTGTACATGACATTATCAAGTGACCCTATTAGAATTAATTACAGGCCACTGTCAAGAGAGACCTTTTCTTTCTCCGTTTCTGTGTATTTAGAAGGACCTTTAGGACCATAATAATCTAGGATGACCATGTCTCCATCTGTAGATTCTTCAATCCTTTCCATGGGAGTGAAATATCCATTCTTTAGAATCTGGATGTACAAGGGATTGGCCATCCTTAGAAACAACATCATTTTCTTTTTTCATAATGTGTAGCTAGTCTTATAAGGCTGGTATCTTTATACTTCTTATCTTTTGTGTATTCATTCTTCCAAGATCTTGATCTGTTTACTTTCAGATTTTGCTCTGATACCACTTGTTGGGTAATGAATACAACACAAGGGTGGTGAATGTGTTTTAGATATTTTAGATCTTTTTACAACTATTTGGAATGGTGAACAAAGCAGAGTAATTATAGAAATATTGTGTTTAGCAGAATTAACAAAGCATTCATAATAAACACAGTATTTTCTAAACTCAATTAAACTTTGTATTAAGATTAAGTATGTCTTGCTACAAATTTCTGGGTTCTTTTGTAAGTAACGAACCCAACTTCTATCTTGAGAGAGTTTCAAGAAGAACTAGATTTGTTTGTACATCTAAAATAAAGGACCCGTGTTTACTTTATATATTAGTAAACACAGGTTTTCACAACATGCAATAAGATGTATTAAATCCTACTTTAAGTTATCTCTAAAGCTTTCCATTTCTGGCTTAGTGAATCTTTGCAAATGGTGTAATTCTGTGACTTTCTTTTGTCAGTTAATCTTGGCCTTTGATCTGGCACTCTTCAAGCTGCTTTTATGGACTTTTCAATCTAAGTTATGAGGTTTCTTGTTCATTGATAATCTTGAATATTTAAATTATCTGTATTATGTACTTGAAAAGCATATCGAGATCTCCATTTTGATCTATAGAGCTGTGACATCTCGATAAGTATAATGACTTATCAAGATCTCTGAGTTCTCTATAGGAATGCTTGACTTATCGAGGTCTCTCAATACTTGCACTTGGATCGACTTGTCAATATGTCTGAGATCTCTACATATGGAACTAACTTGTCGATATCTCTATATATATATTTTGACTTGTTGATATCTCTGAGATCTCTATGTGAGAAATTGACTTGTCGATATCTCCAATCTTCATGTCTTCATTTTTACTTGTCGATATCTCCTAGTTCTCGATATGTAGAAATAGCTTGTCGATATCTCCAATCTTCACGTCTTCATTTGCCTTGTTGATATCTTCTAGACTTCTTGATAAGCCATTCAGGACTTCTCGATAAGTCATTCTGGACTTCTCAAATACTTCTCTATATGACTTGATCTGTGACTTGTCAATATCTTGACTTAAAATATTTTCCATAAAACAGATTTATTCAACTCCAGGCTTATGTATCATTTGTCCTAGACATGATCGGTCTTGATCTTCTTCTAAAGTGTATTCCTTAGGCTTGAACTGTTTACAAGAAAATACTCCAGTCTGATCTTTTAACCATTTTATAGACTCAAGTAATACAATACAAAATACTGGTTTAGACCATCATACAACTAAATCTTAGGGTTGTCAATACGACTTAGCCTTGTTATAGTACAGGCATGTTTTGTACAATAGTAAAGGATTTGTACCTTGAGTGGTATAAACCATTGGTATAGCCGTGAGTGGTTGTACCAAGATGGCTTCAATCTTATCTTGAGAAGTGATCAGTACATCTGGATTTATAGAATCAGGAACACCTTCATCAGGAATTTTCCTTCTATCAAGAATGTGCTACTCATCAGGAATTGACCCCATATTAGGATTTGATACTAAGTATGCAACGGTACTTTGAACTGTTGGTTTTTGTGTGACTTGAGGTATAAAAGCTTCTTCAATCCTTTGGACTGAAGGTTCTTGTGTGCTTCCCTCAAAGATAGGATCATTGATAACAATATCCAATCCAGTAATGTACTTTTGGTGAGCTTCCATATCTTATATTGTTTTTAAAATATCATCAGCCACAGAAATATGACTTCCTTGAGCAATGTCAGCAATAATCAGATGTGATGTTATGCTTGCACTTACACTTTGAGCAGGTGGTTCTTGTGTAGCTGGGGCATTAAAAGGTGCATCTTCACTTTGAGAAGATGGTTCTTGTAAACTGTACCCCTTCTATGATGATTGAAGTTTGGTCTTTTTACCTTGATAAACTGTGGAAGTCTGTGCTTTTCTCTTGATATACTTCTGTAGACCAACTTCCTTAGAAATTTGAACTATCATGGCTGTTTGAGATTTAGTAACTGTCTGATCATGAATTGTCACTATCTTGTCAGGAATTACATGAGACCTGTCAGGATTTGACTTGACAATGACTTGTCAGGATGTGTAGATTCCTGATCTAGAGCAAGATCATCCAACACTGTAAGACCATCTGATTTCTTTTGAACCTTTTCTGCTGCCTTCATCAGTCTTCTTTTCTTAGGCTTAGCAGCAACAACTAAACTTTGGTCTTCTTCTGTATTAGCACCAGTAACCTCTACTGGTCTAGCAGGCTTCATCAACCAGCTTAACACGAACTCTAATTTTTCTTCTCTTCCTACCTGCATTTTCCTTGATTTTTGTTACTGATAAAACACTTTTCTTCCTTGCTCCACCTTTGTGCTCCAATGATTTAGGTGAATGTGAAACAACCTTTAGACCTGATTGTCTCTGAGACACATCAGTTTTAGCTATTGTCTTTGATTTTGCAACTGATTCCTTTTTGAGAAGAATCAGAGGTGATAGCGTGTTTCGATTTAAGGAAAGAAAAATAAACACTTTGGTTAGGAATAGGGTTGGATATGCCATGTTCTACAGTGTCAGGATTTGGAAAACTATATGTGTGAGGCATTTTGTTAGAAAAAAACACCCACAATTCTTGTGCTAAAATTGTTCCTCTCCTGAAAGTATCTTTCCTTTTTTCTAAATCATTCAGAGATTTAAAATTGATTTGAAAGATCATGGAAGTTCATCTTTTTCAACACTTTCACCAGGTAAAGGATAAGTAAAAATCAATTGTAAAAACCTAGTGTAACCAACACCATTTTGTTGTCATCAGGAAATACTGTGTAATATCATCCGAATCATGTCAAAAACCTGTGTGCTTGATCTGTTTATTAATATTGATATAGTTTAAAAATAGTTAGTTATACACATATGAAATATTAACGTTAAGCATACATATATTAAATCAACAATATTCACACATGCAAACATCAAGAGAAGATGAACAATTATAACAGTGAAACGGGATAGTAAACAACAGAGAATTTTCATTAATAATAATATTTAAATACAAGAAAGACTACAAAAGAAAGTAATCCTAACTCCTAAGAACTAGAATTATTCTTCCTTCGCCTTCTTGTTGTCCTCGTTGTTTTTCATCTCTCGCCTACGGTATATGCGAGAGATGGATGATGCAAGAGAAATAATGTTCTCTTGTAACTCCAAGAGTTCGAGTCGATGTTGCTCTGCCTCCTCATCCAGTCGTATCTCTTCATAGTGAACATCCAATTTAAAAAGACGCAACTCAAGATGATCATCCCAGCAAAGATGATCAAAAATCCTATATGGAACTTCAGCAGGGTGAAAATTTTGACCATTAATTAGGCCTCTCGTTCCGAAAGGATCAAAATAAATTCTTCCTTCTTCAGGATTAAAAACCGAAAAATATACCTTATGTCAGTTATCTTTGGGCACTCAGTAGCCAGATGTCCCCTTTTATTACAGTTGTAACATGTCACCTTGGTCTTTTCAAACTTCCTTCCCTTGGTAGACTGACCATCACTCTTTCTGAACCTGCCTTGGCCATCACCAGAAAACCTTTTATTGAAACCACCTTTTCTCTGTGGTTTTACAAACCTCATCCTTCTGCAGCCTTTCACAAGCACTACAACCATTTCAACAACTTGAGGATCATCCAGATCAATCTCAGAATCTTCGTCAGTATTCGTGTCAGGATCTGATACATCATCAGTATCTGACTCTTCCACAATGTTCCTTCTCCTAGACCTCTCACTCATCTTTTCCTTTGTAATATCCGGGAAAATTATGTGAATATTATATGTTAAATAAATAAAAATTATGTGTTTTATAAATTTAGAGTAATTATTGCCAGGATATTAGATGTTATAGTTGTTATGTGTGTTTCTGTGCGGACCAGAAATTTTTTGATTAATTAATATATGTTTAAACTGCAATTATATGACTTTATCCGTAATTGGTGAAAGGAATATGTCCTAAGTCCAATCAGGTATTAGGATTTAGGAATAACCTTTTATGTAATCTGTTTTGATTTCATTGATATTAATAAAAGACTTGTTTTGTTTTTATTACGGGCTCTATCTATTTAAGTGTTTAAATAAGATATACAATAGTTTAGAGTAAAGCTTTTTATGGATTATGATGAGATCATAATAGTGAGACCTAAAAGATGATAACTCTAAACTTAAATAGTTCCTGGTCGTAGGATTACTAACTGGTAATTAATAATCCGCAGAGATCGGTACATACTATGCTTGCTTCATTATGAAGGATGTCTGTTCTCATAGACATTTGTGTGGTGACATTATAGCTAGTATGTAGGTGTTTATTACGGAATAAGATCACTGAACATGACTCGCACAGCTGAACAACTGATGGAGTTCACTCACGTGTCAGCAGTTGTTCACATAGTGATAGTTGTACAAGTATCCTTAGACTTGAGGTCATCATAGTCATCTTGTGTACACTGAACTATGCTTTGGTTTAGTTCTTAGTCTCCAGGGACAATTATTAGGGCTCTACTGGGTATAGGAATTTGTACACGAAGATAGTGTATGATCAATAAAGGATATACCCCTTCCAGTGAAGGAAGCGAATGTTCAAGGCTGATCCACTTATGCTAGTTCAGGAATCTCTGGCCAGAGTAAATGAAATTAGAAAGGAGTTTCTAATTTGCATAGAACTACGCATAATAAATGGTAAGCAAGTGATTGAATTAGATAGGCTTGACACGAGATCCATGCCTTGTATTTAATCGGGACATTGTAGGGTAGAAAGAGTTTATTGTACGGTAACTATTCACTGAATAGGTTCTTGGTATTCTAAGCAGTGAATTCATATTATCCGGATAGTCGCGATATGCTGAGAAGTATCCCTCACGATGTAGAATAAATGTGATTAATTAATTAATCATATTTAATAAATTAGAGAATTTATATAAATAATGATAAAATAGTTTTATTATTATTTATTTCTACCACCGGCTTAATATTGAACCTACAGGGTCACACCATAAAAAGAGAATGATTTAATGGTGGAGGAATTAATTAATAATGGCTGATAATTATTTATTTATAAAATAAATAATTAATTGGCAAATTTAATAATTAATTAAATAAGATTTAATTGATTATAAATTAATTAAGAAAAGTTCTTAATATTATTAATTAAGGATTTAATTTTTGGAAATTAAATCAAGAGAGAGAATTATTTCTAAAGTGTTTAGAAAAAGGATTAATAATTAAAAGGTGTTTTAATTATTAATGAGAATAATAAATGGGATAATAATAATAATATTTATGGGAAAATTTCAGCTGAAAATTTTGCCTATAAATATACTATTATAGACCCTATTTTATTAGAACCCAAAAAACCTAAAAAGTTTTAGAAAACCAAATTCTCTCCACCTCCTCATCCTCCTTAACGTCGTTTTCTTGGTGGATACCGGTGGAGTGCTTCACGTTTGAGGAGCAGCTGCTAAGGATCTCCGAACGTTGCTATTGGATCACATATTAAAGGTTAGTAATCGATCCCTACGTTTTTACCACGATTTATATGCTTTTATTTGGATTTTATGTGTGTAAAAGTGTTTTACCATGCCCCGCTGCGATTAAAATCCAACAATGGCATCAGAGCTTAGGTTATATGCATATAGATCTATGGTAAAAATTTCAGAATTTTATGTGCTTGTATGAATTAATTATGATTTTTACAAGTTATATCATGGATTAATTTTGTCTGATGAGAAATCATTTCTCATAATAATTTTGAATGTTGATCTGGGTTCTACAAGTGTTATAGATCGTCTGGGTATTTTTTTCATAATTTTATGATGTATAGATTTTTTATTATGAATTTTTGAAGTTCTTGTAATTAAATTCGTAATTAAATAAATCATATATATATATATATAAATTGAAAGTATGTATCTATATCTGCTGTTGCCTCTGTGATGTCTGACTGGTGCACGGAGAAAGCAGACAGAGAACAGTGGTGTCAGGCGGCTCATTTTTCGAGGAAAGCAACGGCGGCTGCTGCAAAAGAAAAAAAAAGGGTGTCGCGCATTCCGGGAATGCGTTACACCCTGTGGCGCATTCACGGAATGCGTTACACCTTTTAATGGCTTAAAAGGATTGTAACGCATCACCGGAATGCGTTACAGGGCTTGTAACGCGTTCCTGTAATGCGTTACAGCCCGATTGTCCAGATTAAAATTGATTTTCTGGGAGTTTCGTAACTCCCTTTTGGGCGTGCAATATACCGTTGGATTCTATTTTCCGAGACGGATCTAATAGAGTGATCAATTTTAGTTTATATAAAAGTTTTGAACTGTTTATATTTCCGAAAGTGTTTTAAAGCTGTTTTTAACTGTTTTAACTGCTTTTAAATGCTTCATGTGATACATAGAGATGTATAATGCTTAGACCAATATGCTAGATGATGTAACATGCCTACCTTGATGTTTATTCATGTTGAAGTTCTTGTAATTAAATTTGTAATTAAATAAATCATATATATATATATAAATTGAAAGTATGTATCTATATCTGCTGTTGCCTCTGTGATGTCTGACTGGTGCACGGAGAAAGCAGACAGAGAACAGTGGTGTCAGACGGCTCATTTTTCGAGGAAAGCAACGGCGGCTGCTGCAAAAGAAAAAAAAGGGTGTTGCGCATTCCGGGAATGCGTTACACCCTGTGGCGCATTCACGAAATGCGTTACACCTTTTAATGGCTTAAAAGGCTTGTAACGCATCACCGGAATGCGTTACAGGGCTTGTAACGCGTTCCTGTAATGCGTTACAGCCCGACTGTCCAGATTAAAATTATTTTCTGGGAATTTCGTAACTCCGTTTTGGGCGTGCAATATACCGTTGGATTCGTTTTTCCGAGACGGATCTAATGGAGTGATCAATTTTAGTTTATATAAAAGTTTTGAACTGTTTATATTTCCGAAAGTGTTTTAAAGCTGTTTTTAACTGTTTTAATTGCTTTTAAATGCTTCATGTGATACATATAGATGTGTAATGCTTAGACCAATATGCTAGATGATGTAACATGCCTACCTTGATGTTTATTCATGTTGATATATGTGATATATGCTTAGTTTATCATGCGATGATTGATTTAGGTGAACTTAAATGAACATAAGGCGTTTGTTAGACAACCTAGTATAGTGAAATTGTTTCATAACCTTAATAACAATATTATGAATACAATCATGAGATTCTTGTGTTTGTGAAACACGTAATTGAATATGATTTTTCGATATGGGAGAAAGGATGATTCTGTCAACAACAGATTTCTATCTGTAAGAAAGGGTTATTAAGTGACGCCTCTTGACAATGCTCCACCCGATCTGGGAATTATCTGATTATTGATTATTGATTTGAAATATTTAATTTAAAAGGAAGAATCTCTTTATAATATGATTATGATTGTAACGTAATATAATCCCTCTAAAATTAAATAATATCAAGTAGTAATTGGCCAATGATACAACGGGCTTGTGTCGGTCATAGCCTTCCAACATGATAGAAAGTAGTTCTTATTTTTGAATCATTGTCGGTTCGTGCTACAGCCGAGGGCTTTGATTTCGAAATAAGAAATACTTGTCTATTACATAGAGATGTGTACATTGAATAAGAATCTAAAGGTCGGTACGTGCCACAGCCGTGGGCCTTTGGGGACTGATTCAACTGTACGGAATGTTGGGTTAGACTTGACTTAGAATATTGAGTTTGTCGTGCCACAGCCGAGACTCAATTATTCAAGAGGCTAAAGTTTGATTAGGGAATAACATAAGATATAATTGACAAGAGTTGTCTGCCTATTGAACATTACATGGTTCGTGCTACAGCCGGGGTTGTGTAATGGAATGTAGGATCCCTATTCCCACTAGCATTATGAATGCTTAATTTTTCACGTAGGGGGTTGAATAAATTAGGTAAACTAGTGGGAGCCACTTATGAATAAAGACCCGATTCATATAGTGTTTTTAAAATGAAATCGAATATTTGCTAAGTGTTGTTATGTGTTTATCATTTACAGATTTACAATATACATTATGTCTTCTGCACTATCACTAAGGAGCATACTGGATGCTCACAAATTGACTGGTCCTAATTATGCTGACTGGCTTCGAAAATTGAGAAGCTGGAATACGTGATTGACTCACCTAAGCCTACTGAACCTGCTAGTGATGCACATAATGATGAACATGTTGTGTATCGTAAGTGGATAGATGATGCAAATGTTGCTCAATGCATCATGCTAGCTTCCATGAACATTGAGCTACAGAAGCAACATGAGCATATGGATGCTCACACTATTCTCATGCATCTACAAGAGTTGTATGATGTGGCGGGGAGGACAGCTCGATATGAGATATCGAAGGAGCTGTTCAGTTGTAGGATGTCTGAGGGATCATCTGTGAATGACCATGTACTTAAGATGATCAATTTGATTGAACGTCTTGGACAACTTAGATTTGCCATGGATGGGGAGCTGAGCCAAGATTTGGTCTTGCAATCGCTTCCGAGTTCGTTCTCGCAGTTTGTTGTGAACTTTCACATGAATAAGATGGATGTCAGCCTTCCTGAACTCCACAACATGTTGAAGACTGCGGAATCGAATTTTCCCCCTAAGAAGAGTTCTGTTCTTCTAATTGGTGAAGGTTCTAATCCTATGAAAAGGAAGAGGAACACTTCCAAGAAGAAGAAAGTAGGTGAGAAAACACCGGTTCCACCAAAAGCTGAAGACCCCAAGAGCAAAGTTGTTTGCTTTCACTGTAACAAGGTAGGGCACTGGAAGAGGAACTGCAAGGTTTACCTTGCAGAATTGAAGAAGAAGAAGGGTAGTGAGACTACCGCTTCTGATTCAGGTATGTTCATGATAGAAGTGAATATGTCATTAAATCAAATTTCTACTTGGGTATTAGATACCGCCTGTGGTTCTCAAATCTGCAATTTGTTGCAGGGACCAAGGAGAAGTAGGACTCTTGAGGAAGAGGAGGTGATTCTACTGATGGTAAATGGAGCAAGAGTTGCTGCTGAAGATGTAGAATCATTTCATTTACATATGCCTACGGGCAAGAGTATTGTTTTAAATAATTGTTATTTTGTTCCCTCGATTGTGAAGAATATTATTCCCATGTTAGACTTGGCTGGATTTTCATTTATTATTGAGAATATTGAATGTTCTATTCTTAGAGATAATATTCTTTACGGACGTGGTACTTTAAATAATGGTCTGTATGAATGTGACATGATTTACTTCAGATTGAACAAACTAATAAATGAAAAGGGATGATGGAAATCTCACTTTATAGTGGCACTGCAGTCTCCATTTAGTAGACATGGAGAGAGGACTGCAAATTTGCTAGGAATGGTACACACAGATGTATGTGGACCAATGTCTAAGCAAGCCATGGGTGGATTTTCATACTTCATTACTTTCATAGATGATAGATCTAGATTCGGATATGTGTTTGATGAAACACAAGTCTGAGGCCTTTGAAAAGTTCAAAGAGTATAAGTATGAAGTGGAGAAACAAACCAAACATAGTATTATAATTCTTCGATTAGATCGAGGTGGTGAATACTTGAATGGAGAGTTTCTGGATTATCTCAAAGTAAATGGTATAGTCTCCCAGTGTACTCCTCCAGATTAGTATCTGAAAGGAGAAATCGAACTTTGTTAGACATAGTTCGGTTCATGATGAGCTATGCAAAACTTCCAGTATTCCTATGGGGTTATGCATTTGAAACATCAGCATATTTACTGAATAAGGTGCCTTCCAAATCTGTTCCTCAAACTCCGTATGAGATATGGAAAGAAAGGAAACCGAGTCTTAAACACGTTAAGATTTGGGGATGTCCAGCTTATGTCAAGTAAGTTGACCCAGATAAGCTGGAATATCGATCCGTAAAATGTAGTTTTATGGGATATCCTAAAGAGACTTTAGGGTATTACTTTTACACCGATCATCGGGTGTTTGTCTGCAGACATGCTACCTTCTTGGAAAAGGAGTTTATCCTTGAAGGAAACAGTGGGAGCAAAATTGAACTTTATGAAGTTCAAGAAGCACAAACTACTACGGATCAAGTGGAAACACCTGTTCTGACTGAACAACCTTTTGTGGAACAGCCCATTCATAGATCAAGGAGAGTGTTTCGCCAACCTGAGAGGTAATATGGCCTTGTCATTGAGAATGACAATGAGTTGTCGATCATTGATGATGACGACCCTATGACCTATAATGAGGCTATGAGTAGTGTTGACTCAGAGAAATGGCATAGTGCCATGAAATCCGGAATGGAATCTATGTATATGGTATACGTAAGAATGATTAGAGCAGATGGCCAGGTGGAGACCTTTAAGGCCAGGCTTTTGGCAAAAGGATTCAAATAAAGGCAATGGATTGACTTTGATGAAACCTTTTACCTGTAGCCCTGTTAAAATCAGTTCGGATTTTGCTTGCGATTGCTGCTTACTACGACTATGAGATCTGGCATATAGCCAGATGGTTTTCTTTCCAAGGGAAATGAAAACCTAGTGTGTAAGATACAGCGAACCATATGTGGTTTAAAGCAAGCTTCTCGTAGATGGAACATCCATTTTGATGAGACAATCAAAGAGTTTTATTTTATCAAAAAAAAACCTAGATGAACAAAAGGGTTAGTGGGAGCGCGATAACATTTATTGTATTGTATTGAAATAGAGTTGACACACATAACAACATAGCAGACCCACTCACAAAGCTACTTTCTGAAAGTCACTTTGATCGTCATAAAGACAAGATGGGTATTAGATACCAGAGTGATTGGCTTTAGTACAAGTGGGAGATTGAAAGGAATATGTCCTAAGTCCAATCAGGTATTAGGATTTAGGAATAACCTTTTATGTAATCTGTTTTGATTTCATTGATATTAATAAAAGACTTGTTTTGTTTTTATTACGGGCTCTATCTATTTAAGTGTTTAAATAAGATATACCATAGTTTAGAGTAAAGATGATAACTCTAAACTTAAATAGTTCCTGGTCGTAGGATTACTAACTGGTAATTAATAATCCGCAGAGATCGGTACATACTATGCTTGCTTCATTATGAAGGATGTCTGTTCTCATAGACATTTGTGTGGTGACACTATAGCTAGTATGTAGGTGCTTATTATGGAATAAGTTCACTGAACATGACTCGCACAGCTGAACAACTGATGGAGTTCACTAACGTGTCAGCAGTTGTTCACATAGTGATAGTTGTACAAGTATCCTTAGACTTGAGGTCATCATAGTCATCTTGTGTACACTGAACTATGCTTTGGTTTAGTTCTTAGTCTCCAGGGACAATTATTAGGGCTCTACTGGGTATAGGAATTTGTACACGAATATAGTGTATGATCAATAAAGGATCTACCCCTTCCAGTGAAGGAAGCGAATGTTCAAGGCTGATCCACTTATGCTAGTTCAGGAATCTCTGGCCAGAGTAAATGAAATTAGAAAGGAGTTTCTAATTTGCATAGAACTACGCATAGTAAATGGTAAGCAAGTGATTGAATTAGATAGGCTTGACACGAGATCCATGCCTTGTATTTAATCGGGACATTGTAGGGTAGAAGGAGTTTATTGTACGGTAACTATTCACTGAATAGGTTCTTGGTATTCTAAGCAGTGAATTCATATTATCCGGATAGTCGCGATATGCTGAGAAGTATCCCTCACAATGTAGAATAAATGTGATTAATTAATTAATCATATTTAATAAATTAGAGAATTTATATAAATAATGATAAAATAGTTTTATTATTATTTATTTCTACTACCGGCTTAATATTGAACCTACAGGGTCACACCATAAAAAGAGAATGATTTAATGGTGGAGGAATTAATTAATAATGGCTGATAATTATTTATTTATAAAATAAATAATTAATTGGCAAATTTAATAATTAATTAAATAAGATTTAATTGATTATAAATTAATTAAGAAAAGTTCTTAATATTATTAATTAAGGATTTAATTTTTGGAAATTAAATCAAGAGAGAGAATTATTTCTAAAGTGTTTAGAAAAAGGATTAATAATTAAAAGGTGTTTTAATTATTAATGAGAATAATAAATGGGATAATAATAATAATATTTATGGAAAAATTTCAGCTGAAAATTTTGCCTATAAATATACTATTATAGACCCTATTTTATTAGAACCCAAAAAAACCCAAAAAGTTTTAGAAAACCAAATTCTCTCCACCTCCTCCTCCTTCTTAACGTCGTTTTCTTGGTGGATACCGGTGGAGTGCTTCTCGTTTGAGGAGCAGCTGCTAAGGATTTCCGAACGTTGCTATTGGATCGCATATTAAAGGTTAGTAATCGATCCCTACGTTTTTACCACGATTTATATGCTTTTATTTGGATTTTATGTGTGTAAAAGTGTTTTGCCATGCCCCGCTGCGATTAAAATCCAACAATTGGGACGCGTATTTATTAGCATCTTTATTAAGGTATTCGTTTTATGCGTGTATCAATGCATTTTATGTGTTATCGGGTTTTTTCTGGTAATTTAGGGATTGTTCCTGTTTTTCAAAAATCAACGGACCGGGACCTCACTGAGACGACAAACCCCACAAAATCCGTGTTTTCATTTTTATAAAATTATTCGTATTTGAAATATCCTTTATTTTTATATTTTCGAATTATTCGCAATTTTTGGGAAATTTTGACATTAATTTTGTATTTTATCGTTTTTAAAATTATTCCCCGTAATTAATATTTTGGGGCCCTAATTAATATAATTAGGGGATAAAAACACCCTTAATTTATTTTGGGGTATAATTTTTATATAAATATAGATAGGCCATTATTTCTTTTAGTTTATTTTAATTTCATTAAACCAAAACTCAAGAATATAATTTTGGGGGTAAAATCTTGCCAAGAACACAAATCCAGTGATATTGGGAGTTCTAGGAATCTTCTGTTGATGCTCTTGTAACCAAAATAATTCTGTAAAATTGATTTTTCTAGTTTTGTTCTTGAAATTGTTCTTGAGTTGTGTTGATTTTTGATTGATTCTGATGTTACAGATAGCTTTAGATGATGGCTTACAGTCGATTTGATTATAAATTTGTGTTGTTTGATTCCCGGAATGCTTAACTCGAGTTCTTCATTTTTTCTGAACTTTAGATTCAATTTTCAGGAAGTATGAATGAAGGTCTGTTAATTTTGATTATGGGTAATGATTGTGCTGATTCTGAACTTTATTTTGGTATGTAAAACTCGAATTTTGGTTGAGAAATGGATGGGTTCGGGTTTTCGCCGGATATTTCCGGGTTCTTGATCGGTTTTGATCGGAAGCCGCGATTCCGGGATGTTTGGACCATGCTGAGGTTACTGGGAGATTAAGGAAGGATTTTAGGAGGTTTTAGTGTCAAAAACCGAGCCGTTTGATGTGCTTTTGGGTTGTTTCGCAGCCACCGGAACGTAGCCGGAAAAACGGAGGCCACCGGCCGGTTTCTGGAATTTTCCAGATTCCGTCGATGTTCTTCGAGTTTTCCGGCGCTGTTCTTAACTCCGGCCGCCTGTAGATGCTGTGAAGAAGAACACCCAATCCAAAAAAAAACCTGTTTCTGTGTTTTTTTTATAATTCATTTTAAAATCATTTTCTTATTTCTAAAAAGCGTTTACTTAATATTTTTAAATTCTAAAAATTATTTTCTTAATTATTTTAAATTCCTAAAATTATTTTCTTTTATTATTTTCAAAAATCTAATTTGATTTAATTATTTATAATTTATTTTAGTTAATTATTTATGAATTCAATTAATTGATTAAAAATTATTTAATCAGTTAATTTTATTTATAAATAGTTAAATAAATGTAAATTATTTATAATTAATTCAAATAATAATTAAAAATTATTTTTAAACTTTTAAAATTATATTTTGGTATTTAAAAATCAATTAATATTATTATTAATTGATTTAAATCTATTTATTTTTTTATTTTATTCATAATAATTAAACCGTTCGTCCGTTTAATACGAAACGAACGCGTATGGATTCAAAAAAATATTGCGCTTTCAATAAAAATACTTTTAAGTCCTAATTTCTTTTGTATTGCAATGTCATTTGATTTGTATATCAGTTTAAGTCGGTATATGATCAATAAATATTATTATTGACCTGATTTTCATTCTGAACGTACTCAGACGTATCTTTTAATGGTCTGACTTATGTGTTACATGAAATATGTGATTACGTGTTATACGAATGCCATAATTATATGTTACGTGATATGCACGCTATCTGTTTACAGTTTTAAAATGCCATGCTTATTTATAAACGATCAGGTAGATGTCAAGACGTATAGTTACGTCGATTGAGTTTGGTTCTGTCAATTAAGATAGTCTTTTTGTTTATAGAATCGAGTAGCAAGGAGTGCGGTCAAGTGTTAGATGAAGTTAGTAGCCAGCAGCTATAAGCAGAGTAATATTAAGAGGTTATCGAGCATACCAGGCAAGTACCCTAACTTCACTTATCATTCAAGTGACGTTTATTTCAAATCATATTATGCAATTAGTTATGTCATCATATATCATTCAAGTGGTATTGACTCTAAATTTATCCTTTCAATTTCTCTACTATTCTAAGTTAAGAATAGTTAAATATTTTTACATTTCGCTACAACTTACTCTATACAGTAAAGCTTTAAATTGAGATTAGCGAATAACTAATTGTTCTGGTTATTTCGCCATTGGTTGTTGAGATAACTCCGGACCATGAGAAATGGGGAGTTATGTGGTTAAGGATGTCATTTTATTCGACTCCTTTGACGAAAAATTGTTTTTATGGGTTGGATGGTTGCGTAAGAGGCCGTGGCGGCGGTCCAGCGTGAGCTATGTGTTATACAGGATATAACACCTTGCTAGGACGATATGTGCCTTGGGTACCTTTTATTTAGTTGGATATGCTTCGGCATACCGGTGTTGCTCCACGGCTGATCACCAGCGGCAACACACCGTCGTTCAAGGATTCCAATCCCAAAACAAAATATATTGCAAATGTTGTTTATTATCAAATATATATATATATATCAGTTTTTGTTACTGTTCAGGTATTGTGGTTTGGTTTTGTTCATCAGATATATTGTTGTTGTTGTTCCAAATCATAAGCTATTTACTGTTTACTGAGCATTCTTTCGCTCATACTTATTTTATATCCTGATTCATTCAGCTAGGCCAGGGCAAGCTTAAGTTCCAGGTCTGACCAGAGGTTGTGTGCTTGTAGATAGTTTGGTGTGTTTCCAGGAAGACAGTTTGGAATGCTTAACTAGTCTAGAGGTTTGTAATAAAAATTGAATAAATTGTAAAACTAATTAGACTTATGGCTTGTAATAACAGTTGGTTTGTATTAGTGCCTGTTTCATACTATAACCTGTGATCGATCCAGTTGCATGTAAGGGGTCATATTTATTATATAATTCCGCTATGATTATTTTATTATGATTTATTGGCTAGTGACCTCCAAATCTAGACCCCGGATTTGGAGGGCGTCATAGGTTGGTATCAGAGCTACAGGTTATGGTCACTAAAACAGGCTTAGGATTGTTATAAATGAGTCATAGGAAGATCACATAAGATAGGCGCGTGTAGTTTAGCTGTTATAGGATTAAATTTAGGTTATTGGGCTGGGTTATAGTTAAGTTGTTCAGGATCCTTATTTTGTGTTTAGCTCTTGGTTTTGTGCCATTGCTTGGTTATTGTGTTAGTTTTGAGAATGGTAAGAAGTGTTGGAAAAGAGGTTAGGAGGTTGTGTTGCAACCCTATCCACTGTTGTTGGTTTATTTAAGATTTTGAGCAAGGATTTAAAAGGTTTAGATAATTCTTCGTAAATTTTCTTTGTGTTGTTATTCTCAAGATAATACGCAGGATTACGTGATAATCATGTCGCTTGTGTTAATATGGTAGCAAGTTTATGATATTTTGAGAAAAGGTAATGTTTAAGAATTTCGATATGCTAAGGAATTGCTACATATTTGACACAATGCTTGACAGATTATTATATATGTTGCTTGTTTCTTATCAGAATAATGGAACCAAAGAGAAGGAATAATTCAGGAGAGAATCGTACCGAGGGTCGGACAGATCCAACGATTGTCCAGATGTTGGGACTGATGCAGCAGCAGATGTTACATCTTACACAGCAGCAACAGCAACAGCAGAAGCAAGCAGCACCACCACCTGCAGTGACTTTTAAGCAGTTCCAAGCTGTGAAGCCACCTGAGTTCAAGGGAAGTGCTGATCCTATGGAAGGCAATGCATGGCTCAAGGAGATGGAAAAGGCTTTTGAATTAGTTGGAGCAGGAACTGAACAGAAAACCAAGTTTGCAAGCTACTTTCTGAAGGGTGAGGCGAACTATTGGTGGGAATCCAGACGAGCATTGGAAGGAGGTGAGTTTATCACTTGGGAGAGATTTACCGAGCTGTTTCTGGAAAAGTATTTCCCAAGGTATATGAAGAATCAAATGGAGATTCAGTTCTTGAACCTAACCCGGGGTGATCTTACTGTCGCTGAGTACGAGGCTAAGTTTACTGAGTTAGCAAGGTTCGTGCCAGACCAGGTTGACACAGATGAAAAGAAAGAAAGAAGGTTTGAACATGGATTGAGATTTTGGATTCAGAATAGGGTGGCCATGTTTGAATTAATTTCATATGTGGCAGTAGTGCAGAAAGCAATGGTAATTGAAAGTAAGAGTGATATGTATCAGAAAGGAAAGGATGGGAAGAAAAGGAAAATAGAAACCTCGGGAGGAGGCCAGCAACAAGGTAACTTCCAGAGCCATTTCAATAAAAGGCCAGAGTTTCAGGATAATAAGAGTGTGGGATTTAAGAAACCACAGCCAGGAAATGAAAACCATTTTCAGAATTCAAATCAGCAGAGGCCCAATCGTCCACCAACGTCAGACTGCAAGTTTTGTGGTAGAAGGCATTTTGGGATTTGTAAGGCTAATGTGTTGTGTTACAAGTGCAATCAGAAGGGACACTATGCTAATGAGTGTCAAAGTCAGACTACAACTCAGAAATCAGGGACAGTGTGTTTCAAATGTGGAAAAATGGGGCATATTTCCAGGGATTGCCAGATAACTGAACCAGCAGCTAATGTGGCAAGAATTGAAGGACCACCAGCAAAGGAACAGCCAAAGGCCAGGACATTTAACATGACTATGAAGGATGCTGTTCAGAGTTCAGACGTGGTTGCAGGTACGCTTCCAGTCAACTCCGTAGATGCTAAAGTTTTATTTGATTCTAAAGCTACAAGGTCATTTATTTCTCAAAGTTTTGTCGATAAACTGCATTGCGAAGTTAAATTGTCAGAATAAGCATTAACGATAGAGTTAGCTAATAAGAATCAAGTGTCCGTTGACCGAGTGTGCTCGAGGTGTGATATTGAGATATAAGGATATCATTTCCATGCCAACTTGATACATTTTAAGTTGGGAGAATTTGATGTTATTTTAAGAATGGATTGGTTGTCAGAAAATAACGCTCAGATTGATTATAAGAATAGGAAGGTAAGACTTCAAACCTTGGATAGTTAGAAGAAGGTAATATTTCGAGGAAATAAGCAAGAGAAGAAGTTTTTAACCGTAGCTCAAGTGAAGAAGTTATTGCGTCAGAATTGTGAAGCTTATTTAGCCCATGTGATAGACACCAACAAAGAAGTTCCAGCACTAGAAGCGATTCTAGTTGTCAACGAATTTCCAGATGTCTTTCCAGACGATCTACCAAGATTACCTCCCGACAGAGAAATTGAGTTGCAATTTATCTAGCACCCGGAACAGAACCAGTTTCTAAAGCTCCGTACCGGATGGCACTAGTGTAGATGAAGGAATTGGCAACTCATCTGTAAGATCTTTTGGAGAAAGGAGTTATAAGACCCAGTGTATCCCCATGGGGTGCACCAGTACTATTTGTCAAGAAGAAGGACGGGAGTATGCGACTGTGTATCAATTATCGAGAACTGAATAAGCTAACCATTAAGAACAAGTACCCGTTGCCGAGGATCGATGATTTATTTGACCTATTGAGAGGCGCTATATGGTTTTCTAAAATTTATTTAAGATCCGGATATCATCAACTGAAGATCAATCCTGAAGACATTTCGAAAACCGCATTCAGAACCAGATATGGGCATTATGAGTTTCTAGTGATGGCATTTGGATTAACCAACGCACCAGCAGCTTTCATGGATCTGATAAATCGAGAATTCAAGAAGTATTTGGATAAATTCGTGATCGTGTTCATAGACGACATCTTGATCTATTCTAAAACAGAAGAGGAGTATGCAGAGCATGTGAGGATAGTTCTGGAGATACCGCGACAGGAGAAATTGTACGGAAAGTTTTCCAAGTGTGAATTTTGGTTAAAAGAAGTACGATTTCTTGGGCACGTGATTAGCGATAAAGGAGTGGAAGTGGATCCAGCAAAAATTGAAGCCATAATCAACTGGGAGAGGCCAAAAACACCAACAAAAGTACAAAGTTTCATGGGATTAGCAGGTTACTACAGAAGATTCGTGCAAGATTTTGCAAAGATAGCTACGCCATTGACAAAGCTCACCCGGAAGAACCAAAAATTTTAATGGGACGAGAAGTGCGAAGAGAGTTTCCAAGAATTAAAGAATAGATTAGTATCTTCTCCAGTGCTAGTCTTACCGGATGATCAAGGAAATTTTCTGATCTACAGTGACGCGTCGTCCAAAGGATTTGATAGGGATAGATAAATCCTGATTACATAATTAAATATTACAGTTTGGGTTGCAAGGCCCAATAAGAAGATATATGATATTCAGACTAGAAAGGTTAGCATGTTGATCAGGCCTGATGGACCAGATCAGGCCTGATGGAACAAAGAAGGCCCAAAAACCCTGTATATTAATTAATTATGAAATTAATTAATAAGGGAAAAATCAGCTATTGAGAAGAGTCCCGATAAGGATATAAATCCTTGCAGATTAGCCTCAAGGGGACATAAAGGATAAGGAATCAGTTTCCTACTATCTAGGACTCTAAATTCCATTCTAATTATGAGACTTGCCCACCAAGTCTCCTATACCAAGTCCAATTCAAGGACTCCCAACATCTATATAAGGGGCCTCACCCCACATATTAGAACTATGTTTTTTGGCTTGATTCTCTAATTCACAGAGATACGTAGGCATCTCGTAAAGGCAGAGTTAAGCTACGAAACACGAGAGCAGCCAAATCGAGCCTTGAAGCTCACGTTCCTTGGTACTAAATACAGCAATCATATATATTAGTTTTTAATCCATAACATTTGGCGCTGTCTGTGGGAAAGCACAACAACAACCATGGCGAGAACAAGGAGAACAATTAGAGCTCTGGAGGAAGGAACACCATCGGGGACAACCCAGGTGATTTCTTCAACCGTGGAGATTCCTCCCCATTCAACTTATGCATCTACTCAAGGGGAAGCCCAGATAGGGGCAACTCAACCTCAGCCACAAGGGACGACTCCCCCGACTATTCAAGGTACGAATCCTCAAGTTTAACAAGTACATGTACCTGTGAATTCTCGACCTGTCGGGTATGAATATTCAACTGTTGTTACTACTAACCCCCCTTATGGGATGCCCCTTTACCCCGAGGTTGGAGGAAGTGGACATGTTGGGCGAAGTGAAGCACGAGGGCAATCGCCCCCCTATATACGAGGTTTGGCTCCTATCCCCGAGGATCGGGAATTTTCTGGTCCTTACACTGAGAGAGACTCCGAATCTTCGGATGATGAAGTGGCCCCAAGAAGGAGGCATCCTGGTAAAAAGCTAATGGCCGATGGAAGACAATGCCCTCAAAGCACCCAAGGGGCGAATCCCTAAGAAGTGCAGGAAAGGATCAGGGCTCATGAGGCTGAGATCCAAAGGCTGAGGCGCGACTTGGAAGCTCACCAGGCCACCAGACCCCAAATACCTCCTAGGGGGAGAAATCCTCCTCCTTGCATAGACTTGGATGGTCCGGTATGGAGAAGGGCTGTTGTCCCAAGAACTGAACCAAGCAATCTCCTCCCCCTTGGAGATCCTGATGATCCTACTCCGCCCTTCACTGAAGAGATAATGAATGCCCATATCTCAAGGAAGTTCAAGATGCCAACTATCAAAGCTTATGATGGCATGGGAGATCCCGCTAATTATGTTAGGACATTCTCTAATGCACTGCTGCTGCAACCCATGAATGAAGCTATTAAGAGTCGGGCCTTCCCTCAAACCCTTTCGGGTATGGCTCAGAGGTGGTATAGTCGCTTGCCCCCAAACTCCATTGGGTCGTTCAGAGAGTTAAGTCAGGCTTTTATTAAGCAGTTCATCAGTGGGAGAGTCCATGAGAAAAGTTCAGCATCTCTTATGAGTATTGTGCATGGAGCAAAGGAATCCTTGAGAGATTACCTGAATCATTTCACAAAGAAGGCTTTAAAAGTCCCAAATCTTGATGATAAGGTAGCCATGATAGCACTGCAACAAGGAACTAGGGATGAGTTTTTCAAGATGTCCTTGGCCAAACGTCCCCCTGAAAGTATGTTGCAGCTCCAGGAGAGGGCAGGGAAGTATATCAAGGTTGAAGAAAGCATGAGGAAGACCGTAGTAAGTAATGAGCCCACTGGAGGCAAGAAGCGGAAAACTGATTTGGAGTATATTGCTAAGGAAAAGTATCTTAGAACCGAACAAAATTCTAATTCAACCCCCAAGAAGGGAGGACCTGGGCAAAAGTTCACTGAATACGCTAAGTTGAATGCTCCTAGAAGCCAGATTTTGATGGAGATCGAGAAAGATAAAGATATTCGTTGGCCTAAGCCCTTGAAGGCTGATCCCGCCAAGCTAGACAAGAGTAAGTATTGCAGATTTCACAAAGATGTTGGCCATGACACCGATGAGTGTAGGCAATTGAAAGACGAAATTGAGTTTCTAACTCGAAAAGGAAGATTAAACAAGTATACTGGAGAAGGAGGGGATAGAAACAACAACGTGAGAAGGAACTTCCTTCGGTCAAGAAGATCAGGGGCGAAATCCCCAACCTAGGGGACCAGTGATAAATTCAATTTTCAGAGGACCATGTCCACAAGGGCCTGTGATCAACACAATTTTTGGAGGACCAACTACTGCAGGGTTATCCAAGAACTCCAGAAAAGCGTATGCTCGAGAAGTTATGCATATTATTGGGGAAGCCCCGAAGAGGGCAAGGACAGGAGTAACAATGTCTTTTGATGATTCTGATCTGGAGGGTGTGAAATTTCCCCATGACGACCCGTTGGTCATAACCCCGATAATGGGGAACAGCCCGGTAAGAAGGGTCCTTGTGATAATGGAGCTTCAGTGGATATTTTGCTCCATGACACTTTTTTAAGGATGGGATATAATGGCTCCTAGTTGACCCCAACCGACATGCCGATATATGGATTCGCAGGAGTGGAATGCCCCGTAGAAGGAATAATCAAGTTGCCAACAACCATAGGACAGGAACCAAGGCAAGCAACTCAGATGTTGGACTTCGTGGTGGTAAAGGCTAGTTCGACCTACAACGCAATCATGGGAAGAACAGGGATACATGCCTTTAAGGCAGTCCCTTCTTCTTATCATTCAGTTATGAAATTTCTGACTCGAGACGGGATTGGAGAAGAAAGAGGAGATCAAAAAATGGCAAGAAGCTGTTATGTGGCCTCTTTGAGGGCAGATGGAGTCGGGGGGCAGGTTCTTCCTATTGAAGATATGGATGTCCGAGAAAATGATGAGAAGAGAGGAAAGCCAGCAGAAGACTTGGTTTCGATTCCTTTAGACCCCAAGAATCCTGAGAGGATTACTTTCATTGGAGCCACATTAGAGGAGCCCCTTAGAGGGAAGTTGGTGAAATTTTTACAAGAAAATAGTGATGTGTTCGCATGGTCAGCAGCTGATATGCCAGGCATAGACCCAGAGCTGATTACTCACAAGTTAAACGTGGATCCAAGCAGGAAGACAGTGAAACAAAAGAAAAGAAACTTTGCCCTGGAAAGATAAGAGGCTATAAAACAGGAAGTTGAAAAGCTCTTAGAGGCTGGTTTTATTGAGAAGATACAATTTCCGGAATGGTTAGCAAACCCTGTAATGGTGAAGAAGGCTAATGGAAAGTGGAGGATGTGTATAGACTTCACTGATCTGAATGATGCATGCCCTAAAGACTGTTTTTCGTTGCCAAGGATTGATACTTTGATTGATGCCACTGCTGGGCATGAGATGCTGAGTTTCATGGATGGATTTAGCGGATACAATCAGATTAAGATGCACAAAGATGACATTCCAAAGGTATCATTCATCACTGACTTTGGTGTTTATTGTTATCTTGTTATGACATTTGGTCTTAAGAATGCAGGAGCCACCTATCAAAGGTTGGTAAATAAAATTTTTAAGGATCTTATTGGTAAGACTATGGAAGTCTATGTTGATGACATGTTAGTCAAGAGTCTAGTAAAGACTGATCATATAACCCATTTTAGGGAAGCTTTTGAGGTCCTGAGGGACCACAATATGATGTTGAATCCTACAAAGTGTGCTTTCGGAGTAGGATCTGGAAAATTCTTGGGATTGATGGTCTCAAAGAGAGGAATCGAGGCTAACCCCGATAAAATAAAGGCAATCCTGGACATGGAACCACCAAAAACTGTCAAGGATGTTCAGAATCTCACAGGAAGGGTTGCTGCGCTGGGACGATTCATCTCCAAGTCAGGAGACAAGTGCCTATCATTCTTTAAGTCATTAAAAAATATTAAGGACTTTGTATGAAGTGAAGAAAACCAGAAGGCTTTTGAAGAACTAAAGCAATATATGGCGCAGGCCCCGTTGTTGGCCAAGCCAGTTTTGAGTGAAGTTTTATTCTTGTACTTGGTTATTTCAGAGAGTGCCTTGAGCGCGGTGTTGGTTAAGGAGGAATTGAAAATCCAGAAACCCGTATACTATGTCAGCAAAATTTTGCTTGGAGCTGAATTGAATTATTCAACTATTGAGAAATTTGTTCTAGCCTTGGTAATGGCTTCAAGAAAGCTGCGTCCTTACTTTCAGGCTCATCAGATTGAGGTGCTAACAAATCAGCCACTGAGAAATATCATTCATAGTCCCAAGGCAAGTGGGAGATTGATTAAGTGGGCAATAGAGTTGGGGAGTTCGATCTCAAGTATAAGCCACGAACGGCAATAAAAGCCCAGGTGCTAGCTGACTTCGTGATGGAGTGTACCATACCCAACCAAGAAGTTGGGGGGTAGGAAGATACCATACCACAAGACAAAGGAGTCGATAATGGGGACAAAGAGAAGGATGATAAGGAGAAAGAATATTGGGTTCTCTATTTTGATGGAGCATCAAAAACAAATTCCAGTGGAGCAGGATTGGTTTTGCAAAGCCCTGATGGGTTCTTAATTGAGTATGCTATGAAGCTAGACTTCCCAACCACAAACAATGAGGCAGAATATGAAGCCCTGATAGCTGGCCTTGGTCTAGCTGGAACACTTAGAGTCAAAAACTTAAAAGTCCGTGGAGACTCGAAGCTGATCATATCCCAGGTAAATGGAGAATTTGAGGGAAGGGATGATACGATGGCTAAGTATGTCCGCCTAGTAAGGGCTGTGATGACCCAATTTAATGAATGCCATGTTGAGCACATTCCAAGGGAAGAAAATGCTAAGGCAGATGCGTTATCAAAGTTTGCTTCATCCGAGATAGAAGAAAGTTCAGGAAGTGTGTACTTCCGTGTTTTGAAGACACGAAGCATAGATGTTAAGCTTGTGGCTCCTTTAGGCCTGGGGGTGTCATGGATTGATCACATTAAGGCTCACATTCAAACTGGTTGGTTGCCAAGCGATGCAACTGAAGCACGGAAGTTAACTGGTCGGGCACTAAGGTACTCTTTAATAGATGGGATTCTGTACAAAAGATTTTTTGTGGTTCCTCATTTAAGGTGTCTCAGGCCCGATGAGGCACGCTTGGCTCTTGAAGAAGTGCATGAAGGCATTTGTGGACACCACTTGGGGAGCAGGGCTTTGGCTCATAAGATAACTCGTTTAGGCTTTTACTGGCCAGAAATGATGGCTGATGCCAAAGAATATGTGAAGAAGTGTGACCGCTGTCAGAAGCATGCACCTGTTGTTAGACAACCCCCCGAGATGCTGACCTCTATCAACTCGCCCATTGCCTTTGCTATGTGGGGAATGGATATTTTGGGACCTTTTCCCATGGCCACGGCACAAAGGAAGTTTCTGATTATAGCCATTGATTCTTTCACCAAGTGGATTGAAGCCAAACCCTTGGCCAAGATCACAACTAAGTAGGTTGCACAATTCCTGTGGGAAAACATTATGTGCCGATATGGAATTCCCCGTATCCTCGTCACTGACAATGGAAAACAATTCAACAATGAGGAATTCAAGAAGTATTGTGAAGAAAATGAAATTGAGTTACGGTTCACCTCTGTGGCTCACCCACAAGCCAATGGGCAAGCGGAAGTAGCAAATCGAATAATCCTGGATGGACTAAAAAAGAGGATCGAGAAGTCAAGAAATAATTGGGTAGATGAGATACTTCCCATATTATGGGCCTATAGGACTACCTGTAGAATCACGACAGGAGCAACTCCCTTCATGTTGGTATATGGGGCAGAAGCAGTAGTTCCTGTGGAGATATCACATTCCTCTCCAAGGATTTAGGCTTTCAATGTAGAGGAAAATGAAGAAGGGCAGAGGTTAGCCCTGGATCTAATCGATGAAGTGCGAGATGAGGCACATGCAAAGATAGTAGAATATCAGAAAAAAGGCTTCATGCTACTACAACCTAAGGGTTAAAAAAAGGTTTTTCAAACAAGGTGACCTAGTCTTGAGAAAGATAGAAGCTTCTGGTGTAGGACAGAAAGGAAAGCTTGCCCCGAATTGGGAAGGGCCGTACAAAGTCAAGAGCGTTCAGGGTAGAGGAATCTACAAGCTGGAGACTATGGATGGTTTTGAAGTCCCGAGAACCTGACATGCACAAAACCTGAAGGTTTACTATTTGTAAGATAGTTGAAGTACGATTCTCACTTGTCAGTATGACAAGTAGGTTTAAAAGCACCTTGAAGCTTTTCTTGCGTAGGATTTTATATTCCAGTAGAATTTACATTGTTGAGTTATTATTGTTAAGGGTCGAACCCATACTATGTAAGGTTTTGAAAAGCCAGACTTCATATTAAAGATTTCGAAATTATTTCAACCTATGAATGTTTAAGTTGTGTTAATACCTTGTGTGGATTTAACAAAAAATCATGCTTTGATCATTGGCCAATTAGTTCAAGTTTAAATGCGTATCAAGTATTGGAAAAGATAAAGGAGAAAGAGGCGAGTAAGAAAAGCAGCATATAAAATAACCCCGAAGGGTAACAAGTTCTGATATGAACAAAGTTCACATATTGTCTAAAGAGAAGATATACATAAAAAAAACTTAGGCCTTGGAAGGCTGGGATTCCTCCGAACCACTATCCGAAGTCTCCTCGGATGTCTCAGTCGTCCCTTCGGACGTCTCAGTCGTCCCCTCAGAAGTCCCCGTAGAGGTTCCATCAGAACTGCCTTCGGGCGCTTTGGATACTGCGGGAGATGCTGGTTGCTGAGGCGCTGCTCTTGGAGGCTCTTCCACCCTGACCTTCTTAGTGACAGGCTCAGACTCCTCTTCAGAAGAAGCTTCCTCCTCTCCGGAGCTGGACTCAAGCTCTTTCCTCTTTTGGTCTTGGCTCCCCGACGGGCCGTCCTTGATCAGGCCAACAAGCTTATCAGTAACACCCCCAAGTTCTGGAACTCGAACAGGGCAAGGAAAGGAGGACTGCTCAAGGACTTCTGGAAACTCATCTTGAATGGCCTCCACAGCGGCATCCCAGCCTTCTTTATAGCTAACCGGGTGTAGGAGGGCATCGTGCTCCACCATTAAGTCCTTGAACTCCAGGGTATCCATCCAGCCGTCAAAGGCTTTATCCTTCTGAGTCTTCAGGATAACATTTTCAGCCCGGGCCGTTTCCAGGTCAGAAGTGGAAGAGGCAAGTTGAGCTTCAAGGGCCTCTATTTTCTGGTTGGCCTCCTCCAACTTCTTGTTAGCATCCTCCAGGCCAACCTTCCAAGCCTTGGCTTGGTGGATCGCCCCTTGAAAATGGGCATTCGCCTACAAGAGAAGCAGCAAAAGTATGAGATAAGAAAATCAAAAAGGGCAACTATGAAGGGCAAAGGAAAAGGACGTACCGTCGCCAAAGCCTGAGCTCCGAAAAGCTCATTCCCCTCTAAGTCCTGTTGAAGGACAAAGTCTTGATAGTCCACCAGGGAGATGGAATGCTTATACCATTCCTTGGCAAGCGCCGTGCTGCCAACGATTGAATCCTTGCCCCGGATTCCCCAAGCTGGTTGAAAATAGACCCCTGGCCTCTGTTTGGTGCGCAAAACTTGGCTAGGGCCTTCCTCGCCTGGTTCCATTGCTTGGAGTAGGAACTCCGAGAAGCGATCACCAAGGCGCGGGACTTTAAAGACCTTTCCAGCACGCTTCATCCTTGTTGTCTCCAGGTCTTTAGGCTTGGTAGCCTCCTCAATCTTCTCGGCCACTGCAACAAGTGAGACAAGTAAGTTGAGGAATCAGCAGAATGGAAAATGAAGGAAATAAAAAAGAGATATATAAGGAAGGAAACTTACTTTTCTTAGGGACGGGAGAGAGGCCACGTTCTACAAGAACGGTCTCCCTTATAAGATCCCAAGAATGGGAAGTCCCATTATCTTGCGTCAGGAGGTTGAAAGCTCTAGCCTCCTCCTCAGACAAGGTTATGTCGTTTGGGCCCCCATCAATGGCAAGCCCAAAAGACGATCGAAATAGGGTGCCCCAATCGCCACCCTCCCAAATGACAAACAAAAAATCTTTCTTCCACCCCAAGTTGTTGTCAGGGATGGACTTCCCGTTCACAATATGAGGAATAGTAGGGCGCTGGTTTATAGAAACCCAACCCGGATTCTTATCAGGGCTGTTCTTGAACTGAAAAATCTTTCTGAAGACAGCAACAGAAGTGGGGACTTTATGCTTGGCACATTGTGAGAGATAGCACAGAATAAGCCTCCAAGAATTAAGGGGAGTTGGCAAGGGCTGATGCCCACATCACCTAGCAAAAGAGGAATGAACGGATGAAAAGAGAGTCTGATACCTGCCCTTAGAGTATCCTTATAGATGCATAATGCGTCCTTCTTCCACTAGCAGGCCCTATCGGCCGGACCTGCAAGAACCAGCTTGAAAGGTTCCTTGATTTTGAAACAGCTGCTCAACTTTTCCAGCTCCTTGGGATCCCGCAAGGCAGTAATATGGTCGTGCGCGTCCAGATGCTCATTAGACGGGTACTCATCCCCTCGGGTGTTGATCATGTCGATCAAGGAAGTGTACGTTGATCGAATAGGGAATTCATTGGACTTTCTAGCCATGTTCATCTTGGCCAAATGAGTCATTTTCTTATCAGCCATCTGAAAAAAGGAGGAATTTTACCTGAAGAAGTGCATACAATGTAAAAGTAAGCACAAGAAGTAAAGGAATTTTACCTGAAGAAGTGCTCCTAAAAAAGGCTTTGTTACTCCGACTTGCTGTTATTGCTCTAAGAATCTTGGCAGGAGAGAAAGAAGAAGAACTTAGAAATGAGAAAGTGAGGAGTAGTAGCCTCTTCTCACTCCTTTATATAAGAGGAAAAGGGAAGTTGAAGGGACAAAAGCCCATTAAGGATAGAGGCCCAAAGAAAAAAGCCCAGAAAAAGGAATATTCCAGAATATTCCAAGGAATTCTAGAGAATTCTAAATCAATAAAGAAGCTCAGTAAGATTTAGTAAGGCCCAATGAAGAAGGCTAGTAAAAAGACCAGAATTCAGGTCGAAACCCAGGTCGTGAATCCTGCCCGAAATCTTTCGAGCAGGCACCCGAAAATAACGGGTAAAAAAGACCAGAATGCAGGTCGAAACCCAGGTCGAGAATCCTGCCCAAAATCTTTCGAGCAGGTACCCGAAAATAATGGGTAAAAAAGACCAGAATTCAGGTTGAAACCCAGGTCAAGAATCCTGCCCGAAATCTTTTGAGAAGGTACCCGAAAATAACGGGTAAAAAAGACCAGAATTCAGGTCAAATTCCAGGTTGTAAATCCTATCAGAAATCTTTTGAGCAGACACCTGAAAATAACGGGTATCACAGAACTCGATTGAGGTCGAAACTTCGACCAGGAATGAGGTCGAATGAACCAAGCATTTTTCAAGAATGGGGTTTAAAAAACATAGAATAAAATCCAGGTCAAAAATCGACTAGGATCCTGGTCGAAAACCAGGTCGTAGATCCTAGTCGAAATCCTTCGACCAGGAAGCATGAGAAACAGAGAATTTTCGAACAGGATTCAGGTCAAAATGTCGACTAGGATCCTGGTCGAAATCCTAGTCGATAAACTCAAGACCAGGAATTGAAAAAAGGGTAAGTTTTCGACCTAGATCCAGGTCGAAAGTTCGACTAGGATCCTGGTCGAATTCTAGGTCGTGAATCCTAGTCGAACTCCTTCGACCAGGATTGTAAGGCTGACCCATATCTCGACTAGGATCCAGGTCGAAATTTCGACTAGGATCCTGGTCGAAAAAGGGCTGGAAATCTGAAAAATCCCAGAAATAAGGATAAATCCCAGAAATTAAGGGGAAAATCCAGAAAAATAAGGATAAATCCCAGAAATTAAGGGAAAAATCCAGAAAATTAGGGAAAAATCCCGGAGTCAAGGAAAAATTCCTGGAAATTAAGATAATTCCTGAATAAAAGGAATAGAAGTAAATCGTTGTAAATGTGTAGGTCGCTCCACACTTTACGCAAAACGATACCATGTAAGGGAATAAATGAACTTAACTTTTGCGAAATCTTATACGGTTTCCCAAAAGTTGGGGGGAAAATGATAGGGATAGATAAATCCTGATTACATAATTAAATATTACAGTTTGGGCTGCAAGGCCCAATAAGAAGATGTATGATATTCAGACCAGAAAGGTTAGCATATTGATCAGGCCTGATGGACCAGATCAGGCCAGATGGAACAAAGAAGGCCCAAAAACCCTGTATATTAATTAATTAACAAATTAATTAATAAGGGAAAAATCAGCTATTGAGAAGAGTCCCGATAAGGATATAAATCCTTACAGATTAGCCTCAAGGGGACCTAAAAGGATAAGGAATCAGTTTTAATCTAGGACTCCAAAGTCCATTCTAATTATGAGACTTGCCCACCAAGTCTCCTATACCAAGTCCAATTCAAGGACTCCCAACATCTATATAAAGGGCCTCACCCCACAGATCAGAACTACGTGTTTTGGCTTGATTCTCTAATTCACAGAGATACGTAGGCATCTCGTAAAGGCAGAGTTAATCTACGAAACACGAGAGCAGCCAAATCGAGCCTTGAAGCTCACGTTCCTTGGTAATAAATACAGCAATCATATATATTAGTTTTTAATCCATAATAGGATTGGGATGTGTTTTGATGCAGCATGACAAGGTGATAGCCTACGCTTCAAGACAGTTGAAACCACATGAAGAGAAGTATCCAACTCATGATCTGGAATTGGCGGCTATAGTGTTTGCATTGAAGATATGAAGGCATTATTTGTATGGAGAAAAGTGCGAGATCTACACGGACCATAAGAGTTTGAAGTATATTTTTACCCAGAAAGAATTAAACACGAGGCAGAGAAGATGGTTAGAACTAATCAAGGATTACGACTGTACCATCAACTATCACCCGGGTAAAGTAAATGTGGTGGCCGACGCGCTGAGCAGAAAAGAAAGGTTGAATATGATAATTTCATCCGAGGAATTAATCAAGGAATTTGAGAAGCTTGAAATAGAGGTCAGTATTTCAAGTATGTCTACAGAGGTATTGTGTGCAATGTCTTTTCAACTAGAACTATTAGAGAAGATAAGAAGATGTCAGGAAGAAATCATGAGTCATGAACGAGACAGTTTGACAGGAGAAGAGATAGGGAGTCAAAAGGATGATGAAGGAATCTTAAGATTTTCTTCTCGGATATGGATACCCAACGTAGCCGAGCTGAAAGATGAAATTCTTCAAGACGCTCACAACTCCAGATATTCAATTCATCCCGGGAGTACGAAGATATACAGAGACTTAAGAGAAAACTTTTGGTGGCCAAGCATGAAGAAGGAAATTGCAGAATGGGTAAGTAAGTGTTACACTTGCCAGCGAGTCAAAGCGGAACATCAAAGGCCCAGTGGACTGATACAACAATTGGACATTCTAGAATGGAAGTGGGAACATATCGTGATGGATTTTGTAGTTGGATTACCGAGGACCAGGGCAAATCATGATGCTATTTGGGTTATTATCGATAGATTGACGAAGTCAGCGCACTTTCTTCCTATCAACGAGAGATTCTCAATGGATAAATTGGTACGGTTATATCTTAAGGAAATTGTGACACGACATGGAGTTCTAGTATCCATAGTTTCAAATAGAGATCCTCGATTTAATTCAAGATTTTGGAAAAGTTTTCAAGATTGTCTCGGAACGAAGCTGAACATGAGTACTGCGTATCATCCGCAGACAGACGGTAAAGTGAAAGGACGATTCAGACTATTGAAGATATGCTAAGGGTATGTGCACTAGATTTTGAGAGGAGTTGGGACAAGCATTTGCCATTGGTTGAGTTCTCCTACAACAACAGCTATCATGTCAGTATTGGAATGTCGCCTTATGAAGCTTTGTATGGGAGAAGATGCAGATCTCTAATCTGTTGGGAAGAAGTTGGTGAGAGAAAGATTTTGGGTCCAGAATTGATCCAGCAGACAAAAGAGAAGATAGAGCTTATTCGGAAAAGATTAATAACAGCTCAAGATCGTCAATGCAGATACGCTGATCCAGCCAGAAAGGATATGGAATTTGAAATTGGTGAAGTAGTACTATTGAAGATCTCACCTTGGAAAGGTTTATCAAGATTTGGGAAGAAAGGAAAGTTGAGTCCGCGTTATGTTGGCCCTTTTGATATTTTGAGGAGTGTGGGAAAGGTTGATTACGAATTAGCGTTACCACCTCACATGCAGCATATTCACAACGTGTTCCACGTGTCAGTGTTGAAGCATTATTTGCCTGATTCGAATCATGTGATAGAATATGAGTCAATCGAGATTCATCCAGATTTGTCTTTTGTGGAGCGACCAGTGCAGATTTTAGATAAGAAGGAAAGAGTGCTTAGGAATAAGTCTGTATCTTTAGTGCGAGTTTTGTGGAGGAATCCCAAGGTTGAAGAGTCGACCTGGGAGTTGGAAAGCAAAATGCCATCCAAGTATCCTCATTTGTTTTCCTAGGCTGATTCTGAGGACAGAATCCTATAAAGGGGGGAAGGATGTAATATCCGGGAAAATTATGTGAACATTATATGTTAAATAAATAAATATTATGTGTTTTATAAATTTAGAGTAATTATTGCCATCATATTAGATGTTATAGCTGTTATGTGTGTTTCTGTGTGGACCAGAAATTTTTTGATTAATTAATATATGTTTAAACTGCAATTATATGACTTTATCCATAATTGGGACGCGTATTTATTAGCGTCTTTATGAAGGTATTCATTTTATTTCATTGTACACGTGTTTCAATGCATTTTATGTGTTGTCGGGTTTTTCTGGTAATTTAGGGATCGTTCCTGTTTTTCAAAAATCAACGGACCGGGACCCCACCGGGACGACAAACCCCAAAAAATCCGTGTTTTCATTTTTATAAAATTATTCGTATTTCAAATACCCTTTATTTTCGTATTTTTGAATTATTCACAAATTTTGGGAAATTTTGACATTAATTTTGTATTTTATCGTTTTTAAAATTATTCCCCGTAATTATTATTTTGGGGCCCTAATTATATAATTAGGGGATAAAAACACCCTTAATTTTTTTGGGGTATAATTTTTGTATAAATATAAATAGGCCATTATTTCTTTTAGTTTATTTTAATTTTATTAAACCAAAAATCAAGAATAAAATTTTGGAGGTAAAATCTTGTCAAGAACACAAATCCAGTGATATTGGGAGTTCTAGGAATCCTCTGTTGATGCTCTTATAACCAAAATAATTCTGTAAAATCGATTTTTCTAGTTTTGTTCTTGAAATCGTTCTTGAGTTGTGTTGATTTTTGATTGATTCTGATGTTACAGATAGCTTGAGATGATGGTTTACAGTCGATTTGATTATAAATATGTGTTGTTTGATTCCCGGAATGCTTAAGTCGAGTTCTTCGTTTTTTCTGAACTTTAGATTCAATTTTCAGGAAGTATGAATGAAGGTCTATTAATTTTGATTATGGGTAATGATTTTGCTGATTCTGAACTTTATTTTGGTATGTAAAACTCGAATTTTGGTTGAGAAATGGATGGGTTCGGGTTTTCGCCGGATATTTCCGGGTTCTTGATCGATTTTGATCGGAAGCCGCGATTCTGGGAAGTTTGGAGGATGTTGAGGTTACTGGGAGATTAAGGAAGGATTTTAGGAGGTTTTAGTGTCAAAAACCGAGTCGTTTGATGTGGTTTTGGGTTGTTTCGCAGCCACCAGAACGTAGCCAGAAAAACCGAGGCCACCGGCCGGTTTCTAGAATTTTCCAGATTCTGGCGATGTTCTTCGAGTTTTCCAGCGATGTTCTTAACTCCGGCCACCGGTAGATCCCGTGAAAGAGAAGACCTAATCCAAAAAAAAAACCTGTTTCTGTGTTTTTTTTATAATTCATTTTAAAATCATTTTCTTATTTCTAAAAATCGTTTACTTATTATTTTTAAATTCTAAAAATTATTTTCTTAATTATTTTAAATTCCTAAAATTATTTTCTTTTATTATTTTTTAAAATCTAATTTGGTTTAATTATTTATAATTTATTTTAGTTAATTATTTATGAATTCAATTAATTAATTAAAAATCATTTAATCAGTTAATTTTATTTAAAAATAGTTAAATAAATGTAAATTATTTATAATTAATTCAAATAATTTCTAAAAATTATTTTTAAACTTTTAAAATTATATTTTGGTATTTAAAAATCAATTAATATTATTATTAATTGATTGTAATCTATTTATTTCTTATTTTATTCATAATAATTAAACCGTTCGTCCGTTTAATACGAAACGAATGCGTATAGATTTAAAAATATATTGCGCTTTCAATAAAATACTTTTAAGTCCTAATTTCTTTTGTATTGCAATGACATTTGATTCGTATATCAGTTTGAGTCGGTATATGATTGGTAAATATTATTATTGACCTGATTTTCATTCTGAACGCACTGAGACGTATCTTTTAATGGTCTGACTTATGTGTTACATGAAATATATGATTACGTGTTATACGAATGCCATGATTATGTGTTACGTGATATGCACACTATCTGTTTACAGTTTTAAAATGCCATGCTTAATTATAAACGATCGGGTAGATGTCAAGATGTATAGTTACGTCGATTGAATTTGGTTCTGTCAATTAAGATAGTCCTTTTGTTTATAGAATCGAGTAGCAAGGAGCGCGGTCAAGTGTTAGACGAAGTTAGTAGCCAGCAGCTTTAAGCATAATAATATTAAGAGGTTATCGAGCATAACAGGCAAGTACCCTAACTTCACTTATCAGTCAAGTGACGTTTATTTCGAATCATATTATGCAATTAGTTATGTCATCACATATCATTCAAGTGGTATTGACTCTGAATTTATCCATTCAATTTCTCTACTATTCTAAGTTCAGAATAGTTAAATATTTTTATATTTCCCTACAACTTACTCTATACAGTAAAGCTTTGAATTGAGATTAGCGAATAACTAATTGTTCTGGTTATTTCACCATTGGTTGTTGAGATAACTCCGGACCATGAGATATGGGGAGTTATGTGGTTAAGGATGTCATTTGATTCGACTCCTTTGATGAAAAATTGTTTTTATGGGTTGGATAGTTGCGTAAGAGGCCGTGGTGGCGGTCCAGCATGAGCTATGTGTTATACAGGATATAACACCTTGCTAGGCCGATATGTGCTTTGGGTACCTTTTGTTTAGTTGGATATGCTTCGGCATACCGGTGTTGCTCCGCAGCTGATCACCGGCGGTAACACACCGTCATTCGAGGATTCCAATCCTAAAGCAAAATATATTACAAATGTTGTTTATTATCAAATATATATATATATATATATATCAGTTTTTGATACTGTTCAAGTATTGTGGTTTGGTTTTGTTCATCAGATATATTGTTGTTGTTGTTCCAAATCATAAGCTATTTACTGCTTGCTGAGCATTCTTTCGCTCATACTTGTTTCATATCCTGATTCTT
This sequence comes from Apium graveolens, assembly GCF_009905375.1. Taxonomy (NCBI): domain Eukaryota; kingdom Viridiplantae; phylum Streptophyta; class Magnoliopsida; order Apiales; family Apiaceae; genus Apium; species Apium graveolens. Next base: position 132,198,915 of record NC_133657.1, on the reverse strand, counting down.
TCAGCTAGGCCAGGGCAAGCTTAAGTTCCAGGTCTGACCAGAGGTTGTGTGCTTGTAGATAGTTTGGTGTGTTTCCGGGAAGACAGTTTGGGACACTTAACTAGTCTAGAGGTTTGTAATAAAATTTGAGTAAATTGTAAAACTAATTAGACTTATGGTTTGTAATAACAATTGGTTTGTATTAGTGCCTGTTTCATACTATAACCTGTGATTGATCCAGTTGCATGCAACGGATCATATTTATTATATTATTCTGCTATGATTATTTTATTATGATTTATTAGCTAGTGACCCCCAAATCTAGACCACGAATTTGAAGGGCGTCACATCGTTGCCCTTATGAGTCTTAGGATCAAGAGCCATAGTTTTCATCTTCTGACCCTTTTCTAATTTTCCTTTGGTGGATCTCCAAGTCATAAGTTTTATGTATCCCATACACTTCGTCCAGAGTCAGAGAATCAAGATCATATTGATGCCTGATTATTGAGGCCTGGGTATCCCAATCTTCTGGAAGTGCTCTCAGAAACTTGGTGTTTGAGTCTTCTCTTTCATATTCTTTTCCAACCAATGATAGATCATTCAACAGTGTCAGAAATCTATCATATATATCAGTAATTGACTCATCAGCCTTGGCATCAAATTGCTCATATTCTTGCACAAGAACAACTCTTCTGTTCTTCTTCATTCTCCTTTGCAGTCTTGCAGACAATCACTCTGTTTGGCATCACATTATCCAAACTATTGTGTAGAATATCCTGACTTAAGCATCCTTAAGCATTACATCTTTTTAAGGATCTGACCACTTTGATCTTTCCTTCCTGACATAGTGTTCAAGAGCATCTGCCGCCATAGCTACAGTTTCCATATATGGAGGTCCTATTTTGATGATATCAACATATGCATCATCAATAACTTCAAGGAACATCAACATCTTTACTCTCCATGTTGAGTAATCAGCATTTTTCAGGATGGGAATTTTCATGCTTTCATACTTACTTCCAGACATCTTGACCTTTGCAAATTATAGTTAATTTGACCGCTCTAATACCACTTGTTGCCAAGTAAAGTAATTGTTTAAGGGGGGTTGGATACAATTACTATAAAAATCGATGTATTATGAAAGTAAAGTAAGAACAAATGAATTAAATAACATTTTATATTGATCTTTAATAAACTGTTACAAAACTCTCTCAAGAACAATATTATAAAGTGCTTCTAGGTTATGCGAATACTCGAGTTCCACACAATATGTGATAACTTATTCTGTGTTTATATACTACACAGCTACAATCAATCCTCTATCAATTACAAGATATGTTACAATATATTTCTAACATTTTCTATACATATCTAAATCAACTATGATCCTATAAATCAACATCTTCTGATTTATCTCGCAGTCCTGACTTATCATCCAAGTCATTCTCAAAGGATATATGTTGTAGCTTCAACGAATAATCATTTGTGTATATCAACGGATGACTGCAGATTGTCAACGAATGATAATGAAGCTTCCAGCGGATAATCATATCAAAGTAGTTGATCATATCCTGATTGTTAGACATATCCTGATTCTCGACTTAGCCAATTCTTAACATGTCAACCTGAATAAACATGCATCTTATAAAGTTAAAACTGACAGGATAAATCCCGAATGAGCACATCCTGATGGTCCAAATCTTGTCAGAAAGTCTTCTGTTGCACCAAAACATAAGAGTCTTCTGTTACACAAAAACATAAGATGTCAAAAAGAACCCAACAAGTGTGGGTTCTCAAAAATGCTAATTAATCTCCTCATTTCTGATTGCAGGGAAATAAAAAAAATGTTCTAGTGCTAGATAGTGGTTGTTCTGCACATATGACTGGAAATAAGTCCCTGTTATCAGAATATGAGATGAAGGCTGGCTCAATGGTATCTTATGGTGATGGCAATGTAGGAAAAACTCGGGGATATGCCAATATTTTTATTGGGAATGTCATCATTAAAGATGTCTGTTAGGCACAAAACACGCGCTAATAATTCATACAAGTATACGCATTCGCAAGTAATATACAATAAATTCTAGTTCATTCCCACAGAGACTCAGACTAATTATGTTCAATTAACACTTACTCACCAATGTATGATTACTTCTCAATGTCAAGACAATAACACTTAGATTTGATTAACTAATTATTAACTACAATTAACTACGAGAATTAAACACTTAATTGACACTTGAATTAACAATATTAAACATACATGAGATCATAACTTCATTACTACTTCCTTCAATAGTTATCGTTATTACCCTTAGTATGTAACGGTGATGATATTAATCGAACAACAAGAAACTGATATAAGCCAACTTTTGTTGTACTAATACCATTCTACCAAACATCCACAATTAAGATAGAAGTTGAATAGGCATCAATTATGTTGAGACCCTATATGTCTACAGAATTTGACAATATAATAATTTAAGCACAAGTTATTCTTAATGATTGCACAGGGCAAGTAAAACGGTTAGAGTTACCCACCAATCATACATACACATACATGAACCTATGCTAGCATGGCAAGTTCTAAACCTCAAGATCCACCGTCGCTTCACAAGAGATTAACAACCTATCTTATATGTTCGCGACGCACATAAGACGAATAAGCGCAACCTATGCTAGATATCATACAATCATCACATACTAAGGTATTAAACAACTAACTAAAGAAATCCATAGTAAATCCGTTACGACCCCATGATCACGATTAGCCCATGACATAACTCATCGTCACCATGGGTTCATATGAAAACATGATAATAACACACAATATAAACTAATAAAAATACTTATTAAAACCAGAGTACGTCACAAGAGTAATAAGGTTCAAAGTAAAGAAAACTAGTATCCATTGATACAACGAATAAAAGAATCATGTTTAATACGGGTATCACAAGAAAACGTATGCTTCCTCTTCTTCGTTTTGATGTGCTAAAATGGTCTTCTTCCTTCTCTCCTTGCTCCTTGCTTAATACCACACTTTTGTGAAATATCTCTGAGAACTACTTATATAGAAGCCCACAAGAACCAGCCGTCTCAGAAGTCCATCAGAATAAGGATTATAAAATTCAGTATTAAAATTCTCGTCCCTGAGCGGCCGCCCAAGATTCCTGAGCGGGCGCCCAAGCTCCCAAGCGGCCGCCCAGCATCCTGAGCGGGCGCCCAAGCACCTTCTGGAAAATTCTGAATTCTGCTCCTGATTTTGCTGCGTTCTGCCCCCAACTTTCCACAACCAATGCCAAGCACTTCCCTAAGCATATTTCTGATAAATTCTTCCTACATACACAGGTTATACCCTGAAATGCAAAAACACTAGAAAAACGCATCAAATATAAAAAATACCTGATTTCAAGACATCAATTCAAGCCATTATAAGATGTTCTAAGTGGTATAAAATGCCACTTATCACACCCCAAACTTAAATCGATACTTGTCCTCAAGCGTCACAGACTCAAAAACAAAACAAAAATATGCATGAATGCAATCTACATGAAATGCAGCGATCCCCCTTACAATGACTAAACCAACCAACTCATGACATCTCAACAAATGCAATTAGGCAAATAAAGATCAATCAAATCATGCAAACTAACATACAACCAGAAACGTGGTGTGTGCGGATGCTTAACATATATGCTTCAAAACTAGATCAATTATCATAACTCGATTATCCTCAAGGCAATCACATGATTATATGAAGAATAAATTCTAGGCACAAAATGACTTATAACACTTCAAGATCACTGGAGCTTATTACGGAATCATGCTTTTATTCAACACAACAACTAATGTATATTTGACCGTGCAATGAGTGAGGTTCACAAAAGACTTATGCAATGGCATCCATTTAGCGAGCGTTAGGTTAGCGGATCCCAGACTATAAAAGCCTTAGGTCACTAGGCACAAAGTCCTCTAAGAACTTAATAACTCGAATACCAAAGAGCCCACTCGTGATCAATTATGCATTAACTCTTTATTTTTTTTCTTTTCCTTTTTCTTTTTTTTCTTTTTTTTTCTATTTTTTTCAAATTTCTGAGCAAGTGCGTTTCACTTCATCTTGCTCAACCTTAGACTACTCGCATAAAAATACGAGCCGGCTACTAGCCATTTGACACCTAGCCACAATTAGCAATGAATTCTAATTTTTACTCCAATTTTTTTCTGTTCATGCCTTTTATCATTAAGGTCCTATCATAAATTCTAAGCATAATCAATAGATTAACCTCAAAAACCATCAAACCATGACAACCATCTAGTCCTTAAGCATACTCTAAGACTTAATGAAATTACAAGTGTTTTTAGCATGTATGTCAACCTACAAGACTCAATCATCACTCGAACGCTATCACTACACTTGCATCAATATCACAAATCAATCGGTAAAGCAACGCAAAAGGGATCATAGTATAGGCATGAGCTAGATGACACGATAAATAAAGCTATAAAATAAAATAATAAAAAAAACTATATATGGCAAAAATATGCAATTATATAAACTAAACTATCATGAATATGCAACTACATGACACACACACAAAAAATATTCCTTAACTACCACCCCCAAACTTAAAATTTTCACTGTCCCCAGTGAAGGTAGTAGAAAGGAACACAGGGTATACCTACTCGGAGAAATCATCATCATCACCCTCAGAGGGTGGAGTGTCAGGATGCGGATAAACAGAGTCCTCACCAAAAACGGGCCACTGGATGTCAGCTCCAAGGCCTCTAAAAGCAGTCCCAAGTGCAAGGGTGAGCTCCTGAGCGAACCTACTCTGCGACTCATACATCGCATTCATCTTCCTCGACAGCCTCCTATACTGGGCATCAGCCATCCCAGCACCTTCCTGGGCTCTAGAAGAGCCTACCTCATCACGAGCCTGACTGGGCCTAGCCATGGTATCACCAACTGCTGGACATCCTCCTGGAAGATGATATCCCAAACCATGATCCTCGGGTTCTCCACCCGTCCACTCCTGCATCGCATTCAGAGTCGCTGAGTTAATAGGAGCGGTTGGCATCTGCAGCTGCTCGTGAGAAGGCCAATAAATTCCCACTGCTCTGCACAGCTTCGTGACAATAGATGCATAAGGGATGTTGCTGTGTTTCGGCCCCTCAAAAACTTCAAAATCCCTTGGTAAATGAACTCACCAAGGTCCACATAATACTCCTCATTCAAGATCCCCCATAACAACCTTGCTCTCTCGACTGTAACCTCATGTGCATGTGAAGTAGGCAAAATATTAGCATACATAAAGACATTCCATGCACGGGCATACCTATTCATCACAACCACTGGAAAAGAACGATACTCGTTAGATCCCGTCTTGATCTTCCACACCGTGCCCGACTGATAGAGGGGAACCACAATGAAATCCAAATCAAAATCCTCAGGGGTCTTCTCATTCCAATTCTCCTCCGTGGGCTTCCGTTGTCGCTGCCCAATAACACGGCGAATCGCCTCCGGCTGATAATCCACAGTAAGCCCACGAACAATAGTAAACCCATTGTTTTTAGCCTTGGCGTTCGCATAAAACTCGCAAACCACACTCATTGGAACCGCCTCCGGCGACTCACAAAAAGAAATCCACCCTTTCTCCGCAATCATCGGTAACAACTCACCATCCCTCCCCGATGGTAAAAATGTGACGCCCTCCAAACCTGGGGTCTAGATTTGGGGGTCACTTGCCAATAAACCAAAATAAAATAATCACAGCGGAATAATATAATAAATACGACCCCTTTACCTGCACTGGATCGATCACAGGTTATAGTATGTAACAGGCACTAATACAAACCAACCGTTATTACAAACCATAGTCTAATTAGTTTTACAACTTATTCAAATTTTATTACAAACCTTTAAATTATTCAAGCGTCCCAAACTATCTACCTGGAAACACACCAAACTATTTACAAGCACTAGACCTCTGATCAAACCTGGATCTCAAGCCTACTCTGGCTTAGCTGAAAGATTAGATTGATAAACAAGTATGAGTGAAAGAAATGCTCAGCAAGCAGTATAAAATATGCTCGAAATGATAAATCACATCATGATAATAATTGAACAACATGATAAAAATATCAGTAATATTTGATTAATAATAAAAGCTTCACAAGCTATCAACAATGAACAATAATTTTTAGATTGGAATCTAACTCCGACGGACGTACTATCACATGCTGATCAGCCCGTGTGATAGCACAAGGTCATGATTCATAGAAACATGTCCCCAAAACACGAGTACTCAATTAAAAAGGCAATATACATGCCTGTGGCAACAATGGTGTCATAATATTTCATACAACACATAGAAATAGCCCTCCGCTGGACCGTCCGTCCCGGTCACTTACGCATTCATCCAATCCATAAAACATTTTGATCAAAGGAGCCGAATCAAAGGACATCCTTAACCATATAACTCCCCATTTCTCATGGTCCAGAGTTATCTCAACAATCGATGGCGAAATAACTAGAACAATTAGTTATTCGCTAATCTCAATTCAATGTCCCACTGTATAGAGTAATGTATAGCAAAATATAAAACATTTAACTATTCTGAACTTAGAATAGTATGGATATTGAAAGAATATAATTCAGAGACAATATCAATTGAATGATAAATGAAGATATAATATTTGCATAATATGATTCAAACTAAACGTCACTTGAACAATAAGTGAAGTTAGGGGTACTTGCCTGGTATGCTCAATAACCTCTTACTTTAACTCTGCTTCTAACTGATGGCTACTATCTCCGTCTAATACTTGACTGCACTCCTTGTTACTTGATTCTATAAACAAAAAGGACTATCTTAATTGACAGAACTAAACTCAATCGACGTAACTATACGTCTTGACATCTACCCGATCGTTTATAACTAAGCATGGCATTTTAAACTGTAAACAAATAACATACATATCATGTAACACATAATCATAGCATTTGTATAACACGTAATCATATATTTCATATAACACATAAGTTAGATCATTAAAAGATACGGTCTAAGGCGTTCAGAATTAAAATTAGGTCAATATTAGCATTTATCGATCAAATACCGATTCAAACTGATGCACAAATCAAATGACATTGCAATACAAAAGAAATTAGGACTCAAAAGTATTTTTATTGAAAGCGCAATATTTTTCTGAGTCTGTACGCGTTCGTTTCGTATTAAACGGATAAACGGTTTAATTATTATGAGTAAAATAAGAAACAAATAGATTTAAATCAATTAATAATAATATTAATTGATTTTTAACTACCAAAATATAATTTTTAAAACCTAAAAATAATTTTTTTAGAAATTATTTGAATTAATTATAAATAATTTACATTTATTTAACTATTTATAAATAAAATTAATTGATTAATTGATTTTTTTAATCAATTAATTAAATTCATAAATAATTAACTAAAATAAACTATAAATAATTAAATCAAATTGGGTTTCTGAAATAATAAAAGAAAATAAATTTAGGAATTTAAAAAACAATTTAAGGAAATAATTTCTTTAGAATTTGAGATAATGATTAAATGAATTTTGAAATTAAATTAAATGATTTTTAAAAGAAAAGAAATGAATTTTGAAATAAACAAAAGAAAAATTAACAGAAACATGTTTGTAAACGGGAGAAAATCTGGGAAAGATCTGAGGGCGGTGGGGTTGAGGAAGATGACCGGAAACCGGTCGAAGGTCGACCGGAATCTGGGTTCGTCCCCAGAAACCGGCGACTTCGCCGTTTTCCGGCGGTCGTCCGATCAGCCACCAAATCTACTCGGTTTTTATCCGTTTTAACGCCAAAAGCTTCCCCCCATCTCCTACTACACAGCCATCATCTTTGCACCCTTCAACCATCACCGGAACTGATTCCCCGGCCAAAATCCAAGCCTACTCCGGCGAACTAACCGGAAAATCCCAAATTCACACCCTTCTTAACCAAACTCAATGATTCCGGGCTTAAATTAAAGCTGATATCAATTACAATCTATTCACATCAGTCATGAGTACCCAGAATCAACAGAAATCGCAGAGCATCGATTCAAAAGTTTTCCAGAAAATGAAACTCGATTTTAACAAAATTCTAATCACAATTAACGAATCAATATAGCAAATCATTCCTTAAGAGCCCAGGAACATCAATCAAGCAACCAAAACATCAAACAATCATCCTATAATCAAAACCGAATTAAAATAGTAAAAAAAATGAAAAAAATGAAATTACAGAACGATTAACCTCAGTTTAAGATATGGGTATCACTAGATAGAGCTTGATGAGAGCTTCACATCGACTATTTGAACTCCAAAAATGGAGGATTCTATCACCCTCAAAAGATAGATTGATTCTTAGGATTCAAGAACAAAACCCTAGCCCCCAAATTGAATTTCTGAATTTTTATTAATATTTATGAAAATTCTCAAAATTAAAAATGAATAAAATAAGGTTAATCAGGTATTTATATTTTACAAAAATTATACCCCAAAATAAATTAAGGGTGTTTTTATCCCTAAATTACAATAATTAAACCCCAACATAATAATTACGGGGAATAATTTTAAAAACGATAAAATGCAAAATTAATGTCAAACTTTCCCAAAAATTGCGAATAATTCAAAAATACAAAAATAAAGGGTATTTGAAGTACGAATAATTTTATAAAAATAAAAATACGGATTTTGTGGGGTTTGTCGTCCCGGTGGGGTCCCGGTCCGATGATTTTTGAAAAATGGAAACGATCCCTAAATTACCAGAAAATCCCGAAAACACGTAAAATACATTCAAACGCACATAAAATCAAATAAAATAGGTATCTTAATAAAGACACTAATAATTACGCGTCCTGATTGCAGATAAGTTCATATAATTGCAATTTAAACATATTTTAATCAATCGAAAAATTTTCTGGCCCGCACAGAAACACACATAACAGTTATAACACCTCATATCATAGCAATAATTACTTTAAATTTATAAAACATACAATATTTATTTATTTAACATATAAAATTCACATAATTTTCCCGGATATTACAAAAAATCCCCTCTCCTTCAAAATTGGTTTAGTCAGAAGCCTAGTATACTCCTCCTCAGTAGCCCTATCCATCAAACGAGGTCTCGCAGCAGTTCCCCTCGAAGAATTAGCAGTAGGAACGGTGTTGCTGCTATCAATAGTTCGGATCTCTTAGGTGCCATTGAAACTGAGAAAAAGTGTTTAAGAGTTGTGTTTTGAGTGTAGAAGAGAGTTTTAAAGTTGAAAGTATATGGGAGTGTATATGGAGGAGTTGTGTGTATATATAGGGTAGGAATTAGGGTTAAATTATAGTAGGAGTGGGGTTTGTGGGAGAGAAAACGTGGAATTGTGGGTGAGAAATCGTGGGTTTTTATGTTTTTTAGGTTTTTCTGATTTTTTTGTGGATTTTTATAAGGCAAAAAAAATTCTGGCAGAAGGGTCCTGATCGGGCGCCCCAGACTCCGAGCGGCCGCCCAAGATTCCTTAGCGGGCGCCCAAGGGGTTTCTGGAAAAAACTTTTTTTTCTGCCCAATTTTCTGATTTTTTTGGGGTTTTTGGATATGGTACTAACTTCTAAAGGTTCCTAAAGGTTAAATTCTTGGGTTGCCTCCCAATAAGCGCTTCTTTCACGTCATTATCTTGACATAGAGTACTCTGATCAAGTTGACAATAAAACGGCACTAACCACTTCCCGGTTTGCCGTGTCCCCATAGTAATGCTTCAATCGCTGACCATTAACCTTGAATGCTTGGTCCAGATCGTTCTCAAAAATCTCCACCGCTCCATGTGGAAACACATTTTTGACGATAAAAGGTCCAGACCACCTTGATTTCAACTTTCCAGGAAAAAGTCGGAGACGAGAGTTGAATAAAACAACTTGTTGCCCTGGCACGAATGACTTAGGAGATAGCTTCCTGTCGTGCCACCTTTTTACTTTTTCCTTGTACATTTTGTTGTTCTCGTACGCTTGAAGTCGAAATTCATCAAGTTCATTTAACTGAAGTATTCGCTTCTTCCCAGCTGCATCTAGATCAAGGTTCAACTTCTTCAACGCCCAATAAGCCTTATGCTCAAGCTCCGCATATAAATGACATCCCTTACCATAAACAAGTTGAAACAGGGACATCCCAAGTGGAGTCTTGTATGTTCTTCTATAAGCCCAAACAGCTTCATTGAGCTTTAAAGACCAATCCTTCCTTGACGGACAAACAACTTTCTCCAGAATACGCTTGATCTCTCTATTAGACACTTCAGCTTGGCCATTCATTTGAGGATGATAGGCAGTAGTAACACGATGATTCACATTGTAGCGCTGCATCATAGAAGTGAACTTATGATTGCAGAAAAGCGACCCCTCATCACTTATGATTACCCGTGACGTTCCAAACCTTATGAATATCTGCTTATAGAGAAAACTGAACACTACCTTTGCGTAGAGCCTTGACTTCTACCCATTTCGAGACATAATCTACTGCCAGCAAGATGTATTGATTATTGCAGGACGAGACAAATGGTCCCATGAAATCGATTCCCCAAACATCAAAGACCTCGACTTCAAGCATCACATTTAAAGGCATCTCATCCTTTCTAGTAAGATTACCCACTCTTTGGAAACGATCACACCTTAAAACGAACTGATGTGCATCCTTAAACAATGTAGGCCAGAAAAAACCTGCTCGCAAAATACGAGCTACCATCTTTTCACCACCATAATGTCCACCATAAACTGTGGAATGGAAGTCTCGTAATATCGCCCCCATCTCACAGAATGGGATACATTTCCTGATGATCTGGTCAGCTCCCTTTCCAAATAAATATGGTTCATTCCACATATACCACTTCACCTCATACAGAAACTTCTTCTTTTGAGTTGCATTCATATTAGGAGGCATTATATTGCTGACAAGATAGTTCACAATATCTGCGAACCATGGCTCTTCCTCCTGAACTGCGAACAACTGCTCATCCGGAAAAGATTCGTTGATCAATGTCTTATCATGTGAAGTCGAATCGGGATTCTCCAATCTAGAGAGATGGTCAGCTACTTGATTCTCAGTACCTTTTCGATCTTAGATCTCTAACTCAAATTCCTGTAGCAAGAGCACCCAACGAATAAGTCTAGGCTTCGAATCCTTCTTTGAGACCAAATAGCGAATGGCAGCATGATCAGTGAATACTGTCACCTTTGTCCCAAGCAGATAAGATCAAAATTTTTCAAAACCGAAGACTATAGCCAAGAGCTCCTTTTCAATAGCGGTGTAGTTCATTTGCGCTCTATTAAGAGTCTAACTAGCATAGTAGACTACATGAAAAAGATTATTCTTGTGCTGCCCAATAACTGCTCCCACTGCATAATCACTCGCATCACACATCATCTTAAAAGGTTATGTCCAATCAAGTACCGTAATAACTGGTGCAGTTATCAAACTCTTCTTGAGAGTCTCGAATGCCGCCAAGCATTCATCATCAAATTTGAAAGGCACATCTTTCTCGAGCAAGCTGCACAACGGCTTAGATATCTTCGAGAAGTCCTTGATGAAACGCCGATAAAAACCCGTATGACCAAGAAAACTACGGATTCCTTTCACAGAAATAGGTGGTGGAAGATTTTCAATGACTCCCACCTTGGCTTTGTCCACCTCAAGACCCTTGCTAGAGACTTTATGCCCAAGAATAATGCCTTCACGTTCCATAAAGTGACATTTTTCCCAATTAGGCACCAAATTAGTTTCCACACACCTTTTGAGCACCGGACGAAGATTGTTCAAACATTCATCATACGAATGTCCAAAGACGGAGAAGTCGTCCATGAACACTTCGACATTGTTTCCAATCATATCAGAGAATATAGCCATCATACATCTCTGAAAAGTGGCAGGTGCACCACATAAGCAAAACAAAACTCTGCGAAAAGCAAACGTGCCAAATGGACAAGTGAAGGTAGTCTTTTCTTGATCTTATGGTGCAATGCAAATCTGATTATACCCTGAATAGCCATCCAGAAGACAATAATACTCATGATCAGCCAACCTGTCAAGCATCTGATCAATAAATGGAAGAGTGAAGTGATCCTTTCTCGTGGCTTTGTTCAACTTTCTGTAATCCATGCATACCCTCCATCCTGTGACTGTTCGAGTGGGGACGAGCTCGTTCTTCTCATTTTCTACCACAGTTATACCTCCTTTCTTAGGTACACATTGCACGGGGCTCACCCAAGAACTGTCAGAAATAGGATATATGATTCCTGCATCTAGCCACATCAGAATTTCTTTCTTCACCACTTCTTTCATGATAGGATTAAGTCTTCGCTGTTGCTCAACAGTCGGCTTACTACCTTCCTTTAGCAGAATTTTATGCATACAGTACGAAGGGTTGATCCCTTTTATATCTGCTATAGTCCATCCGATGGCTAATTTGAATTCTCTCAAAATCCTCAAGAGCTTGTCCTTCTCACTACCTGAAAGGTCAGATGCAATAATAACAGGTAAAGTAGATGCATCACCTAAAAAAGCATACCTCAAGTGTTCAGGCAATGGTTTAAGCTCCAAAGTAGGTGCTTCCTCAATAGATGGTTTGAGATTTCCTTCAGCATTCTTGAGATCAGTAGTACCAAGAGATTCAAATGGCATGTCTAGCTTTCGCCTCCAAGGAGAAGCATTTAGATATTGTAGTTGCTCATTGCCATCCTCATCGTCACTGTCAAAATCCCCCACTAAGGCTTTCTCTAAGGCATCAGACATTAGCACATGATCAAATTCTGAAGTTACCGCAGAATCAATCAAATCTACCTTTAAGCACTCCTCGTCTTCTGTAGGGAATTTCATCACCTTGAATACATTGAATGTCACATCCTGATCCTGCACCCTCATAGTAAGTTCACCTTTCTGCACATCTATCAAGGTACGGCCTGTAGCCAAGAAAGGTCTTCCCAAGATTATGAAAATCTTCTTATCTTCCTCGAAATCCAAAACGACAAAGTCTGCAAGGAAGAAGAGCTTATCCACCTTTACTAACACGTCCTCCATGATGCCTTGTGGGTATGTAATAGAACGATCAGCCAATTGTAGAGACATGTAGGTGGGCTTTGGATCAGGCAAATTCAACTTTTTGAAGATAGACAATGGCATCAGATTGATGCTTGCTTCCAAATCGCACAGGCATTTGTCAAAAGATAACTTGCCAATGGTGCAAGGAATGGTGAATCTACCTGGATCTTTAAGCTTTGGAGGTAATTTTTGTTGTAGCACATCACTGCACTCTTTTGTTAGAGCAACGATATCAAGGTCATCCAGTTTCACCTTCCTTAAAAGAATACTCTTCATGAATTTTGCATAACTAGGCATTTGCTCCAGAGCCTCAGCGAAAGGTATGTTGATGTGAAGTTTCTTGAACACCTCTAGAAACTTACCGAACTGCTTATCCAATTTTTGTTGTTGCATTCTCCTAGGGAAATGTGGTGGAGGATAGAGCTATTTCTCCCCTGTATTACCCTCAGGCAGAGTGTGTTCAACAGTAATCTTCCTTGGTTCCACCACTTTCTCCTTTTACTTCTCTTCTTCATCAACAACTTCAGCTTCTCCATCTTTTGCTTTTTCAGCATCAACAACTTTTCCAGACCTTAAGGTGACAGCCTTTACTTGCTCCTTAGCTTCTTTCCTGCCTGGCACTTCAATATCGCTGGGAAGTGTGCCAGGTTGACGATTGAGCACAACATTGGCTAATTGACCGATTTGATTTTCCAAGGTCTTGATAGAAACAACCTGACTTTTGCATATCAGTTTGAGCTCCTCGAAATCAGCAATAAAAGCTAGAGCAGCACCTCCTTGTTGAGGATATGATTGCCTTTGAGCATAATGTTATGGTTGCTGGAATCCAGATGGATTAAACTGCTTACTGATAGGCTGCTGATATGGTTGTTGAACGACATTCTGATTATTACTCCAGCTAAAATTGGGATGATTTCTGTTGTTAGGATGATAAGTAGCTAGCACAGGCTGCTGCGGTCGCTGATAGTTGTTCACATACTGAACAGATTCATTAACAAGAGAACATTGATCCATAGCATGAGTACCTGCACAAAGCTCACAGACCATAGCTATCTGATTGACTCCATAGTTGGCTAAAGAATCGACCTTCAAAGACAGCGCTTGGAGCTGCGCTGCAATAGCTGTAGTTGCATCAACTTCCAGAATACCTGCTACCTTTTCAGACATCATCCTTTGAGTTGGGTTTTGATGCTCATTTGTAGCCATAGTTTCAATAAGATTATAAGCCTCAGTATAGCTTTTGGCCCACAAGGCGCCTCCAGCTGCTGCATCGAGCATGGGCCGAGATTGGGCCCCCAAACCATTATAGAAACCAGTGATCACCATCCAGTCAGGCACACCATGATGTGGACACTTTCTCAACATCTCCTTGTAGCGCTCCCAAGCTTCGCACATAGATTCTGTTGGTTGCTGCACAAATTGAGTAAGAGCACTCCTCATAGTTGCAGTCTTCACCATTGGATAGAACTTCACCAGAAACTTTTGTGCAAGATCTTGCCAAGTAGTAATGGACCCAGCTGGCTCAGAATGTAACCAGTCCTTAGCTTTATCCCTTAGAGAGAATGGGAAAAGCCTCAGCTTGATAGCCTCATCAGTCACACCATTATATTTAAAAGTACTACAGATCTCGACAAAATTCCTGATATACATGTTGGGGTCTTCAGTCGCAGAACCTCCGAAAGAAACAGAATTCTGCACCATCTGAATAGTGCCCGGCTTGATTTCAAAAGTGTTAGCCTGAATAGCCGGATGAAGGATGCTTGATTGAATGTCATCAATTTTAGGCCGAGAAAAGTCCATAAGAGTTGGATTTGCTACTGGAACTATACGATCACCCATGATTACTGGTTCTTTCTGCTCACTCTCTTTATCCGAATCTTTAAAATCTATCTTCTCCAGAATATCAAGAACTGAGTATGTCTCCTCGGCCGTATCTAAAGTTCTCTTGCGAGTGTGAGAACGTGTTTGCATAAACGCTCGCTAGAATACCTGAAACACAACCAGAAACAATAAGTAACACGTCTTAAGCAATGAGTCCTAATGACCACTGATGGCAAGTACATAAACTAAACAAATACACCGAGTCCCCGGCAGCGGCGTCAAAAACTTGTTAGGCATAAAATACGCGCTAATAATTCACGCAAGTATACGCGTTCGCAAGTAATATAGAATAAATTCTAGTTCATTCCCACAGAAACTCAGACTAATTATGTTCAATTAACACTTACTCACCAATGTATGATTACTTCTCAATGTCAAGACAATAACACTTAGATTTGATTAACTAATTATTAACTGCAATTAACTACGAGAGTTAAACACTTAATTGACACTTGAATTAACAATATTAAACATACATGAGATCATAACTTCATTACTACTTCCTTCAATAGTTATCGTTATTACCTTTAGCATGTAACGGTGAAGATATTAATCGAACAACATGAAACTGATAAAAGCCAACTTTCGTTGTACTAATACCATTCTACCAAACATCCACAATTAAGATAGAAGTTGAATAGGCATCAATTATGTTGAGACCCTATATGTCTACAGAATTTGACAACATGACGATTTAAGCACAAGTTATTCTTTATGATTACACAGGGCAAGTAAAACGGTTAGAGTTACCCACTAATCATACATACACATACATGAACCTATGCTAGCATGGCAAGTTCTAAACCTCAAGATCCACCGTCGCTTCACACGAGATTAACAGCCTATCTTATATGTTCGCGACGCACATAAGACGAATAAGCGCAACCTATGCTAGATATCATACAATTATCACACACTAAGGTATTAAACAACTAACTAAAGAAATCCATAGTAAATCCGTTACGACCCCATGATCACGATTAGCCCATGACGGAACTCATCATCACCATGGGTTCATATGAAAATATGATAATAACACACAATATAAACTAATAAAAATATTTATTAAATCCAGAGTACGTCACAAGAGTAATAAGGTTCAAAGTAAATGTTAGATATATTTGATAATGTCATGTCTAATGTGATTTATGTTTAGTTTTCAGATCTTACCTAAACAGGACAAATCAGTACTTAACTGGAAATCAGTACTTATACTGAAGTCAGAACTTAAGTGGTCAGAACTTAAGTTATCATGAGATATTTATCAGGAGATAATATCAGGAATTAAAGGATACTTTCAGATAAGGAAGGCGACTGATTGAAAGGAAAGAAGATCAAGACAAATGCAAAAAGAGATATGCATGAAGAAGGAATTCTATGAAGAATAGAATACTTGGAAGAAAAGATATCTGATTCATATATTTTAGGAAGCAAAATTATATTCCATATCAATTAGCGATTATCTTGTAACTGTGTAGTATATAAACACAGACATAGGGTTTACACTATAAGTGTTATCATAATCGAGAATAATATTCATTGTAACCCTAGCAGCTCTCGTGATATTTGTTCATCACTGAGAGAGGACAGTTCCATATTGTAACAGAGTTTATTATATTGAATAAAGTCTGTTTTCTGTTACTTGAGTTCTTTAATTCGATTTGATTGTGATAAACACTGTATTCAACCCCCTTCTACAGTGTATGTGACCTAACAAGTGGTATCAGAGCAGATCTGTTAACACACAAACAGTTTAAGATCCAAAAACAATCATGTCTGAAGAAGAAACTCCAACCAAGCCCACCAAAACTGAAGAACCTCCAAAGACTCAAATCCATAGTCGATATGAGACTATTAGAGTTCCCATTCTGAAACCATCTGAATATTCCATATGGAAGGTGAGGATGTCTATGTTTCTGGAAACTACTGATCCAGAATATCTTGACAGAATCAATGAAGGACCACACAAGCCAACCAAACTGGCTGTTGTAGTTGCAGGTCAACCAGCAAAGTCTGTACCAAAGGAGAAGAGTGATTACACTGCTGAAGATATCTCTTCAATTTCTAAGGATGCTAAAGTACGACACTTGCTGTATAGTGCTATTGATAATGTAATGTCAAATAGGGTAATAAACTGCAAGACTGCAAAGGAGATATGGGATTCTTTGGAAACAAGATGCCAGGGAACCGAATGAATTAAGAAGAACAGGAAGACTATACTTACTCAAGAGTATGAACATTTTGACTCAAAGCCTGATGAGTCAATAACTGATTTATATGACAGATTTGTCAAACTCTTGAATGATTTCTCACTAGTCGACAAGGAATATGATCTTGAGGATTCAAATCTTAAATTCCTATTAGCACTTCCTGAAAGATGGGATTTGAAGGCCACCACTATAAGAGACAACTATAATCTTGAAGAAATAACTCTTGATGAAATTTATGGGATGCTCAAGACTCATGAACTTGAGATGGAACAAAGAAGCAAGATGAAATGAAGAAAGTCAAGGATAGTTGCTCTTAAGGCTGAGGAGGAATCTCCCAAAGCAGCTACATCAAGGAAAGGCAAGGGAAAAGCTCTCATCACAAAGTCTGATACTGAGTCATCAAGTTCTGATAGTGATGGTGACTTAGAAACTGAAAGCTTGCCTGAGATGGATGCTGATGAAGAGATGATGAAGCTGTGTGCTCTTATGGTGAAAGGAATCACAAGAATTGTATACAGAAAATTCAGGAAGGGAAAGAAATTTTCCAGGAAAGGTGCAAGTTCTGATAAGAAGAGTTTCTGAAAATCTGAAGGCAAAGGAGGGAAGTCTGACAGAGGAGATTACACAAATGTCAAATGCTACAACTGTGGTGAGAAAGGCCACATATCTCCTGATTGCAAGAAAGTGAAGAGTGACAAAGGCAAGGCTCTTGTCACAGAAAAGAAAAGCTGGACAGACACTTCAGATTCTGAAAGTGAGGAAAACTATGCCTTGATGGCAAATGCTGATAGCAGTTCTGATGCTGCTGAGTTAAAGGTACCTCAAACTACTTATGCCTTTCATACAGATGATATTAATGAGTTGAGAAGATATCTTAAAACCATGTTCATTAGTTATAGAGATCAAACTTTAACATGTGAAAGATTAACTTCTGAAAATCTTGCTTGTAAAAAGAGGAATGATTATTTAGAAAAAGAGTGAGTCATGTTCCATCAAACTCAGAAAGATAGAGATGATGCTTTTTATGTTAGGGATGAAGTACTTAAAATGAATGAATCTCTAAAAACTGAGTTAGAAAAGGAAAGAGAGATTATCAGAACTTGGACTAACTCTGGCAGAATAACTCAGAATTTGTTAAGTAGTGGAAACTGGAAATAGAGCTTAGGTTATGGAGATGATAAGAATAATAAAGGAACTGTAGAAATTGAGCCTATAGTTGTTAAACAAAAGCCAAAGTTGAAACCTGTTAAGTTTGTAGCTGTAAAGTCTGATACTGATAAATTAGAAGTTAAAGAGGAATTAACTTCTGGCAAACTAAAACAGGAAAAGCCAACTAAAGTTAACGTAGGCTTAATGACAAAAAAGCAGCTTAAGCATAAGCTGAAAGATGTTAAGAATGTAAACAAGGTAAAGTCACCTAGGAAAAATAGGAATGGAAAGGAAGGTGTGAATAAAAGTAATGATTACAAGCCTGTTCCTAATGCTCCTAGAAAAACATGTTATAACTGTGGAAATTCTAACCATCTGGCTTCTTTTTGTAGGAAAAATAAGAACATAAACTCCTTAACTTCAAAGTCAGGAGTTAAGAGTCAGTCTGTTAGATATAGGCCACAAAATCCTTGTTTTCATTGTGGTAGTTTATGGCATTCCATTTATACTTTATAAGGAATATCATAGTTTGCACTATGATTATTATCAAATAAAACCTTCTTTAAAGAAAGTTAGCATTGTTCCTTCTAGTGTAAGTTCTGATACAAAGTCTGATAGTGTAAATGCTGATAAGAAAAATGTTAACATAAACTCTGATGCTAAATCCACTGCAAATGTTAACAAACTTAATAAGGCCAAAGGATCCAAGCAAGTCTGGGTCCTTAAAACTAATCATTAATGGTCTTTATGATTTCAGGGCAACAGGAAAAACATCCTAGTTCTTGAAAGTGGATGTTCAGGACATATGACTGGAAATAAAGCCCTGGTATCAGACTTTATGGAGAAAGCTGGCCTAAGTGTTTCTTATGGAGATGGAAATATTGGAAAAACCTTGGGATAAGGCAATATCAATCTGGGGAATGTCATCATTGAAAAAGAAGCTCTGGTCTCAGGACTTAAACACAATCTGCTGAGTGTTAGTCAAATCTGTGACAGAGGTTATCTTGTGGATTTCTTTGATGAACACTATGAAGTTGTAAGCAAATCTACAGGCAAAGTTGTTCTGAAAGGATACAGGCATGGTAACATTTATGAAGCCAAGATTTCAACAAGTACTGATGGTTCTGCAATCTGTCTATTAAGTAGAGCATCAATTGAAGAAAGCTGGAATTGGCACAAGAAACTCTCTCATTTAAATTTCAATAATATAAATGAACTAGTCAAGAAAAATCTTGTGAGAGGACTACCAAAATCAGTATTTGCTCCTGATGGCCTTTGTGATTCATGTCAGAAGGCTAAACAAAGAAAATCTTCATTCAAGAGCAAGACTGAATCATCAATTCTCGAGCCTTATCACCTACTACATATTGATCTATTTGGTCCAGTGAATGTCATGTCTATTGCAAAGAATAAATATGCTATGGTCATAGTGGATGAGTTCACCAGATACACATGGGTGTATTTCTTGCACACAAAAAGTGAAACTGCATCTATCTTGATTGATCATGTCAAGCAACTGGATAAATTGTTCAAAAATTCTGTGAAGATCATAAGAAGTGATAATGGCACTGAGTTCAAGAATTTGATCATGGAAGAGTTCTGCAAAGACCATGGAATCAAGCAGGAATTTTCTGCTCCTGGAACTCCACAACAAAATGGAGTTGTTGAAAGAAAGAATAGAACTCTTATTGAAGCTGCACGAACTATGCTTGATGAAGCAAAGCTACCAACCTATTTTTGGGCTGAAGCTGTGCAGACTACTTGTTTTACTCAGAATGCAACACTCATTAACAAGCATGTAAAGACACCATATGAGATTGTGAAGAAAAAGAAGCCAAATCTGAAGTAATTTCATGTATTTGGATGCAAGTGTTTTGTTCTTAAGACTCATCCTGAACAGCTATCCAAATTTGATTTAAAAGCTGATGAAGGAATTTTTGTTGGATATCCACTTTCCACAAAAGCCTTCAGAGTCTACAATTTAAGAACAAGGGTTGTCATGGAATCTATCAACGTCTCCTTTGATGATAAGAAGATTACTGGACTTGAAGATTTCAATGATCATGATCAGCTGAGATTTGAAAATGAAGATTTAAATTCTGATACTGTAAATCCTGACAGTCGAAATCCTGACAGTCTAAATCCTGACAGTCCAAATCCTGATACTGCAAACTCTGATGGAATAAACTCTGAAGTTATTGAAACTTTGGTGACTACGCCAAAGGAAGATGCACCTGTGCAGGGGGAGCATACTAAAGATACAACCACATCTCAAGAAGCATCAGAACCTACAACTGCCTCTTCAAGTTCTGATTCATCAAGTTCTGATGAGCCAAGTTCTGATAATTCTGGAAACTCAATTTCTGAAGGATCCAGCTCAGAGAGCATAATTTTAGGGGGAGCATCAGAAAATGTTTATGAAGACAGCATGGATCATGGGGGAGCATCCAGTTCTAGAAAAAACCTTCCATCTGCAAGGAAGTGGACTAAATCACATACACCTGACTTAATTATTGGAAATCCTGATGCATGTGTCAGAACTAGAACAGCTACATCAAATGAATGTCTATATAATTCTTTTCTTTCTCAGATTGAACCAAAGAAAGTGGAAGAAGCTCTTCAAGATGCTGATTGAGTGCAAACAATGCAGGAAGAGTTAAATGAATTTGAAAGAAACAAAGTCTGGACCCTAGTGCCAAGACCAAAGAACAGATCTGTTGTTGGTACAAAGTGGGTGTTCTGAAATAAAACTGATAGTGATGGCATAATAACAAGGAATAAAGCAAGGATGGTTGTAAAAGGATATTCTCAACATGAGGGAATTGATTATGATGAAACATTTGCACCAGTTGCTAGATTGGAAGCCATAAGGATATTTTTGGCTTATGCTGCTCACAAAAAGTTTACTGTCTTTCAAATGGATGTGAAAAGTGCTTTTCTCAATGGAGAACTGGAAGAGGAAGTATATATTGAACAACCTCCAGGCTTTGTAGATTCAAAACTTCCAAATTATGTCTACAGGCTTGATAAAGCACTTTATGGCCTTAAGCAAGCTCCAAGAGCATGGTATGAGACTTTAGCTCAGTTTCTTCTGGAAAGTGGATTTAACAGAGAAACTATTGACAAAACACTGTTCTACCTCAACCATGGAAAGGACTTACTTTTGGTGCAGATATATGTTGATGATATCATTTTTGGTTCTATAAATGACAGACTTTGTGAGAAGTTTGCCAAACTGATGCAGTCAAGATATCAAATGAGTATGATGGGGGAACTTAGCTATTTTCTGGGCCTTCAAGTCAAGCAGAATGAAGAAGGCACTTTTATTTGTCAATCCAAGTACACCAGAAATTTGCTGAAGAAATTTGGAATGCAAGATTGTTCAAGTGCATCCACTCTCATGGCCACTGCAATAAAACTGGATAAGGATACTGGTACATCAGTTGATATTACTGATTATAGAGGTATGATCGGCTTACTACTCTATCTAACTGCTAGTAGACCTGATATTATGTATGCTACCTGTCTTTGTGCAAGATTTCAAGCAGATTCAAGAGAACCTCACTTAATAGTTGTGAAAAGAATTTTCAAGTACCTTAAGGGTAGAGCTGATCTGGGATTGTGGTATCCCAAAGAATCAGACTTTAAGCTAATAGGTTACTCAGATGCAGATTTTGCAGGATGCAAAATTGACAGGAAAAGCACAAGTGGAAGCTGCCAATTTCTTGGAGGCAGATTAGTTTCCTTGTTTAGTAAGAAACAAAAATCAATTTCCACATCAACTGCAGAAGCAGAGTATATTGCTGCAGGAAGCTGTTGTGCAGAGATTCTTTGGATGAAGAATCAGTTACTGGATTATGGGTTAACATACTTTAAAATCCCTATTTACTGTGATAATCAAAATGCTATTGCTATGACAGGTAATCCAGTTCAACACTCAATGACAAAGCACATCAGCATTAGGTACCACTTCATAAGGGAACATGTGGATGAAGGTACAGTGGAATTGCACTTTGTTCCAACAGATCAACAACTAGCAGATATCTTCACAAAACCACTGTGTGAAGCTACTTTTACAAGATTGGTAAATGAACTTGGAATGGTTTCAGGTTCTTTCTCTAAATATGCCTAGTTTATGTTCAGATACATCAGATTTTATGATCAGTATTTACAGATATTACTATCTTTGTGTATTATGTACTTAAATTGAACATTGCTTAAGTGCTGATTATTGTCTGATGTGAAATTCTAAACTCTGATAGTGATATGAATGTTTCTGTGACTATTCAACCCAATGAGGATAACTGTGCTAGATGCTGACCTAGTAGTCTTTAATGTACTAAGGTCCCATGTATGAAGTAATTATTTATGTGGAAATCTCTTAACACAAGCAAATTCTGATATTGAGCTTAGTTAAGTTTACTATGTGTATCTTATTACTAAGTCAAAAACTAGAATAATGCTTCTTATCTGTTAAGTTCTGATGTTACTAAATCTGATGGATGTACTAAGTGCTGATAAACCTCACTTATCAAAAGAAAAAGGAAAAAAAAGAGAATAAAAAAATCAGGTACTCCTTTGAGATCTAGAGTAAAAATGTAGAAGGGATGACCCAAGTGCATTGCTGCTATTAAGTTATATACATCGGAAAAGCAAAAATAAATATTTTCTTGGTGACTTTTCACACTTTTTGATTACTGGAGAAATACTCTGATAATAGCATAAATTCTGATAAGCAATCGTGACTCACTTACACTGAGAAGCCACTGTAAATTGGAATTTTAAAAGATGCATAAAATGAGCACAAAACAGTTGAGGTGGACTCATGCATGAACTCATTCTAAAGTAGACTTCAAAATCATGACAGATTTTGAGCAAAGTTCTTAGTTATGCCTTATTTCTAAGATGTACTGAAGTGAATCAGACTTTAATCTTTATCTGATATTTAGCTTACTGCACACACATACACTCCATATGAATGATGAAAATTACTGTGGTGATCTATGTTCTTTTAGATGAACAGTTTAAGTGTCAGTTGCATAAATTATGAGGACAAGTTATGATGAAAGTTCTAATGATTAAGTTCTGAAGAAATGAAATCAGAATTTATGTGAAGAATTACAGATATAGTCATTCTCTTTTCGAGTTAAGGAGTCATGTTCTGATGACTGTTAAGTTCTGATATAAGTCTAAGTTCTGATATTAAATCTTGATTCTTTACTTGACTTATTTCTGGTTCAATCTAAAACAGTCATTTCTAAAATCAGAATATGTTTGGGTGAGATATTAACAGTCAACATAATTTGGGTTAGTGGTACTCGTAAATGCACAGTAATTTTTACTTGTTTCGTGTGCTCATTAACTCCTGTTTTAAGCTTCCAATGGCTGTCCTTATTACTCATCAATCTCCAGTACATGCTGATAACCAGGGGCCAAGTGATGAAATTGACATCCATAACTTGGAAGTGCCTCAGGTTTTGCATCTAGAAGCTCCACCAGTTCCATTCACTCCACCACCAACACCATTTCTTGACCACCAACACCATTTCTTGATGCTGATTTTAATCCAGAATTACCTACAACACCTTCTCTGCATCTAGATACTGAAGATCAGATTTTAGGTGAGCATCAGAATATGGCTGTTGATCAGAACTTAGTTGGAGATCAGCCCTTAGAGGATGATGTTGAAGCCTCAATAGCCTCTCATACTATTCTTTTATCAGAAGAAGCTGCTGATGCTGATTTTATAAGTTCTGATGCTACTACTGATGAAGTTACTGGTAAAGCTGCTACTACAAATGTAGATACTGATGCAGCTGGTCCATCAGGACATGCACCTCAACAAACTGTTCATAAAGCTGAGATAGTTAAGAAGTTTGTTACAAGAGAAGCACCAGTATCTTGGAGTGAAACTCCTAGAGGATTGGAGTGGAATAAGGAGTGGAACATAGTTACCTTTGTTCCTTCTGAGAAGATTCTTGCTGAGCATCTTGCAAAAGCTGATGAAATGCTGATCAATGATAATTTCAAGACACATTTGAGAGTTACTGCATTGAGTACAAGGCACCTTCAAGGTCAACACTCAATAACTCATGACAAGGTGAATAAAATTCAAGAAAACTTGATCCAGCAAGATATGAATCTGAAACTTGAAAGAAAAGGTTTTTTCAACCTACCTTTGACAGAATTGCCTACATTGAGAAAACCCAAGAGAATCAACAGTCTCAGATTGATGAAATTTTGAAGATCAAGCTTCTCATCAAAATCAACTCAATGAGATCCAATCCTCAGTGGAATTGCTTGTCTCTCTTTTATTACCTGCTGATGCCAAAAAGGGGGAGAAAGTAATTAAGTCCAAATGCAAACCTATTAAGACACTGAAGGGAAAGGATGATGGAAAAGATGATCCGGGAAACTCTGGAATGGGTGGAGGTCATGGTCAAGGTAAAGGTCTTTCATCAAGTAAAGCTGGAACTACAAGTCAAAGAACAAGTTCTGATACTGGGACAAGAATAACTTCTGATACTGGTAAAAGGATAAGTTCTGATGAACATCTGGAACTTGATGAGGAGATTTCAAGACAATTATTTCTGAAAGAAAAATCCAGGAATGGACTTTGAGAGTCTAAAGGAAGAAGAAGCTAGACTTAAGTTAGAAAAAGTCAACTCCAAATCTGAAGCTTCTGTTGTTGAAAAGAAAATTCCTAAGGCTAAAGGCATTGTGATAAAAGAAAGGGTAAATCCTGAGGCAACCAAGGCCAAATCACAAATGCAGATAGATCCAAGGTCCAAGGGCAAAGAAAAAGTTGGTGAACCTGTAAAGGTTAATGTGCCTACTATGGATGAAGAAATATCTGTTGAAGATGCTAATCTTACTCTAGTTTCAAAGAATATTTCTCAAACAACCTCTGACATGGCTCAAGTTGTTCAGAGTCAAAATATAGTAAGTTCTGATATGACATTGAAGCAAGCAACCTCTGACATAGCTCATGTTGGCTTGATATCAGAAGATAAGTTAAAGGAAACCTCTGACATTGCTCATGTTAAATCCTCAAGGTTACTCCTACCAGGATTCACTAAATCTAAACAGACTCAACCTTTAAAGATTGCAACAAGTGGTTTTGAAGCAAGAGTGGTTACAGGAAAGGAAGCAAGAGATAAATCTGGTTTGGGTAGTGCTGATGAAAGAAGAGTGCAGAGCACAACCAATGATTCAACTTCCTTAAGTGAACCAGGTATTGGAGCAACTCCTGAAAGATTGAATCAGCTTGAATCTGCACAGATGGTTTATCATACCTTCTTGAAAGAACACATCATGTTATATTTCATGACAGATGGACGGGTTTTTCACATAAGGGAAAATGCTATACCACTGAAGTATTTTGAGGAACTAGAACATGTTTTATTTCTACTTCAAGTGAAGAACAGATTAAAAGAAAGTGCTGCAAATTATTTGAAGACTCAAATTCAGAGACAGAAGAAGCTTTATCCTGTGAAGTCTGGCAGCACTTATCCCAAGTACAGAGATCACAAGGGTGATATTATCGAGATGAAGCCTAACTCTGCTAAGATTATAAATACATTTCTGGGTTATAAGGCTGTAGAATTCAATCTTGAGTCTGACAAGGCATATTTGATCAGACTAGATCATGACATAAGGAAAGCTAAAATAAATGATCTCAGGGCTGCTATCTTTCAAATTGGTGAAGATATTGTTGAATTGAAGAATGCTAAAAGGAGGATGATTGATGAATTTAAATATGCTGAGAGATATTTGTTAAAGAACTATCTCAGAACAACTCCTGATATTAAAGAGATCAGTAATTGAAGCCAAGTCAAGATCTACAACTTCTCAAATTCTGATGTGTATACAGACTGAAGCTGTTATCGCAAGTTAAAGTTGGTAAAGCTTTAAGGATTGTAAGTTGTAGCTATCTAGTCAAATTCTCATGCATTTGTACTTAATATGTTTGACATCATCAAATATCTGTTAAACTTGTATATTATGCTAATTTATAATTTGGGGGAGATTGTTAGATATATTTGATAATGTCATGTCTAATGTGATTTGTGTTTAGTTTTCAGATCTTACCTAAACAGGACAAATCAGTACTTAACTGGAAATCAGTACTTATACTGAAGTCAGAACTTAAGTGGTCAGAACTTAAGTTATTAGGAGATATTTATCAGGAGATAATATCAGGACTTAAAGGAGACTTTCAGATAAGGAAGGCAAATGATTGAAAGGAAAGAAGATCAAGAAAAATGTAAGAAGAGATATGCATGAAGAAGGAATTCTATAAAGAATAGAATACTTGGAAGAAAAGATATCTGATTGATATATTTTAGGAAGCAGAATTATATTCTATATCAATTAGCGATTATCTTGTAACTGTGTAGTATATAAACACAGACAGTGGGTTTACACTATAAGTGTTATAATTATCGAGAATAATATTCATTGTAACCCTAGCAGCTCTTGTGATATTTGTTCATGACTGAGAGAGGACAGTTCCATATTGTAACAGAGTTTATTATATTGAATAAAGTCTATTTTCTGTTACTTGAGTTCTTTAATTCAATTTGATTGTGATAAACACTGTATTCAACCCCCTTTTACAGTGTGTGTGACCTAACAGTAAAGAAAACTAGCATCCACTGATACAATGAATAAAAGAATCACAAGAAAATGTATGCTTCCTCTTCTTCGTTGTGATGTGCTAAAACGGTCTTCTTCCTTCTCTCCTTGCTCCTTGCTTGATACCACACTTTTGTGAAACGTATCTGAGAACTACTTATATAGAAGCCCACAAGAACCAACTGTCTCAGAAGTCCATCAGAATAAGGATTATAAAATTCAGTATTAAAATTCTCATCCCTGGGCGGCCGCCCAAGATTCCTGAGCAGGCGCCCAAGCTCCCAAGCGGCCGCCTAGCGTCCTGAGCGGGCGCCCAAGCACCTTCTGGAAAATTCTGAATTCTGATCCTGATTTTGCTACGTTCTGCCCCCAACTTTCCACAACCAATGCCAAGCACTTCCATAGGCTTATTTCTGATGAATTCTTCCTACATACGCAAGTTATACCCTGACATGCAAAAACACTAGAAAAACGCATCAAATACACAAAATACCTGATTTCAAGACATCAATTCAAGCCATTATAAGACGTTCTAAGTGGTATAAAATGCCACTTATCAATGTCGCTCTAGTAGATGGATTGAAGTTCAATCTTCTAAGCATCAGTTAAATTATTAACAGTTGATAGCATGTTGTATTTTATGATATTCACTATGAAATGGTTCATAAGATAACAAATAAAGTTGTTTTAATTGGATACAGACATGGAAACATTTGTGAAGCCAAACTTGTTGGTGTGTACAGCATCTCCTTATATCAAAACATGGCGCTGACTGCTACACTATGAAGGTTATAGTTGTGCCTTCTCTACAAGTAGCTGCTTTTGGAACAACTGGTTAGCGCTAGATCCTAACAAAAGGTATCAGAGCAGGTCACGGATTCAATTCCCCACTATCGCGCATATTTATGGATTTATGCCAAAGGCATGCTGCGCAGCCATGGTCTCAGACGGGACAGCCATTTCTCATACGGGGACTTGGTAGTGCTGGCAGAGCTGGGGGGATTGTTGGGGTGTCCAGCTTCTCCTTATATCAAAACGTGGCGATGGTTGTTACACTATAAAGGTTATAGTTGCACCTTCTCCACAAGTAGCTGCTTTTGGAATAACTGGTTAGTGCTAGATCCTAACAAAACTTCATGCCAATGCTGATGGACCTGAGACTTGTCTAATAAGCAAAACATCAGTAGATGAAAGTTGGAACTGGCACAAGAAGCTTTTTCATTTAAATTTTAATAATCTCAATGAACCGGTCAATAAAGATTTGGTAAGAGGACTACCAAACATGTACAATTCCCCTGATGGTCTGTGTGATTCTCGTCAAGCCAAACAAAGAAGGACTTCTTTTTAAAATCAAGTCATAATTTTCCATCAAAAAGACATATCAAATGCTACACCTGGATCTTTTTAGTCCCGTGAACATCATGTCAATCAACAAGAAAAGGTACACCCAAGTTATTGTTGATGAATTTACCAGATTTACCTGAGTATTTTTCTTGTACAAGAAAGATGAGACTCCCGATATTCTTATGGATCACATAATATTTGTTACGACCGGTATTTTCGTGTAATATTATTTATGAATTTGGTATAATATTAAAGCCGAATGAAAATATATTCATTGATTGTACGTTTATGTGAGTGAAAATTTCTGCATTATAAATTTGTTGTATGTAGTATATGATTTTTCAAAGTAAAAGTTTATTTATTTCCTTTATTTTTGATTTATAAGGAATATGCTAAGCCTTGGAAAAAATTTCTTTTAAAAATTATTTTGTTCACAAATTTTGAGAGTGATTTTATAAAATTTCTAAAAATCTAAGTTATTTTATGGTATAAATTTTGTAATTTTTGAACTTTTATTTTATTTTATAAAAATAAATCTTTGAAAATTAGTTGCTTAGTAATTATCAAATTACATGGTTACCCTTGCATGCAAATACTCTTCTATTCAACTAAGGGGCAAGGAAGGCATTTCCAACCCCACTCACTTTCATTCTACTAGCCAAATTACCATCTTGTCCTTGCATGCAAATCTACCTAACTATGTTGGACGGCTACTCTTGTAAATTCTCATATCCACTCACTTGTGGTCAAATCAAAAGCATAAAAACCAAACAAATATGAATATCACTCCACTTTCACTCCACCATTTCCACACCCCCACGTTTCTCCCCCTCTCCTCTTGGCTCCTTCCTCTCGACTTTTTGGCCGAAGCCCTACCCCCCCTCCCTTTTCTTCATTCTTCATTCAAGCTTCCATCTCCCATTCAAGTAAATGTTACTTCCTATATCTTGATCATATATAATCCAAAGAAGTTTGAGTAAAAAGTTTATATTTTGATCTTTCATGGCATAGTTTTAGTTGGAACTCAAAGTACAATCTTAATTCTCATGGATGTAAGGTTGTATTATTGAGGGAACTACAAGAAATGGTGAAATGTCAAGTCATGAGAATGAGGCTCTTGATTGTAATGGTCATTTTCCCTTCCATTTCATTCGGCCATGACCTTGAGGGAGCCGAATGAATGGTTCTTAATGATGTTTTGGTTGCTTTGTTTCATTTTGTGTGTTTTTGTGATAATAACATGAAAATTTTAGTGAAATCTTGGTAAAAACCTTTGCATGCTAGGTGGTCATTTAGATATAAACCATCATAGGCTTGCATGTTGAGTTAAAAATGAAAATTTATTTGGAAAGCATGTTGTTTTGATTAGTAAGACTCGAAGTCATGCATGCATGCAAATTTCTCTTGAATTCTTGGAAGTTCTTGATCATTCAGATTGATATCTTGATAGTAAACCTTAATTGTAGTTAAGTTAAGATATTAATTAAGAATTGTGCTTCTTAAAATGTGATGTTATTTTGTTTATATTTATCATAAAGGTTAAAGTTGTTGTCCTTGAAAACTTGATGACTTGTAATTTGTATAATGTGATTTCCTTTGTTTTGCTATATTGCACCTTAGGTAAGGATGATCTCCACTAAGTCAATTTTGAGTGTAAGGGGGTTAGTTCAGTAGATCACCATAGTTAAGTTATGGTTTGGGTATTTTGGTTGTTGGTGGTTGGGTTGTTAAGTGAGAACCTTGGAAGAAATTAGAGTCTTAGTTTCTGCAGAAAATCAGTTTGGTACCCTGAGGTTTAGAGTGAGTTTTGACCATGTCATTGTTGTGCACTTTGAGGCCGAATCCACCAAAAGCTAGCATTAGGAGTATATAAAAGGTTTTAGGTGTTTGTTGGAGGTTTACAAGTCGTTTGTATAGGTGCACGATTGGAATCACAAAATCTGTCCAACAGGGGACAGTTTTGTTGCAACTTAGAAATAGGAAGTTTTGACCATGTCATGGGTAGGCCCTCATTAGGCCCTGTTGGGCCTTAGTTAAAGAGAGTGTCAGAGGAGTTTTTCCAACCATAGTTCATAGGATTTGAGTTAGAACCATGTGTCGCAAGTTAGTTCAAATCAGGGCGTTTTCTGTCCAGAAAAACAGGGGAACCATGGACTTTAAGCTTAGGCCCAAGGAGGCCCAAGCTAAGCCCTTGATCCACATCAAGTTTGGGAGATGCCTTGTGGTCAGAAGAGTCTAGTGTAGAAGGTTTGGAGGTAAACTTGTAGTTTAAGAGTGTCTAATACACTCAAGAAACCATAGATATCATTCTGAAATTTACTCCAGTGAGCACTTTTACTTGAAGAGTCTAGTGTAGAAGTTTTCGAGGTAAACTTGTAGTTTAAGAGTGTCTAATGCACTCAAAAAACCATAGATGTCATTCTGAAATTTACTCCAGTGAGCACTTTCACTTACCACATAGTTTTAGAGCACTTATGAGTGAGACCTAGGTTGACCACTATGGTTGCAAGATAGTATAAAGCCATTAGAGTTAAAGGCCCAAGTGAGGGTCAATAGGTTTTGGATATTTTAGTAAAGGCACATCGAGTTAGGAAGCCAAAATTTGGAGACTTTGTCTAGTTTAGCGACCAAGTGACTTAAGTTGTGGGTCGAGATCATCTAAGCCTAGTGTTGCATTATGATGTGTATTATATTATTTGATATTAAAATATGATATGTGAGTATATGTGGCTATGTGGACTATGGTATTTATAAGGTGATTATAAATTGAGTGCATATAGGCCTAAGTGCCATTTGTGTTTAATTTCGGGTTGTAAATAGGTTGAGTTGGTGAGAATATATTATAATGAGGTTATTATTATTTATGTAGGATCTCGAGACGAGGGTAAACTTGCCATAAAGGTCGAGTAAAGCTTCCAGTTGCTCCTACCAGCCAGACCAGACCAGCCTTTCTCAAGGCAAGTGATTCAACCTGTCTTTCGTATTCACTGCAAATGTGTAATAATTAGTTCATATATATATTGATGCGATTATCCTGAGTTATCTTGATATACTTGAACCAAGCGATTCTTAAATCTATCTTTATATTATATAGAAATGCCATGAACCCTCAAGCACATATTGCAAGTAGATCAAAAGTCGTATCACGCTAGTATATCAAAGTAATTGGAATGCCATGATAAAATAAAGATTTGATATAATATTTGATTGATCCTCTTGATTAACATGCTATTGATTCCTAAAATATTGACATATCACCCTGATGCTTGAACCTCAATAGAAACTGTACTTTGATACCTAAAAGCCAGATATTCTTTGAAGTTGTTCTTAATTGATTGATAACCTTTTTCTTGCCCTAAAGTTTGACAATCCTGAATTACCTTAAGCTAAAGATCATTTCTTCATACCTTAACACCCCTAGTATTCATGAAGCTTATCTTCTTGATGTTCTAGTACTTGTACCTTGTCGAAAACATTTGCTTTAAGCCTAGTTTGGCATTATTCTTTCATATTATCCAATAGCCTTGCTAAATCTCCTTGTCAAATTTCTTGTAAATGGAAACCTTTCAACCTCCCTAATATCGTAAAGTCTAGTGGATCATGGCCCTGATATTTGGTGACATATTCCCAGTGTTTCAAAGTTGATCTATAATCCCTTGATAAAAATGTTTACTATTTAAAGAGATTTTATTATAAATCGGCATCAGTTTTTGAAATGATTAAAATGTGGATTTTCAGTCCCAAAGGGGGATAAATGTTTTCTTTGAATAGTGGATCTGGACTAAGACGCGAGTCCTTTCCACACTTATATTGTAGGATTAAATGTTGCCTAGGGATCCCATTAATGTTTTAGAACCCAGCGAGGTTCGGGATTACTTCGTGGCTGATCACCGGCTGTAATCCGTAGCGTTATAAAATAATTTTGTTTAAGTTATGATTTTGAAAATGTTTTGATTCAAGCAAATGATGCTATCACTCAAAGTTTTATCTCTTGTTAACATTGATTATGCCTTCGCATTGTCATTCTTTTATATATATCTCGATTTATGTTTTGTACCTTATAGTTTAGCACTTGTTGAGCATTTGGCTCACTCCTTACTTTACCCTGATATTTTAGCTAGCAGCTATGGTTAGATTCAAGCAGACAACACGTAAGACCTGTGACGTCGATGCGTATGTCCGAGCTCAGGTAGAATAAGAGATAGTTTTGTGTGAGGACTCGATATTAAAATCAGTTATAATAGATGGTAGTGTTGGGCTGTTCCAAACCCTAAACTGTAAGATCTTGGATTCAGTTATGTTTACTTTCTTTTAAATATTGTAATAGTTATATTTCTTTTGTTCGTTAAGTTGGGGGTGTGACAGGTTTTGGTATCAGAGCTACGGTTTAGAGTCCCTGGACAGCCCAAATAGGTTATAGGATATATGTTTAGGCTGGATAATATGCGAGAGAGTAGGTAAGTAAATTTATTATTATTAATACTCCTCTTATTAGTTTGTCAGCAAAGGGCGCATTCCTCGTCATCCTCTGGGTCGAATGACACTATTGCTTTCTCCGTGTATGCTGAGTTGAGGCGCGAGTTTGACATGCTTCAGGGCAAGTACGACCGATTGATAGACCGACTGAAGAACGTGTACCCGGACAGCCAAAACTATGAAGGGAAGCCTAAGGAGCAGATGACTGCGAGACTTGAGACTTTGGTTCAGTACGTCAACACTAATCTTGAGGAGATGCCATCACACCGAGACCGCACCAGCCAGTATATCATCCACATGGTGGCGGATGAGCTCCAGAGCATTGTGAAGACGCTTCGAGAGGAGAAGACTACCAAACCCCGTTCTGATGGAGTGGAGCCTTAGTTCTTTCCATTATCTACCTTCCATGTTGTTGTATTATCAGACTTCGTAGAATTCCCAGTTGTTTCCTTTAAATAAGCATGTTGTTCCTAGAATGAGACTTCGTCCTAATCCCAATGTATTGTGACCTTAAAATTTCAATTATTATGCACTATCGTTCCATTTGCTCTCAACTGTTATTTTACGCCTTTGTATGCATCACCATATCTGTTCAATTCGAAGCTTGACCTCATATGAAAATAAGAATGCCATGCGATACCCTCAAATTATTTCATTATTCATACCTGTTTCAATATAACTCTTATTTCAGGATCATGCCACCCAAAAAGAAGAACCCAACAACCACATCTACCACAGATTCAAATATTCTTCGATTATTGGAAACTTTGCAACAACAAATCGATGCTATAGCTCAACAACAACTAACTCTTCAATAACGAATTGAAAACCAAGATAACCATGAACCACACCAACCACCTGATCCACCAGTATCACCTCGACAAGTTGTCACTTTTAAGGCTTTTCAGAATGTGAATCCACCTGCATTTCATGATACCACTGATCCAATAATAGCTAACACATGGATTAAGGAAATGGAAAGGGCTTTTGAGTTGGTACAGTTAGGAGACGATCAGAAGACGCCATATGCTACTTACTTCTTGAAGGGCGAAGTCATCTATTGGTGGGAATCAGTAAAAGCTATGGAAGCAACTCAACAGGTTTCTTGGGAAAGATTTAAGAAGTTATTTCTGGAAAAGTAGTACCCTAAGTACATGCAGAATCAGATGGAGCTTAAATTTCTTGAGTTGAAGCAAGGGAATATATCTGTACTGGAGTATGAGAAGAAGTTCACTGAATTGTCAAGGTTTATGACAAAGTATACCAGCACTGAGGAGGAAAAAGCGAAGAGATTTCAACAAGGATTGGAGCCTTGGATCAGAGATAGAGTGGCTATGTTTGAGCTTGATACTTATGCGGGAGTAGTACAGAAAGCTGCTCTGATTGAGAACAATGGGATGCAATCCAGAAAGGAAAGGGATAGCAAGAAGAGTAAGGTTCCATTTTATGGAGAAAAAGTCTGAAGCCGGAAATTCACAAGATCAGAATGTAAGGATGATTGGATTCCATAAGGGAGGAAATTTTCAAAAGAAGGGAAATTTGGGCAAAAGACAAGAATCGAAGGGGAACAACCAGGCAAGCCAAGGACAAGTTGGAGAAAACAGATTCCAGAGACCGGAATGCAAGCATTGTGGAAGGAGGCACCCCGGAGTGTGTAATAAGCTGAGCATGACATGCTATAGGTGCAACCGGAAGGGACATTTGGCAAATGAGTGTAAGATGCCGAAGCCAGGAGTTACATGTTACAAGTGTGGAAAGACTGGACACATAGCTAGGGAGTGCAAGAAAACCGGACCAGTCAAAGCTCTAATGAATGTGGCAAGTACTAGTGCAAGCGTGCCAGCCGAGGTACTGGCATTACCTCCACCACCTACAACAACGCCGCAAGCAACAGCAAGGACATTCGATTTGAAAATGAAGGATGCTGTTCAGAACTCTGAGGTGATAGCAGGTACACTTTTACTCAATAATGTCAAAGCTAAAGTATTGATTGATTCGGGAGCAACAAGATCTTTCATATCAGAAACTTTTGTTGATAAACTTCAATGTGATAAAATGATTATGAGCGAGGTAGTAAATGTGGTAATTGCGAACCAAGAGAAGATTCCTGTGAATGAATTCTATCCGAAGTGTGAGATTGATATTTCGGGGCATAAGTTTTCAGCCGACTTGATACTCTTCAAGTTGGGAGAGTTCGATATAATTTTAGGAATGGATTGGTTAGGGAAGAATAACGCCCAGATTAATTGTAAGACCAAGGAAGTGTATTTAAAGACGAAGAGTGGAGAGAAGGTAGTATTTAAGGGACAGAGGCAAGAGCAACTGTTTCTTACAATCGTTCAGGCTAAGAAGTTACTTAGGAAAGGTTGTGAGTCGTTCCTAGATTATATAGTGGATTTAGAAAAAAGCAGTCCCAACATAGAAGATATCCCCACAGTTAACGAGTTCCCAGATGTGTTTCCAGATGAACTACCAGGCTTACCACCGGATCGACAAATCGAATTCGAGATCAACCTTGCTCCGGGCACAGAATCAGTTTCAAAGGCCCCATATAGGATGGCACCAGCATAAATGAAAGAGTTGGCGAGCCAGCTACAAGAATTGTTGGATAAAGGAGTGATTCGGCCAAGTACGTCACCATGGGGAGCACCTGTTCTGTTTGTAAAGAAGAAAGATGGAAGTATGCGGCTATGTATAGATTATTGGAAGTTGAATAAGGTAACGATTAAGAACTGCTACCCGCTACCAAGAATTGATGAACTATTTGATCAGCTGAAGGGAGCAAAGTGCTTTTCAAAGATTGACTTGAGATCAGGATACCATCAACTAAAGATCAAGGAAGAAGATATTCCCAAGACAACATTCAAGACCAGATACGGATATTATGAATTCTTAGTAATGCCGTTTGGATTGACTAATGCCTCGGCCGTATTTATGGATCTGATGAATCGGGTATTTAAAAAGTATTTGGACAAGTTCGTAGTGGTATTCATTGATGACATCCTTATTTATTCTAAGTCGGAAGAAGAACATAAGCAGCACCTATAGATAGCATTGGAGATACTCCGGCAAGAGAAGTTCTATGCCAAGTTTTCCAAATGTGAGTTTTGGTTAAAGGAAGTTCAATTTTTGGGGCATGTCATTGGAAATGAAGGAGTTAAAGTAGATCCAGCAAAGATTGAGGCGATTATGAGTTGGGAGAGGCCAAAGACACCTACAGAAGTGTGAAGTTTTCTAGGATTGGCAGTATATTATAGAACGTTTGTCAAGGATTTTTCGAAAATCGCTACGCCATTGACTAAGTTAACCAGGAAGAATCAGAAGTTCGAATGGAGTGCAGAATATGAGAATAGCTTTCAAGAGTTAAAACAGAGATTGGTAACGGCTCCAGTGTTAGTATTACCAGATGACCAAGGAAACTTTATGATTTTCAGCGATGCTTCACATAAAGGATTGGGATGTGTGCTAATGCAACACAATAAGGTGATCGCGTATGCGTCAAGACAGTTAAAACCACATGAGTTGAAGTACCCGACGCATGACTTGGAACTAGCCGCCATAGTGTTCGCACTTAAGATTTGGAGATATTACCTCTACGGAGAAAAGTGTGAAATCTACACAGATCACAAGAGTTTAAAGTACATTTTCACTCAGAAGGAGCTCAACATGAGGCAAAGGAGATGCTTGGAATTGATCAAGGACTACGATTGCTCGATAAATTATCATCCTGGAAAGGCGAATGTTGTAGCCGATGCTTTAAGTAAAAAGGAGAGATTGAATATGATGTCAACACCAAATGAATTGTCTGAAGATATTAAGAAATTTGGATTAGAACTTTGTGATTATGGAATAGTTGAAGAAGTTTATCGTGCAATGACTTTTCAGCCAACACTGGTGGAAAGGATAAGGAAATGTCAGGAAAAAGTAATGGAAAGAGAGAAGAATCAGCTGACTGGAGAAGAGATTGGCACTCAAAAGGATGAGCAAGGTATACTAAGGTTTTCCTCAGGAATTTGGATTCCTCATGTACCTGAATTAAAGAATGAGATCCTACAACAAGCCCACAATTCAAGATTTTCAATCCACCCGGGAAGCACCAAGATGTATCGGGACTTAAAGCAGAACTTTTGGTGGCCAAATATTAAGCGAGACGTGGCAGAATGGGTTGCAAAGTGTTATACTTTCCAGAAAGTGAAGGCAGAACATCAATGACCAAGCGAATTAATTCAGCCCCTAAAGATTCCAGAATGGAAATGGGAAAATATTGCTATGAACTTTATAGTGGGACTACCGCGAACGAAATCCGGACATGACGCTATATGGGTTATAGTTGATCGCTTTACGAAGTCGGCGCATTTCCTTCCAATTAATGAGAAGTCGTCATTGGACAAATTGGTTCATTTGTACATGCGTGAAATCATACTAAGACATGGAGTACCCGTATCGATAGTTTCAGCATAGATCCCCGATTTAACTCGAGATTCTGGAACCAGTTTCAAGAAAGTCTTGGCACGAAGTTGAACATGAGTACGGCATACCACCCGCAGACTGATGGTCAGAGCGAAAGGACAATTCAAACAATCGAAGACATGTTGCGCAGTTGTGCAATCGATTTTGCAGGAAGTTTGGGCGACCACTTGCCATTGATTGAATTCTCTTACAACAACAGCTATCACTCCAATATTGGCATGCCACCATACGAAGCTTTATACAGACGAAAATGTAGATCACCGACAAGTTGGGATGAAGTAGGAGAAGGAAGGATTCTAGGCTCATAATTGGTACAACAGTTGCATGACACAGTCAAGTTAATTCAGAGAAGGTTGCTTGCTGCTCAAGATAGACAGAGGAAGTATGCAGATCCAGCATGTAAGGATGTTCGATTCCAATTAGGCGAAGCCGTTTTGTTGAAGGTGTCACCAAGAAAAGGGTTGTCTATGTTTGGAAAGAAGGGGAAGTTAGCACCTAGGTATATAGGTCCTTTTGAGATTTTGAGTCAAGTGGGGAAGGTAGCCTACGAGTTAGCCTTACCGCCTCAGTATCAATATGTGCATAATGTGTTCCATGTGTCGTTGCTTAAAAAGTATAATCCTGACGCTAGCCATGTGATAGAATATGAAACTGTAGAAATTCAGGCAGACCTGTCATTTATGGAGCAACCTGTCAAATTACTCGACTGGCAAGTAAAGAATCTTAGGAATAAGTCAGTAAAGTTAGTGAAAGTACTTTGGAGGAACCCCAAGGTCGAAGAATCAACTTGGGAGTTAGAGTCTGATATGCATTCCCGGTATCCTCATCTGTTCTCTTAGATTCTGGGGACAGAATCTCTTAAGGGGGAGAGGATGTTACGACCGGTATTTTCGTGTAATATTATTTGTGGATTTGGTATAATATTAAAGCCGAATGAAAATATATTCAATGATTGTACGTTTCTGTGAGTGAAAATTTCTGTATTATAAATTTGTTGTATGTAGTATATGATTTTTCAAAGTAAAAGTTTATTTATTTCCTTTATTTTTGATTTATAAGGAATATACTAACCCTTGGAAATTTTTTCTTTTAAAAGTTATTTTTTTCACAAATTTTGAGAGTGATTTTATAAAATTTCTAAAAATCTAAGTTATTTTATGGTATAAATTTTGTAATTTTTGAACTTTTATTTTATTTTATAAAAATAAATCTTTGAAAATTAGTTGCTTAGTAATTATCAAATTATATGGTTACCCTTGCATGCAAATACTCTTCTATTCAACTAAGGGGCAAGGAAGGCATTTCCAACCCCACTCACTTTCATTCTACTAGCCAAATTACCATCTTGTCCTTGCATGCAAATCAACCTAACTATGTTGGAAGGCTACTCTTGTAAATTCTCATATCCACTCACTTGTGGTCAAATCAAAAGCATAAAAACCAAACAAATATGAATATCACTCCACTTTCACTCCACCATTTCCACACCCCCTCGTTTCTCCCCCTCTCCTCTCGGCTCCTTCCTCTCGGCTCCTTCCTCTCGGCTTTTTGGCCGAAGCCCTACCCCCCTCCCTTTTCTTCATTCTTCATTCAAGCTTCCATCTCCCATTCAAGTAAATGTTACTTCCTATATCTTGATCATATATAATCCAAAGAAGTTTGAGTAAAAAGTTTAAGTTTTGATCTTGCATGGGATAGTTTTAGTTGGAACTCAAAGTACAATCTTAATTATCATGGATGTAAGGTTGTATTATTGAGGGAACTACAAGAAATGGTGAAATGCCAAGTCATGAGAATGAGGCACTTGATTTTAATGGTCATTTTCCCTTCCATTTCATTCGGCCATGACCTTGAGGGAGCCGAATGAATGGTTCTTAATGATGTTTTGGTTGCTTTGTTTCATTTTGTGTGATTTTGTGATAATAACATGAAAATCTTAGTGAAATCTTGGTAAAAACCTTTGCATGCTAGTTGGTCATTTAGATATAAACCATGATAGGCTTGCATGTTGAGTTAAAAA
Organism: Apium graveolens; assembly: GCF_009905375.1. Classification (NCBI taxonomy): domain Eukaryota; kingdom Viridiplantae; phylum Streptophyta; class Magnoliopsida; order Apiales; family Apiaceae; genus Apium; species Apium graveolens. The sequence goes on along the minus strand of NC_133657.1, from coordinate 132,159,630 downwards.
TGAAAATTTATTTGGAAAGCATGTTGTTTTGATTAGTAAGACTCGAAGTCATGCATACATGCAAAAATCTCTTGAATTCTTGGAAGTTCTTGATCATTTGGATTGATATCTTGTTAGGTCACACACACTGTAGAGGGGGTGAATACAGTGTAAAGTACAATCAAATCGAACTTTAATATCACAAGTAACAAAAAAGAAACTTTATTGAAACAATAAACTCTGTTATAGTATGGAACTTTTACCTCTCAATGATGAACAAATATGACGAGAGCTGCTAGGGTTAATACGAATAATCTTCTCGAATATGATAACACTTATAGTGTAAACCCTATGTCAATGTTTATATATTACACAGTTACAAGATAATCGCTAATTGATATGGAATATAATTCTGCTTCCTAAAATATATCAATCAAATATCTTTTCTTCCAAGTATTCTATCCTTTATAGAACTCCTTCTTCATGCATATCTCTTCTTATGTTCATCTCGATCTTCTTTCCTTTAATTAGCTACTGTCCTTATCTGTACGTCCTTCAGCACTTAAGTCCTGATATCCATCTTCTGATGATTATCTCATGATAATATAAGTACTGATATCCTTAAGTCCTGACTTCCAGTAAGTACTAATTTATCCTGTTTAAGTAAGATCTGAAAACTAAACATAAATCATATTAGCCATGACATTATCAAATATATTTAACAATCTCCCCCAACTTGTAAATTAGCATAATATACAAGTTTAACAGATATTTGATGATGTCAAAAATATTAAGTACAAATGCATGAGAATTAGACTAAATAACTACAACTTACAGTCCTTAAAGCTTTACCAACATTTAAATTCTGATAACAGCTTCAGTCTGTACAAATATCAGAATTTAATCAGTTGTAGATCTTGACTTGGCTTCATCTTCTGATCTCTCTGATGCCAGGAGTTGTTCTGAGATAGTTCTTCAATAAACATTTCTCAGCATATCTAAGTTCATCAATCATCCTCCTTTTAGCATCTTTAAGCTCTGCAGTATCTTCACCAATTTGAAAGATTGCAGCCCTGAGATCATTAATCTTAGCTTTTCTTATATCCTGATCCAGTCTGATCAAATATGTTTTATCAGACTCAAGATTGAATTCCACAGCCCTGTAACCTAGAAAGGTAGTTATAATCTTAGCAGTATTGGGCTTCATTTCAACTATATCACCCTTGTGATCTTTGTACTTTGGAAGATATGTGCTGTCAGACTTAACAGAATAAAGCCTTTTCTGTCTCTGAATCTGATCCTTCAAATAGTTTGCAGCACTTTCTGTTAATCTGTCATTCACGTGAAGTAAGAATAGTACATGCTCCAGTTCTTCAAAATACTTCAATGGAATGGCATTTTGCCTTATATGATAAACCGTACCATCTGTCATGAAGTACAACAAGATGTGTTCTTTCAAGTAGGTATGGTAAACCATTTGTACAGATTCCAGTTGATTCAATCTCTCAGGAGTTTCTCCAATACCTGGTTCACTCAAGGAAGTTGGATCATTGGTAGTGTTCTGTATTCTTCTTTCATCAGCACTTCTCAATCCAGTTTTATCTCTTGCTTCCTTTCCAGTAACTACTCTTGCTTCAAAACCACTTGTAGCAGTCTTCAAAGGTTGAGTCTGTTTTGTTTTAGTGAATCCTGGTAGGAGTGTCTTTGATCTATCTTCTGATATCAAGTTAACTTGAGCTATGTCAGAGGTTACTTGCTTCTTTGGAATATCAGAACTTACTGTCTCTTGACTCTGAACAACTTGAGCCATGTCAGAGGTTGTTTTAAGAACTTTTCTTGAAGTCAGAGCAAGATCATCCTTTTCATCAGTGATTTCTTCATTCTCAGGAGGCACATTAACCTTGATAGGTTCACCAACCTTTTCTTTACCCTTGGATCTTGGATCTATCTACGGTTGTGATTTAGCCAATGTTGCTTCAGTATTTGTCCTTTCTTTTATCACAATGCCTTTGAGTTTTGGAAGTGTCTTTTTACCAGAAGCTTCAGATTTAGATGTGACTTTCTCTGATTTAAGTCTGGCTTCTTCTTCCATTAAACTCTCCAAGTCCATTCCTGGATTTTCCCGAAGAAATAATTGTCTTAACATTTCTTCATCAACATCTAAAAGTTCATCAGAACTTATCCTTTTACCAGTAGCAGAACTAATTCTTTTCCCAATATCAGAACTTGTCCTGTAACTTGTGATTTCAGCTTTTCTTGATGAGAAACCTCTACCTTGACTATGATCTCTACTTATTCCAGAGTTTCCTTGATCATCCTTTTCATCATCCTTCCCTTTCAGTGTCTTGGCAGTCTTGCATTTGGACTTAATTACTCTCTCCCCCTTTTTGGCATCAGCAGGTAGTAGAAGAGAGACAAGCAATTCCACTGAGGCTTGGATTTCAGTAAGTTGAGATTGCTGAGAAGCTTGATTTTTCAGAATATCATCAATCTGAGCTTGTTATTTCTCTTGAGTCTTCTCAATATAAGAAATCCTGTCAAAGGTAGGTTGGAAGAACTTTTTCTTGTCAATTTTCTGAATTTGGTCCTGTTTGATGAATTCTTCCTGAATCTTGTGTAGCTCTGCATGAGTAGTTGAATGGAGACCTTGTAGATGTTTAGTACTCAATGCAGTGACTCTAAGCTGGGTTTTGAAATCATCAGAAATTAACATTTCATCATCTTTTGTCAAGTGCTCAGCAAGATGCTTTGCAGTTGGAACACAGGAAACTGAGTTCCATTCCTTAGTCCACTCCTGTCCTGCAGGAGTTTCACTCCAAGGCACTGGTGCTTCTCTGGTAACAAACTTCTTAACAAGTTCAGATTTAAGAATAGTTTGTTGAGGAGCATGTCCAGAAGGACCTGCTTCATCAGCATCTACATTTGGAGCAGCATCACCAGTCTCTCCAGCATTTGCAGCATCAGAACTTATAGAATCAGTATCTTCTGATAAAACAACAGTGTGAGTAGCAATGGAGGCTTCAGCATCCTCTAAGTGCTGATCTGGTTCTAAGTTCTGATCAACAGCCATATCCTGATGCTCACCTAAATTCTGATCATCAGCATCTAGATGCAGAGAAGGTGTAGTAGATAACTCTGGAGTTTGAACAACCAGTAACAGGTGTGGTTGATGGATTAGTTGATGTTGGAGCTTCTAAGAGAATTACTTCAGGCACAACCAAGTTCTGGATATCAATATCAGCACTTGTGCCTATATTAACAGGAGATACAGACTTTTGAGCAGGAGACACAAATGGTGTGTTGGTCTGTTCAGGAATAGCCTCCTGAGATGGAGTTGATGGAGAAGAAGTGACTTTAGCAAATTCCTTTTCTTGTGAGATCAAAAATTCCTGATCTCCTTCCTTAGCTGCTGCTTCTTCATCTGAAACTGGCCTTTTTGCCCTCTGTTTCTTGTATCTCTTTGTAGATAAGGATTCCTTGGGAGTTTCAGGAACAGTCATTCTTCTAAGCCTCTTGAGAAGCCTAGATCCCCCAATTTCAGAATCCTTCTGAGAAGTCACTTTCTCAGCTTCTTGGACAACAGGTTCTGATGTAGAAACCTGTTCCTCACTGTTAGACTCATCTCTCAAAGCAATCCTCCTTCTCTTTTGAGGTGTTTGGGAAACAGTCTTTGTCCTCTTAGGTTTGGAAGATGAAGGCTTCATAGTAGGTGCTGAGGATGAGGGTTGAACTGTCTGTGAAGTGGAGAGATAGGATTTGATATATTGCCTAAGGGTTGGTTGAGTAGTATGGGTGGTATGTTCTGATGGTTGTTGTGGTGTTTGGGAGGTGTTTATTGGTTGGACATCAGTATAAACAGATCTATAGGAATCAGGATCAGCATTTACTAAGATCTGCTTCACAGACTGAGGAATCTGTAAAGGTCTAACCACTGGTTTCTTAGTGTCAGCATTTTGCATCCTTAAAAGGTGGAGTTAAGGAACTAATTAAGTGAGGTACATCAGTACAAAAAGTATATATAAGTTGACAGAATCTAGCAAAGTAGACAACATTCATATCCTCTGTCATCCTATCCCCAATAAAACCTATTATAGCCGTTGCAAAATCAAAATGAGTTTGGTTTATAATGGCATACCCGATGTGCTGACTCATTATAGGGATGGCATCAAAATTCGAACACTTGTTCCCAAAAACTTTAGTGATGCAGTCGAAGAAGAAGCTCCATTCCCTTCTGATATGAGCCCGTTTCAACTGCCCAAGCTTTGCCAAACTCTGTTCATACCCCAAACTGACCATTAACTCCTGAAGAGCCGATTCCTCTGGAATTGAAAAAGTACATCCTTCTGGGAGATGTAGAGCCTTGCGTATTGTACCAGAAGTGACTGCATATGAAGAATCACCCACTTCAAAAACAATACTAGGAGTACCATTTGGACCACCATTATCAAAGTTTCCAGTCCTCCAAAGTGTCAGAACTTGTTGGCTTGAGAATACTGAAGGTTGGGTCAATGCATACCCGATTTCACTGTGTGCAAGAAGGTCTTGCACAAAATGCAATTCAGACGGAGCTTCAGCATTATCAAGAATAGCAGCATAATTGTTTGGAAAAAATTTAGCTCCATCAATGATTAAATCCTTAGGTGCCATGAAAGTAATCGAGAGGTTTAAGTGCCTGTTAGGTGTTTGATAGAATGTCTATATGAAAAAAAACAACGTTAGAAGAAGAAAGAGAGTAAAAGCAAGTAGAGAGAAAAAGTATGAAAGGAAATAAAAGATTAAAAAATCTTCTCTCTGTCTTACTTATACTTTTTAAAAAAATGTAACCGTTGGACACCTGTCAGACATGCAGTAAAAACGAATAGTTAATGGGCACGAGAAAACAGTAATCATTACTTACCCACTTGCAGTTTTTCAAGGAAAAACCGTTCCACTTACCCAGTTATTCCATTAATCAAGGTGAAACAGTTTTAATTCAAAACGGAAACTGTTCCCACTTATTGAATTATTTTTCACTGCAACATCAATATTCTGAAAAAAAAATTGAGTGAAAATGACCATAATAAATCGGACGAGCAAGTACTGATAAAAGAAAATCAGAACTTAAGTTAAAACAGAATTTATGTGGTCATCAGAATATGAATATGTATCAGGATTTATCAATACATTACAAAATATCTCAGAGACAAGATCTTGAAAAAAAACAAATTTCATTAATATATCAAGAGAATACATTCATGAAATTGAAATTACATCAGAACTTGTACAAGATTTCCCTAAGCTGCTAAACCTAACGTCAACAGCCTTTGTCCTAGCTCAAGAAGCAGGGCAAGGATGATGATGAAGAAAAATAGGAAGAAGAAAATAAATTATTTCTTCTTCCTACTCTCGACAAACAAAATAGCGAATCAAATGATTCGCTCTTGCTGGCGGAGAGCTTCCAGCCTTTCCTCCTCCAATCGCTCCAGATGGCGATGGTAGTCTATGTAGAAGAACAGGAGGTGGGTAAGTACCTCCTGGGGAACAGAGTCCCATATCTCATCAGGAATGGCAGTGACGTGCCATTCCTGCTGCCAATCGGCACAGCTCAGCTCCATGTTGAATGTTTCGTAGTTCAAAAACATATTGTAATTGACCATGGTATTTTTGATAGAAAAAGTATGAAGGTGAGTTTGTGATAAAAGAGGTGATGGGAAGGCTGGTGTGAAGTGGTTGTTTATATAGGCAAGAGAATGCCAGGAGACGCAAAGAAATTTAATGTTGACAGGTGGAATTAATTCCACCTCGTCTCCCCAGACTTGGAAAAAGAAAAACATTCATTGGAAAGAGAAAACATGGTTTAATGCACACAAGAAGCAAGTAAAAGTTAACTGTTCATGTACGAGTACCACTATCCCTAACTATAGTGACTATTAATCTTCCACTTCAACAGTATTCAGGTTTAAACTAAGACTGTTGTCAAATTTTATCCACAAATAAGTCAAGTAAAGAATCAGACTGTAATATCAGAACTTAGACTTATATCAGAACTTAACAGTCATCAGAACATAATTTCTTAACTCGAAAAAGGAATGCCTATTTTAGTAAGTCCTCACACAAATTCTGATTTATATTCTTCAGAACTTAATCATCAGAACATGCAATCAGAATTTGTCCTCAGAATTTGTGCAATGTGACACAATGACTGTTCATCTAAAACAATATAGATCCCCACAGTGATTTTCATCATTCATATGGAGTGGTTAGTGTGTGCATTAAGCTAAATATCAGACAAAGAGAAAAGTCTGATTCACTTCAGTACATCTTAGAAATAAGGCATAACTAAAACTTTACTAAAAACCTGTCAATATTCTGAAACCTACTATTGAATGAATTCATGCTTGAGTCCACCTCAACTATTTTGTGCTAATTTTGTGCATCTTTTTAAATTCTATTTTACAGTGGCTTCTCAGTGTAAGTGAGTCACGACTGCTTATCAGAATTTATGCTATTATCAGAGTATTTCTCCAGTAATCATAGAGTGTGAAAAGTCACCAAGAAAATATTTTATTTGCTTTTCTGATGTATATTACTTAATACCAGCAATGCACTTGGGTCTTCCCTTCCACATTTTTACTCTAGATCTCAAAGGAGTACCTGATTTTTAATCCTTGTTTCTCTTTCTTTTGATAAGTGAGGTTTATCAGCACTTAGTACATTCAACAGATTTACTAGCATCAGAATTTAACAGATGAGTAGCATTATTCTAGTTTGTGACTTAGTAATAAGATAGACAAAGTAAACTCAACTAAGCTCAATTATCAGAATTTGCTTGTGTCAATAGATTTCCACATAAATAATTACTTCTTATATGGGATCCCTTGTTTATTGAAGACTACTAGGTCAGCATCTAGCACAGTTATCCTCATAGGATTGAATAGTTACCTAAATAGACATATCTCTATCAGAGTTTAGAAACATTGATCAGACAACAATCAGTACTTATACATATTTTTCAATTAAGCACAGAATACACAAAGAGATTGAATTCTGTAAATACTGATCATAAAGTCTGATGCAACAGAACAAAACTAAGCAGATTTAGAGAAAGAACCTGAAACCATTCCAAGTTCATTTACCAATCTTGTAAAAGTAGCTTCACACAATGGTTTTGTGAAAATATCTGCTAGTTGTTGATCTGTTGGAACCAAGTGCAATTCCACTGTACCTTCATCTACATGTTCCCTGATGAAGTGGTACCTAATGCTGATGTGCTTTGTCATAGAGTGTTGAACCGGATTACCTGTCATAGAAATAGCACTTTGATTATCACAGTAAATAGGGATTTTGAAATATGTTAACCCATATCCAGTAACTAATTCTTCATCCAAAGAATCTGTGCACAACAGCTTCCTGCAGCAATATATTCTGCTTCTGCAGTTGATGTGGAATTTGACTTTTGTTTCTTGCTAAACCAAGAAACCAATCTGCCTCCAAGAAATTGGCAGCTTCCACTTGTGCTTTTCCTGTCAATTTTGCAACCTGCAAAATCTGCATCTGAGTAACCTATTAGTTTAAAATCTGATTCTCTGGGATACCATAATCCCAGATCAGCTGTTCCCTTAAGATACTTGAAAATTCTTTTCACAGCTGTTAAGTGAGGTTCTCTTGGATCTGCTTGAAATCTTGCACAAAGACAGGTAGCATACATGATATCGGGACTACTAGTAGGTAGATAGAGTAGAGAGCCAATCATACCTCTATAATCAGTAATATCTACTGATTTACCAGTATCCTTATCCAGTTTTGTGGCAGTGGCCATGGGAGTGGATGCACTTGAACAATCTTGCATTCCAAATTTCTTCAGCAAGTTTCTGGTGTACTTAGTTTGACAAATAAAGGTGCCTTTTTCATTTTGCTTGACTTGAAGGCCCAGAAAATAGCTAAGTTCCCCCATCATACTCATTTGATACCTTGACTGCATCAGTTTGGCAAACTTCTTGCAAAGTCTGTCATTTGTAGACCCAAGAATGATATCATCAACATAAATCTGGACCAAAAGTAAGTCCTTTCCATGGTTGAGGTAGAACAGTGTTTTGTCTATAGTTCCTCTATTGAATCCACTTTCCAGAAGAAACTGAGCTAAAGTCTCATACCATGCTCTGGGAGCTTGCTTAAGTCCATAAAGTGCTTTATCAAGCCTGTAGACATAATCTGGATATTTGGAATCTACAAAGCCTGGAGGTTGTTCAACATATACTTCCTCCTCCAATTCTCCATTGAGAAAAGCATTTTTCACTTCCATTTGAAAGACAGTAAACTTTTTGTGAGCAGCATAAGCCAAAAATATCCTTATGGCTTCTAACCTAGCAACTGGTGCAAATGTTTCATCATAATCAATTCCCTCCTGTTGAGAATATCCTTTTGCAACCAGCCTTGCCTTATTCCTTGTAATTATGCCATCACTGTCAGTTTTGTTTCTGAATACCCACTTTGTACCAACAACAGATCTATTTTTTGGTCTTCGCACTAGGGTCCAGACTTCGTTTCTTTCAAATTCATTTAACTCTTCCTGCATTGCTTGCACCCAATCAGCATCTTGAATAGCTTCTTCCACTTTCTTTGGCTCAGTCTGAGAGAGAAAAGAATTGTAAAGACATTCGTTTGAAGTACCTGTTCTAGTTCTGACACCTGCATCAGGATTTCCAATTATCAAATCAGGTGTATGTGATTTAGTCCACTTCCTTGCAGATGGAAGGTTTTCTCTAGAACTGGATGCTCCCCCATGATCCATGCTTTCTTCATTTTCATTTTCCGATGCTCCCCCTGAAACTATGCTCTCTGAGTTGGATTCTTCAAAATTTAGATTTTCAGAACTATCAGAACTTGGCTTATCAGAACTTGACGAATCAGAACTTGAAGAGCCAGATGTATGTTCTGATGCTTCTTGAGATGTGGTATGTTCTTGAGTATGCTCCCCCTGCATAGGTGCATCTTCCTTTGGCGTAGTCACCACAGTTTCAATAACATCAGAGTTTAATCCATCAGAGTTTACAGTATCAGGACTTAGACTGTCAGGATTTTCAGTATCAGAATTTGAGTCTTCATTTTCAAATCTCAGCTGATCATGATCAATAAAATCTTCAAGACCAGTAATATTCTTGTCATCAAAAGAGACATTGATAGATTCCATGACCACTCTTGTTCTCAAATTATAGACTCTAAAGGCTTTTGTGAAAAGTGGATATCCAACAAAGATTCCTTCATCAGCTTTTAGATCAAATTTAGATAGCTATTCAGGATGAGTCTTGAGAACAAAACACTTGCATCCAAATACATGAAAGTACTTCAGATTTGGCTTCTTTTTCTTCACCATCTCATATGGTATTTTTCCTTGCTTGTTAATGAGTGTTGCATTTTGAGTAAAACAAGCAGTCTGCACAGCTTCAGCCCATAAATAGGTTGGAAGCTTTGCTTCTTCAAGCATTGTACGTGCAGTTTCAATGAGAGTTCTATTCTTCCTTTCAACAACTCCATTTTGCTGTGGAGTTCCAGGAGCAAAAAATTCCTGCTTAATTCCATGGTTTTTGCAGAACTCTTCCATTATCAAATTCTTGAACTCAGTGCCATTATCACTCCTTATGGTTTTCATAGAATCTTTGACCAATTTATCCAGATGTTTGACATGATCAATCAAGATAGATGCAGTTTCACTTTTTGTGTGCAAGAAATACACCCATGTGTATCTGGTGAACTCATCCACTATAACCAACGCATATTTCTTCTTTGCAATAGACATGACATTCACTGGACCAAATAGATCAACATGTAGTAGATGATAAGGCTCGAGAATTGATGATTCAGTCTTGCTCTTGAATGAAGATTTTCTTTGTTTGGCCTTCTGACAAGAATCACAAAGGCCATCAGGAGCAAATACTGACTTTGGCAGTCCTCTCACAAGATCTTTCTTGACTAGTTCATTTATATTGTTGAAATTTAAATGAGAGAGTTTCTTGTGCCAATTCCAGCTTTCTTCAATTGATGCTCTACTCATCAGACAGATTGCAGAACCATCAGTACTTGTTGAAAGCTTAGCTTCATAAATGTTACCACGCCTGTATCCTTTTAGAACAACTTTTCCTTTGGATTTACTCACAACTTCACAGTGTTCTTCAAAGAAATCAACATGATAACCTCTGTCACAGATTTGACTTATACTCAGCAGATTGTGTTTAAGTCCTGAGACCAGAGCTACTTCTCTAATGATGACATTCCCAAGATTAATATTGCCATATCCCAATATTTTTCCAATGTTGCCATCTCCATAAGAAACACTTGGGCCAGCTTTCTCCACAAAGTCTGATAGCAGGGCTTTTATTCACACCTTCCTTTCCATTCCTATTTTTCCTAGGTGATTTTACCTTGTTTGTATTCTTAACATCTTTCAGCTTATGCTTAAGCTACTTCTTAGTCATTAAGCCTATGTTTACTTCAACTGTCTTTTCCTGTTTTAGTTTGTCAGAAGTTAATTCCTCTTTAATTTCTGATTTATCATTATCAGACTTTACAGTTACAAACTTAACAAGTTTTAATTTTGGCTTTTGCTTAGCAACAGGCTCAATTTCTACAGTTCCTTTATCATTCTTATCCTCTCCATAACCTAAGCCCTCTTTCCAATTTTCACTACTTAGCAAATTTTGAGTTGTTCTGCCAGAGTTAGTCCAAGTCCTGATAATCTCTTTTTCCTTTTTTAACTCAGTTTTTAGAGATTCATTCATTTTTAGCACTTCATCCCTAACATAAAAAGCATCATCTCTATCCTTCTGAGTTTGATGGAACATAACTAACTCTTTTTCTAAGAAATCATTTCTTTTCTTAAAAGCAAGATTTTAAGAAGTTAATCTTTCACATGTTAAAGTTTGATCTCTATAACTAACAAACATGGTTTTAAGATATCTTCTCAACTCATTAATATCATCAGTATGAAAAGCATAAGTAGTCTGAGGTACCTTTATTTCAGCAGCTTCAGAACTGCTCTCAGCACTTTCTTTATCAGCATTTGCCATCAACACATAGTTTTCCTCACTTTCAGGGTCTGAGGTGTCTGTCCAGCTTTTCTTCTTTGTGACAAGAGCCTTGCCTTTGTCACCATTTACTTTCTTGCAATCAGGAGATATGTGGCCTTTCTCACCACAGTTATAGCATTTGACATTGGTATAATCTCCTTTATCAAACTTTCCTCATTTGCCCTCAGATCTTCTGAAATTCTTCTTATCAGAACTTGTGCCTTTCCTGGAAAACTTCTTTCCTTTCCTGAACTTCCTGTATGCAATCTTTGTGAGCCCTTTCACCATAAGAGCACACAGCTTCATCATCTCCTCATCAGCATCAGTCTCAGGCAAGCTTTCAGAATCCGAGTCATCATCACTTTCAGAACTTGATGACTCAGTATCAGACTTTGTGAAAAGAGCTTTACCCTTGTCTTTCCTTGAGGTAGCTGCCTTGGGGAATTCTTCTTCAGCCTTAAGAGCAACTGTCCTTGACTTTCCTCCTTTCCTCTTGCTTCTTTGTTCCATCTCAAGTTTATGAGTCTTGAGCATTCCATAAATTTCATCAAGAGTTGTTTCATCAAGATTGTAGTTGTCTCTTATTGTTGTTTCCTTCAAATCCCAGCATTCAGGAAGAGCTAACAGGAATTTAAGGTTTGAATCTTCAAGTTCATACTCCTTATCAACCAATGACAAATCATTCAAGAGTTTGACAAATCTATCATATAAATCAGTCAATGACTCATTAGTCTTTGAGTCAAAGTGTTCATACTCTTGAGTGAGTATTGTCTTCCTGTTCTTCTTAATTATATCGGTTCCCTGACACCTTGTTTCCAGAGCATCCCATATCTCCTTAACAGTCTTGCAGTTAATTACCCTATTTGACATTACATTATCAATGGCACTATGCAGTAAGTGTCATACCTTAGCATCCTTAGCAATTGATGCTATATCTTCAGCAGTATAATCACTCTTCTCCTTTGGTATGGTCTTTGCTGCTTCACCTGCAACTGCAACTGCGAGCTTGGTTGGTTTGTGAGGCCCTTCCTTGATTTTATCAAGATATTCTGGATCCGTTGCTTCCAGGAACATGGTCATCCTCACCTTCCATATGGAATATTCAGATGGTCTCAGTATGGGAACTCTGATGGTCTCATACCGACTTTGAATTTGTGTGTTTGGTGGTTCTTCAGTTTTGGTAGGCTTAGTTAGAGTTTCTGTGTCAGACATGATTGTGTTTGGATCTTTAACTGTATGTGCGTTAACAGATAGGCTCTGATACCACTTGTTAGGTCACACACACTGTAGAAGGGGTGAATACAGTGTGAAGTACAATCAAATCGAACTTTAATATCACAAGTAACAGAAAACAAACTCTATTGAAACAATAAACTCTATTACAGTATGGAACTGTTACCTCTCAGTGATGAACAAATATCACGAGAGCTGCTAGGGTTAATACGAATAATCTTCTCGAATATGATAATACTTATAGTGTAAACCCTATGTCTGTGTTTATATACTACACAGTTACAAGATAATCGCTAATTGATATGGAATATAATTCTGTTTCCTAAAATATATCAATCAAATATCTTTTCTTCCAAGTATTCTATCCTTTATAGAATTCCTTCTGCATGCATATCTCTTCTTATGTTTATCTCGATCTTCTTTCCTTTAATCAGCTACTGTCCTTATCTGAACGTCCTTCAGCACTTAAGTTCTGATATCCATCTTCTGATGATTATCTCCTGATAATATAAGTACTGATATCCTTAAGTCCTGACTTCCAGTAAGTACTGATTTATCCTATTTAAGTAAGATCTGAAAACTAAACATAAATCATATTAGCCATGACATTATCAAATATATCTAACATATCTTGATAGTAAACCTTAATTGTAGTTAAGTTAAGATATTAATTAAGAATTGTGCTTCTTAAAATGTGATGTTATTTCATTTATATTTATCATAAAGGTTAAAGTTGTTGTCCTTGAAAACTTGCTGACTTGTAATTTGTATAATGTGATTTCCTTTGTTTTTCTATGTTGCACCTTTGGTAAGGATGATCTCCACTAAGTCAATTTTGAGTGTAAGGGGTTCAGTAGATGACCATAGTTAAGTTATGGTTTGGGTATTTTGGTTGTTGGTGGTTGGGTTGTTAAGTGAGAACCTTGGAAGAAAGGAGAGTCTTAGTTTCTGCAGAAAATCGGTTTGGTACCCTGAGGTTTAGAGTGAGTTTTGACCATGTCATTGTTGTGCACTTTGAGACCCAAGCCACCAGAAGCTAGCATTAAGAGTATATAAAAGGTTTTAGGTGTTTTTTGGAGGTTTACAAGTCGTTTGGATAGGTGCACGAGTGGAATCACAAAATATGTCCAGCAGGGGACAATTTTGTTGCAACCTAGAAATAAGAAGTTTTGACCATGTCACGGGTAGGCCCTCATTAGGCCCTGTTGGGCCTTAGTTAAAGGGAGAGTCAGAGGAGTTTTTCCAACCATAGTTCATAGGATTTGAGTTAGAACCATGAGTCGCAAGTTAGTTCAAGTCAGGGCATTTTCTGCCCAGAAAAACAGGGGAACCATGGACTTTAAGCTTAGGCCCAAGCTAGGCCTTTGAGCCACATCAAGTTTGGGAGATGCCTTATGGTCAGAAGAGTCTAGTGTAGAAGTTTTGGAGGTAAAATTATAGTTTAAGAGTGTCTAATACACTCAAGAAACCATAGATGTCATTCTGAAATTTACTCCGGTGAGCACTTTCACTTGAAGAGTCTAGTGTAGAAGTTTTGGAGGTAAACTTGTAGTTTAAGAGTGTCTAATGCACTCAAGAAAACATAGATGTCATTCTGAAATTTACTCCAGTGGGCACTTTCACTTACCACATAGTTTTAGAGCACTTATGAGTGAGACCTAGGTTGACCACTATGGTTGCAAGATAGTATAAAGCCATTAGAGTTAAAGGCCCAAGTGAGGGTCAATAGGTTTTGGATATTTTAGTAAAGGCACATCGAGTTAGGAAGCCAAAATTTGGAGACTTTGTCTAGTTTAGTGACCAAGTGACTCAAGTTGTGGGTCGAGATCATCCAAGCGTAGTGTTGCATTATGATGTGTGTGATATTATTTGATATTAAAATATGATATGCGAGTATATGTGGCTATGTGGACTATGGTATTTATAAGGTGATTATAAATGGAGTGCATATAGGCCTAAGTGCCATTTGTGTTTAATTTCGGGTTGTAAATAGGTTGAGTTGGTGAGAATATATTATAATGAGGTTATTATTATTTATGCAGGATCTCGAGATGAGGGTAAACTTGCCATAAAGGTCGAGTAAAGCTTCCAGTTACTCCTACCAGCCAGACCAGACCAGCCTTTCTCAAGGCAAGTGATTCAACCTGTCTTTCGTATTCACTGCAAATGTGTAATAATTAGTTCATATATATATTGATGCGATTATCCTGAGTTATCTTGATATACTTGAACCAAGCAATTCTTAAATCTATCTTTATATTATATAGAAATGCCATGAACCCTCAAGCACATATTGCAAGTAGATCAAAAGTCATATCACGCTAGTATATCAAAGTAATTGGAATGCCATGATAAAATAAAGATTTGATATAATATTTGATTGATCCTCTTGATTAACATGCTATTGATTCCTAAAATATTGACATCTCACCCTGATGCTTGAACCCCAATAGAAACTGTACTTTGATACCTAAAAGCCAGATATTCTTTAAAGTTGTTCTTAATTGATTGATAACCCATTTTCTTGCCCTAAAGTTCGACAATCCTGAATTACCTTGAGCTAAAGATCATTTCTTCATACCTTAACACCCCTAGTATTCATGAAGCTTATCTTCTTGATGTTCTAGTACTTGTACCTTGTCGAAAACATTTGGTTTAAGCCTAGTTTGGCATTATTCTTTCATATTATCCAATAGCCTTGCTAACTCTCCTTGTCAAAGTTCTTGTAAATGGAAACCTTTCAACCTCCCTAATATAGTAAAGTCTAGTGGATCATGGCCCTGAGATTTGGTGACATATTCCCAGTATTTCAAAGTTGATCTATAATCCCTTGATAAAAATGTTTACTATTTAAAGAGATTTTATTATAAATCGGCATCAGTTTTTGAAATGATTAAAATGTGGATTTTCAGTCCCAAAGGGGGATAAATGTTTTCTTTGAATAGTGGATCTGGACTGAAATGCGAGTCCTTTCCACACTTATATTGTAGGCTTAAATGTTGCCTAGGGATCCCATTAATGTTTTAGAACCCAGCGAGGTTCGGGATTACTTCGTGGCTGATCACCGGCAGTAATCCGTAGCGTCATAAAATGATTTTGTTTAAGTTACGATTTTGAAAATGTTGTGATTCAAGCAAATGATGCCATCTCTCAAAGTTTTATCTCTTGTTAACATTGGTTATGCCTTCGCATTGTCATTCTTTTATATATATCTCGATTTATGTTTTGTACTTTATAGTTTAGCACTTGTTGAGCATTTGGCTCACTCCTTGCTTTACCCTGATATTACAACTAGCAGCTATGGTTAGATTCAAGCAGACAGCACGTAAGACCTGTGACGCCGATGCGTATGTCCGAGCTCAGGTAGAATAAGAGATAGTTTTGTGTGAGGACTCGATATTAAAATCAGTTGTAATAGATGGTAGTGTTGGGCTGTTCCAAACCCTAAACTGTAAGATCTTGGATTCAGTTATGTTTACTTTCTTTTAAATATTGTAATAGTTATATTTATTTTATTCGTTAAGTTGGGGGTGTGACAAGATTAATTGAAAATGGCTCAAAATACAAAGTGCAAATACTCAGAAGTGATAATGACACATAATTTAAATATTCCAAGATGGATGAACTATGCAGATACAAAGGAATCTCTCAACAATTCTTAGTTCCAGGAACTCCTTAATAAAATGGAGTATTAGAAAGGAAAAACATGACATTAATTAAAGCAGGAAGAACAATGCTTATGGAAACAAATCTCCCAACTTATTATTGAGCTGAAGCTGTCAGTACTCCCTGTTATACTCAAAATTTAACTCTTATTAACATGAATAGATTAACTCCTTATCAGATGATCAAGGAAAAGTAACCAATCCTAAATCATCTTCACATTTTTGGATTTTAAATGCTTTGTACTAAGAACACATCCTGAGATACTTGGAAAATTTGACAGAAAAGCTGATAAGGGTATTTTTATTGGATATCCATCTTCCAAAGCTTATAAAGTCTTCAATCTAAGAACAAGAACTATTGTTGAATCTATTCATGTTTCTGTTGATGACAAGAAGATTCATGGGTTTGAAGAAAACTCACATGAAGAACTGGTGTTTGCCAATCAAAAGTCCAAATCAGGAATTGACTTCAATCTTGCTGATAGGTCAAATCCCGATGATATGTCAAATCCTGAAGATATGTCAAATCTTGACAATGATGTTCCTGATCTAGAATTATTTATTGAGAATGCACATGTTGATGGGGAGCAACATTAACACTCATCAAGTTACATCTCTAGTAAATCAGATCCTGATGATACATCAAAAGAACCAAATGGATCAGGAAATACTGAATCAAATGGAAATTCTTCAAGTCATATAAATTCAACAAATGATAGTTCATCAAAAAAAGATCACTCAACTAAACATCAAGATAAATTTGGTGAACAATTCTCAAATGAAAGCTCTACACAGTCATAAATTGAGAGCAATGACACATGGGAAACTTCACATGATAATGATTTCAATGATGTATCCAATTCAGGGGGAGCATCAGGAAGCAGGACTGAACTTCCAATTGCAAAAAAATGGATAAAATATCATACACCTGATCTTATAATTGGAGATCATGATGTTGATGTTCAAACAAGAAGTGTAACTGAGCATGAATACTTGTATAATAATTTTCTTTCTAAGGATGAACCAAAGAAAGTAGAAGATGCACTCAAAGATGCTGATTGGATTATAGCTATGCAAGAAGAGTTGAATGAATTTGAAAGAAATGAAGTATAAAAGCTTGTACCAAGACCAAAGAACAAGTTAGTAGTTGGTACAAAATGGGTTTTCAGGAACAAGACAGCTTCAGATGACACCATAATTAGGAACAAAGCTAGACTTGTTGCAAAGGGATATTCACAATAAGAGGACATTGACTATGATGAAACATTTGTTAGTGTGTGTGCCCCAGAGACAACACTATTATATTTATGTTATGAGACATTTGGATTATTAATTATGATAATATGGATTATCTTTTAGAAATTTATTTTATCTTTATTTTCTATGATAAAATGTTAGATTAATAAATATCATTGGAATATGATATGTAAATCTATATCTCTAAGTACCTGACTTAGAAATGAGATTATGAGAATAATATTGATATTCTTAAAGATCCCTACTCCAGTATTATTGTTAAGGGGTGATAATAATACATCGAGACTAGTGTGTTTGTTGACCATTGATCACATCTCATTGATCATAGGTATGGTGAGATTAAAGTCAATACACAGGAATATGTATTAGATACATGGTGCTGGATTGACCCGTTGTGAGATACCACATGTTTATAGTGTCATAAGTTAATTTCACAGTGATAATGATGTATTGGTCCTTAGACCTGGAGTCTTTATAATTCTATACGAGAATTAATACACTTTGATTCTATTAAAATTTATCCTTGACCGGGTAATAATAAAATCAGACACTAGGTATATTATGAATTGTATGAGAAATATGAATGATCTAGATGTGATTTAGCCTACCTATATTAAGGAGTGATATTTTTGGCATCTTGATTGAGTGAGACTATAAAATGCATGGTCGTGCTCAAATACTGATTTGTTTAATAGTTTACTCATTGATCAAGTAAACCCAGATTAAACATTATAGAGGATGACACAATGCATGCCTCGAGTTTGATCTATAATATAAGGTTAAATGGGTTATATTACATTGTACATTATTCAAAAGAAAGGTTTAATTGGATCACCAATTATTATTATTAATTGGGTAACAATGATGTATTACTAGATGCTGCTCATTATTTATAATTTTATTATTAGAAATTAAAATTATTGCCAACGTAATAATAACATAAAGGGTCACACACTAAGAACGTTTAAAAAGAGTTTTAATTTAAATTATATGCTTATAAATTCAATATTAGTTATTTAATTAATTAAGTTGAACTTAATTAATTAAATCATAATTTGAATTTTAATCTAATAACCCAATCAGTTTTGGTTTTACATGAAGCCTAAAACAGATTGGGGTTAAGCCCAAATATCTGTCTCCCCTATATATACATGATGATGTATAATTTTAGGGTTAAGAGGTTGAAAATCATTTCAGAAAAACCCTAGCTGCTCTACACAAGGAGAGGCTAGAAAAGAGAGATAGAGAGGGGCAAATATTTCCACTAGTACCGGCTCCGGTGATCGTCAGACGATCAGGCGTTCGTGTTGACATCTTTGGAGTGCATATTTTTGTGTGAAAGGGTTGCTGTGATTTATTCATCCAGGATCTCCATTATAATTACTTGTAAAGCTTCATTAAGGTACATATTCCATTCTCGATAATCATTCACTAATTATACATAGATCCTGCGGCAGGGATCCGATTTTTTTTTACTTTTTGGAGCTTTTTCCATTGCGTATTGTGTTCGAATCCCTACAATGGTATCTTTTATTCCCAAACAATCTAACAAAGAATTACAGAAGGGGGTTGAATTAATTCTAGTTCCTTTTTCCATTTCAAGAAAAACTCTAACCCAAATATATAACAGTGTTTGATTAAGCAAAAGTGCTGAATAAAAATTGAAATAATCAAACACAAAGTAATTAAACACAAGTATTTAAAAACTCTCTAGTGGATTGAACTTTTCCACCAGAGATATATATCAAATCGAGAACTCTGTGATGCAAGATTTGCACACATCTGCTTACAAGTAGAATTACAAGAACAGATAAATTCTTCACAAGTACAGCTTTTTCTATTTCTCTAATTCAAGTACTTAAAATACTTATAGCTACTCTTAGTTTATATATTACCAAGATACACGTGAATAAGACAAACTAATAAAAAAAAATGTGTCTTTATCTAATCACATGCTTCTTCATTTCTTCATCCAGTATCTTTGATTTCTTCAAGTAAGCATGGAAATGAAAATGCTTCTGTGTTCTCTAAAACCTGTAAATAGGCTGCAACATTCCATTTGCATCTAATAAACCCATGTGACTGGAGGGATTAAGAGAATAACCCATATAATTAAGCATGTTGCTCACATCTGTGTCTGTGTGTGGAACAATAGTGTTATTTTCAACCAGTTTAAAGCATGCTTGGAGTGTATCACTATTAATGCAATGGTCCTTACCTTTTAGAGAGAAGGTAATGGTTTTGTCCTTAGAATTGAAAACAACGGTAGTCCAAATCTCCTCAACAACTTCACAATAGATGAGCAGAGACTCCAGCATAGCATAACTCAGTTTATAACTTCGAATGAAATCCATCATTTTGTGATAGTCTTCAGAAGAATCAATCTCCTTGTTCACCAATGCTACGAAGTTGTTCTTTTATATACAAACCCGGTTTGAGAGATGATGTTAGCTACTGGTGCCATTTCTGTGATTGAAAGTAGTTACAGAAAGAGGGTTTTTTCTTTGGAGACGAAGAGAGTTAGTAGAAATTTCTTGAGAAAGATAAAAGTAAAGATGAAAATGAAATAGTCTTTTATACTTTCTCAGAAATAAATGGTAAAAAATAAAAAGTAAAAATAAAGTAACCAATGAAATTTTCCCAAAATAGCCATTTAAAAATAAAATAAACTGTCGAAATTCTAATGATTATCCATCAAAATATACTTACTGGCTATAAGTAAATTTGATGGATGATAAATAGAATTAACGGCTATGATGAAAAAAATTCGATGGATGAGGATTTAACAAATATTCGTCGAGTTAAAAAGTACCCAGAATAATACTTGATTCTTCAACAGATAATGAAATTTATCGGATATTCATTTTCGACGGATAATGAACATCCGTCGAGATGTAAATTTTGACAGCCAAAATTTCATCCTTGAGAAGAAAAATCAAATTTGATTATGGCTGCATTTTAAATTGCGTAGATATCAAAATAAATTAGGAGTAATTAAGCATACCTAACTTACTTACCAATCTAGTGAAGGTGGACTCATCAAGTGGCTTGGTAAATATATCTGCAAGTTACTTCTCACTTGGAACAAAATGAAGTTCCATAGTACCATTCTGGACATGCTCTCGAATGAAATGGTACTTGATGTCAATGTGCTTGGTTCTTGAATGTTGTACTGGATTTTCAGTAATTGCAATAGCACTTTATTATCATAGAATATAGGAATCTTATCCACCTGTAGACCATAATCCAACAGTTGGTTTTTCATCCATAAAATCTGTGTACAACAACTGCCATCGGCAATATATTCAGCCTCGGCTATAGAAGTAGAGACTGAATTTTGCTTTTTACTGAACCAGGATACTAGCTTATTTCCTAGAAATTGACAATTTCATGTTGTACTTTTTCTATCAACTTTGTAACTTACATAATCTGCATCTGAATAACCAATTAGATCAAAACCAGAATCTCTCGGATACCAAATGCCGAGTTTTAGAGTTCCTTTGAGATATCTGAAAATTCTCTTAATAGCTACTAAGTGAGATTCTCTAGGATCAGCCTGAAATCTAGCACAAGGACAAGTAGCAAATATTATATATGGCCTACTGTCTGTTAAATATAAAAGTGAGCCAACCATGCCTCTATAGCTTGAAATATCCACAGACTTTTCAATAGTATTTAATTCAAGTTTAGTGGCAGTGGCCATGGGAGTTTTTGCAGATGTGCAATCCATTAAGTCAAACTTCTTTAAAAGATTATAAATATATTTGGTTTGAATAATGAATATTCCATCACTAACTTAACTTCTAAAATAAGAAAGTAAGTTAGTTCGCCCATCATGCTCATTTCATATTTATTTTGCATCAATTTGGCAAACTTTTTACAAAGTTTCTCATCTGTAGAGCCAAATATAATACCATTTACATAAATCTGAAGAAGTATATTAAAGCCATTAACATTTCTAAAGAATAAAGTTTTATCAACAGTACCTCTTGTGAAATAATTTTCTAAGAGAAACTTTGACAAACTGTCATACCAGACTCTAGGTGCTTGCTTCAATCCATAAAGTGCTTTCAAAAGATAGCAGACATATTCTGGAAAGTTGGGATCTTCAAAACCAGGAGGTTGACTGACATAGACTTCCTCCTCCAAATCTCCATTCAGAAAAGCACTTTTGACATCCATTTGATAGACTTTGAAATTGCCATGGGCAGCATAGGCTAGAAAAATTCTGATGGCTACAAGTCTTGCAACAGGAGCAAATTTCTCGTCAAAATCTATTCATTCTTGTTAAAAATAGCCCTTAGCAACCAATCTAGCTTTGTTCCTAACTGTTATGCCATTTTCATCCTTCTTGTTTTTGAATACCCATTTGGTGTCAATAGGATTTTTTCCTTTAGGTTTGGGTACTAGCTTCCATACCTTATTTCTTTCAAATTTGTTTAGCTCTTCCTGTATAGCTAAAACCCAATCAGAATCCAACAAAGCTTCTTCTACCTTTTAGGCTCTTCTTGAGACAGGAAGCTGCTTTATAGACATTCTTCTTGAGTTGTTTCCTAGTCTGTACTCTTGAAGTTGCATCACCAATCATTAATTCAAATCGGTGATCTCTAGTACATTTTATTTGTTGCGGTATATTATCTCCAGATGAAGAGGCCTCATTACTTTTTTGACATGTGACTGAGTTTTGATTAGAAGAAACTCCCTCCGAGTTTGTGGATCTTTGACTTGAAGTTGGGGTCCTTTCTGAGTGTGATTTATATTGACTTTCAACTCCTATTGATTGCTCAATGATTGTTGATCTTTGCCTCTCGACGGATGATGCAAATTGTCTCTCGATGGATGATGCACTTGGTCTTTCGATGGATGTTGAATTATGTGCATCATTTGTTACTGACTTTTCTGCATTATCCTTAGAGTTTATTTTTTGATCACTTTTATCTTCACTATCATCACAAATCATCTCAACATTGTCAAATTTGAGGCTTTCATGGAAACCTTCATCTTACAGTCCTTCAATCTTCTTATCATCAAACACAACATGTACAGATTCCATAACAATTTTGGTTCCGATATTGTAGGCTCTGTATACTTTTCCAACCGAACAAAAATACCCTCATCTGTTTTGGCATTTGTCACACCCCCAACTTAATGAACAAAATAAATATAACTATTACAATATTTAAAAGAAAGTAAACATAACTGAATCTAATATCTTACAGTTTAGGGTTTGGAACAGCCCAACACTACCATCTATTACAACTGATTTTAATATCGAGTCCTCACACAAAACTATCTCTTATTCTACCTGAGCTCGGACATACGCATCGGCGTCACAGGTCTTACGTGCTGTCTGCTTGAATCTAACCATAGCTGCTAGCTGTAATATCAGGGTAAAGCAAGGAGTGAGCCAAATGCTCAACAAGTGCTAAACTCTAAGGTACAAAACATAAATCGAGATATATATAAATGAATGACAATGCGAAGGCATAACCAATGTTAACAAGAGATAAAACTTTGAGCGATGGCATCATTTGCTTGAATCAAAACATTTTCAAAATCATAACTTAAACAAAATCATTTTATGACACTACGGATTACAGCCGGTGATCAGCCACGAAGTAATCCCGTACCTCGCTGGGTTCTAAAATATTAATGGGATCCCTAGGCAATATTTAAGCCTACAATATAAGTGTGGAAAGGACTCGCATCTCAGTCCAGATCCACTAATCAAAGAAAACATTTATCCCCCTTTGGGACTGAAAATCCACATTTTAATCATTTCAAAAACTGATGCCGATTTATAATAAAATCTCTTTAAATAGTAAACATTTTTATCAAGGGATTATAGATCAACTTTGAAATACTGGGAATATGTCACCAAATCTCAGGGCCATGATCCACTAGACTTTACTATATTAGGGAGGTTGAAAGGTTTCCATTTACAAGAACTTTGACAAGGAGAGTTAGCAAGGCTATTGGATAATATGAAAGAATAATGCCAAACTAGGCTTAAACCAAATGTTTTCGACAAGGTACAAGTACTAGAACATCAAGAAGATAAGCTTCATGAATACTAGGGGTGTTAAGGTATGAAGAAATGATCTTTAGCTCAAGGTAATTCAGGATTGTCGAACTTTAGGGCAAGAAAATGGGTTATCAATCAATTAAGAACAACTTTAAAGAATATCTGGCTTTTAGGTATCAAAGTACAGTTTCTATTGGGGTTCAAACATCAGGGTGAGATGTCAATATTTTAGGAATCAATAGCATGTTAATCAAGAGGATCAATCAAATATTATATCAAATCTTTATTTTATCATGGCATTCCAATTACTTTGATATACTAGCGTGATACGACTTTTGATCTACTTGCAATATGTGCTTGAGGGTTCATTGCATTTCTATATAATATAAAGATAGATTTAAGAATCGCTTGGTTCAAGTATATCAAGATAACTTAGGATAATCGCATCAATATATATATCTGAACTAATTATTACACATTTGCAGTGAATAGAAAGACAGGTTGAATCACTTGCCTTGAGAAAGGCTGGTCTGGTCTGGCTGGTAGGAGCAACTGGAAGCTTTACTCGACCTTTATGGCAAGTTTACCCTCGTCTCAATATCCTACATAAATAATAATAACCTCATTATAATATATTCTCACCAACTCAACCTATTTACAACCCGAAATTAAACACAAATGGCACTTAGGCCTATATGCACTCAATTTATAGTCACCTTATAAATACCATAGTCCACATAGCCACATATACTCACATATCATATTTTAATATCAAATAATATCACACACATCATAATGCAACACTAGGCTTGGAAGATCTCGACCCACAACTTAAGTCACTTTGTCGCTAAACTAGACAAAGTCTCCAAATTTTGGCTTCCTAACTCGATGTACCTTTACTAAACTATCCAAAACCTATTCACCCTCACTTGGGCCTTTAACTCTAATGGCTTTATACTATCTTGCAACCATAGTGTTCAACCTAGGTCTCACTCATAAGTGCTCTAAAACTATGTGGTAAGTGAAAGTGCTCACTGGACTAAATTTCAGAATGCCATCTATGGTTTCTTGAGTGCATTAGACACTCTTAAACTAAAAGTTTACCTCCAAAACTTCAACGCTAGACTCTTCTGACCATAAGGCATCTCCCAAACTTGATGTGTCTCAAGGGCCTAGCTTGGGCCTCCTTGGGCCTAAGCTTAAAGTCCATGGTTCCCCTATTTTTCTGGGCAGAAAATTCCCTGACTTGAACTAACTTGCGACACATGGTTCTAACTCAAATCCTATGAACTATGGTTGGAAAAACTCCTCTGACACTCCCTTTAACTAAGGCCCAACAGGGCCTAATGAGGGCCTACCCGTGACATGATCAAAACTTTCTATTTCTAGGTTGCAACAAAACTGTCCCCTGCTGGACAGATTTTGTGATTCCACTCGTGCACCTATCCAAACAACTTGTAAACCTCCAAAAAACACCTAAAACCTTTTATATACTCCTAATTCTAGCTTCTGGTGGCTTGGGCCTCAAAGTGCACAACAATGACATGGTCAAAACTCACTCTAAACCTCAGGGTACCAAACTGATTTACTGCAGAAACTAAGACTCTTCTTTCTTCCAAGGTTCTCACTTAACAACCCAACCACCAACAACCAAAATACACAAACCATAACTTAACTATGGTGATCTACTGAACTAACCCCCTTACACTCAAAATTGACTTAGTGGAGATCATCCTTACCTAAGGTGCAACATAGTAAAATAAAGGAAATCACATTATACAAATTACAAGTCATCAAGTTTTCAAGGACAACAACTTTAACCTTTATGATAAATATAAACGAAATAACATCATATTTTAGGAAGCACAATTCTTAATTAATATCTTAACTTAACTACAATTAAGGTTTACTATCAAGATATCAATTCGAATGATCAAGAACTTCCAAGAATTTAAGAGAAATTTGCATGCATGCAAGACTTCGGGTCTTACTAATCAAAACAACATACTTTCCAAATAAATTTTCATTTTAACTCAACATGCAAGCCTATCATGGTTTATATCTAAATGACCACCTAGCATGCAAATGTTTTTACCAAGATTTCACTAAGATTTTCATGTTATTATCACAAAAACACACAAAATGAAATAAAGCAACCAAAACATCATTAAGAACCGTTCATTCGGCTCGCTCAAGGTCATGGCCGAATGAAATGGAAGGGAAAATGACCATTAAAATCAAGAGCCTCATTCTCATGACTTGGCATTTCACCATTTCTTGTAGTTCCCTCAATAATACAACCTTACATCCATGAGAATTAAGATTGTACTTTGAGTTCCAACTAAAACTATGCCATGCAAGATCAAAACTTAAAATTTTTACTCAAACTTCTTTGGATTATATATAATCAAGATATAGGAAGTAACATTTACTTTAATGGGAGATGTAAGCTTGAATGAAGAATGAAGAAAATGGAGGGGGGTAGGGCTTCTGCCAAAAAGCCGAGAGGAAGGAGCCGAGAGGAGAGGGGGAGAAAGGAGGGGGTGTGGAAATGGTGGAGTGAAAGTGGAGTGATAATCATATTTGTTTGGTTTTTATGCTTTTGATTTGACCACAAGTGAGTGGATATGAGAATTTACAAGAGTATCCTTCCAACATAGTTCGGTAGATTTGCATGCAAGGACAAAGTGGTAATTTGGCTAGTAGAATGAAAGTGAGTGGGGTTGGAAATGCCTTCCTTGCCCCTTAGTTGAATAGAAGAGTATTTGCATGCAAGGGTAAC
Source organism: Apium graveolens (assembly GCF_009905375.1). NCBI lineage: Eukaryota > Viridiplantae > Streptophyta > Magnoliopsida > Apiales > Apiaceae > Apium > Apium graveolens. Next base: position 132,133,647 of record NC_133657.1, on the reverse strand, counting down.
CATGTAATTTGATAATTACTAAGCAACTAATTTTCAAAGATTTATTTTTATAAAATAAAATAAAAGTTCAAAAATTACAAAATTTATACCATAAAATAACTTAGATTTTTAGAAATTTTATAAAATCACTCTCAAAATTTGTGAACAAAATAACTTTTAAAAGAAAAATTTTCCAAGGCTTAGTATATTCCTTATAAATCAAAAATAAAGGAAATAAATAAACTTTTACTTTGAAAAATCATATACTACATACAACAAATTTATAATACAGAAATTTTCACTCACAGAAACGTACAATCATTGAATATATTTTCATTCGGCTTTAATATTATACCAAATCCACAAATAATATTACATGAAAATACCGATCGTAACATCCTCTCCCCCTTAAGGGATTCTGTCCCCAGAATCTAAGAGAACAGATGAGGATACCGGGAACGCATATCAGACTCTAACTCCCAAGTTGATTCTTCGACCTTGGGTGTAATAACCCCAATTTTTGGAAATTTTTGAAACCCTTATGAATAGTGATTTTGCAGATTATGTTGAATGAGAAAACTTTTCATGCCACACTATGCAGGGGTTCTGTTATGGATATTCTGAGATTTTATTAGTACTCTATAGGGTATATAAGTGTATGTAAAGATCTTCAGAATCCAAATTTGAACCTTTTGATTTTTCCCAGAAATCCACTAGATACGGAAAGAATTAAGTATAAGGTAACAGGATAAAAAGGATTTAAATTCAAGGATTTTAATAGAGGATCATAAAAAGGAATATAATATATTGAGAAAGGTTAAGGGAACCTAAGTAATAAGATCCCGGGTATGATCACTCAAATGATAAACGAAAACAAAAGTTAAGCGAACCGTATAACAGATCAGCGGTCATTAGGCAAACAATTAGGAAGTTAATCAAAGAGATTAGAGGGGATGATGTCATCCAACCAATGAGAAGAGGAAAAAGAGGGGATGATGACATCACATGATGACATAAGCATGACATAGGGAGGAAGGAGATGTGGTTGGTTTGTAACCACACAAAGACAAGGTTAATAAGGTAATTAACCAAAACAAATCAAAAGAAAATTAACCAACCAAAACAAAACAAAGCAAACACAAAAAAATCATTTCATTTCTCTCCACCAAGAAGCTTGCTCTCGGCTTTTTACATTTTCAAAGAGAAGAATTTTCAAAATCCAAGTTCCAAGCTTTCTAAATTGGTAAGATAATTCTCTAGTACTCCTTATGCATAGATATGGCTATCCTATGAGTTTAAGCCTCCAATTCATTCTCAATCTTCTCCAAGAAATCAATGAAGAAGACAATGAATAGTGATTTCAAGGTTTTTAACTTGATTTTTCTTGTTTTTCCTTTAAGATCCAAGCATCCCTAAGACTCCTCAAGGCTTCCTAAGGCTTCCTAGCTACTCACACCACTTCAAGTAAGGTATATCATCTCCAAACCCTAGCTTTACTTGGTATATTAGGATGATTTTGGTTGTTATGGTAATAGAGTAGCTTAATGATGGTTGGTTTAGAGTTGGGTTGGAATGGTGGTGAATGAAATGTTGAAATCTTATGGTTTGGTTAAAGGATTTAGTATAGTTTAAATTCAAGTTTTAGGAACAAGTATAATTGTTAATAATGAGTTGATTGGGGCTGTTGTAATGTGATATGGATGGACTTTGATTGTATGAATGGATTGGGGTTGTTTGATGATTGAATTGGAATGGTATAAAATTGGGAAATCGCGTAAACATAGCCGTCGTAATGTCCGATTTACTTTAGACTGCTTTTGTACATAACATTAGGACCCGAGAACTCCCTGCTCGGTTTTGACCATTTCCATGTTTAGATAGTTCATGTTACGAGCTTCGTTTTGATATGTGGTTCGTTTGATTCCGATGTACGGTTTAGGAGAAACGGCCGTTTTAAGTAACGACATTTCGTGAATGAACCATTACCCCTCTCCTTACTTTGAAACATAGGTTAAAGACCTTAAAGGGTTAATTAATGTATGAAACAATTATGTTAAGTGTGTTAGGCAGTTGGTAAGACACTTGCGAAAGAATCTCCTTAAAACTCGTAATGGTTAATTTATTAAAAATGGGGGAGCCGAGGGTACTCGAGCGACTTAAGTAAATCGTTAAGCGCGAAAGCGAACGTTAGGACTCTAAATCGTTAAAGTCTAGTTTCTTAAGCGACCGGGGTTTAATTCCGACTTATGTTGTTGTTCATAGGTTATTGGACCCACTCTAAGCTTAAGCCTATTCGGGAGCACTCAGGCAAGTTTTCTATCCGTTATACTGTTGTTGTGATGTATACACTTGTATATGCATGATCTTGTGATAGATGCATGATGGTTAAATTAGCAAATTCTTGCAATATATTGTAGCATGTGATATGGTACATATGCATGCCTGTTTCGTATTCTTGCCATATATATCTGTTGGTTCAGTTGATAATACCTATGCTAGAGAATAGCGGTAATTTGCATATACCCTTAGTATAGGGACCCAAAGGTGAAAACATTTTCTAAAACCGGGAGTCGAGGATCCCGAGTAGATTATATATATATATATTTATATATATATGGTTATAGTTTTCAAAACTATTAATCGAATAAGGTTTATTCGATAACTTTATATTATTTAATGAATATTATTTCGAATATTCATTCGAGGGCTTATGACTCAGCTTATATTATTTAATGAATATTATTTCGAATATTCATTCGAGGGCTTATGACTCAGCTTATTTTATTAATTGAATATTATTTGAATATTCATTTGAGGACCTATGACTCCGATTATTTACTGAAATATATTCTTTATTTTATTAAAGAATAAGGTGTCGATCATCAAACTTATTTTTGATTATTCAAATAAAGATAGTACTTTCGTATAAGTATATCTTTGGTTATTTAATATCCAATTCAAGTATAAGTTTTAAAGCATCTACTTCAATTATTTTTATAAAGATTATTCTTTATGGGAATATTATTTAAATAATAATATTCAGATATATTTTTTTATATATTGGGACTGATTTATTAAATCATCATCACTCCGAACATTCTTAAAAATGTTTTGCGAGTCTTCAAAATGATTTTTAAAAGTTAGAGCGGATCCCAAAACTCATTTTTATATTTAAGATCCTCCTTTCGAAGGGGATTTAAATACTCGCTCAAAACCTGAGGGATCCGGCTCTGTGGTGTGTTTTATATTCGCAACAAGGTTGCTGTCTTGATAAAAGAATTTTGATTACTTACCCAACACTCGGGAAGTAAAATTCTTGGAACAAGTTAATCCATTAACAGGCATCGCCTGGGAAATATCGGTGAGTTTTCCTTTCCAACTAGATACGACTTCTTGGTGGAGCCGTATCAACAAGTTTCTACTTGGGGAAAGGGGGGACGAGCTTTACGTTTCAGAGTCATGGATTTCATCTGAACTAGGAGTGGCGTAAGTGGTCGAGTGTCACCGGCCCAGCCTTATTATATTGGCCCAAAATGGCCTGGAAGTTCCGCTAAGACGGTCCATTCCTTAGGAGTCCGGTGTTCGGTTGACAAGTAAATCCGACAGGTTCTCCTCTACATGTAGAAAATGGTGGGGTTGAACTACTAAGACTGATCATCGTAAGTGGTCTTTCTGGCGCGGCAAACTCCCTTAATGAGTTCATCATCCAATTGGATATTTCTGCAACACTACCCAGAGCAATTCTATAGAAAGGCTACGGTTGGGCGATTGTTGAGTGTTGGCAGGATCAAGTTTTCAAAATGATGTTTGCATCAAATGAAGTATCTGATAAATTCATTTTATTTTGATGATATTTTAAAGATTAAATCTATTCAAGTATTATCTTGTAGTCTCATCTATGTGATGAACTTTTGAACTAATTATAACTTGAACGGTGGTAGTTCAAGTAGTATTTGGAAAAGATATAAGTATATTGGAGTATCTTGTAACTTCAGCTTTTAAACGTATATCTAGTAAATGATTATCTTATGCATGTCAAAGATTTTCAGAAAAACGTTGAGACAAGGTTAGATATATGAGATCACCTTGCAACGATAGTTTTATACAGTTATAAACTGGAACTCTGTGTATATTATGCATGGAAGAGGACTTCCAAGATTTTAAAAAGTATATATGTATATATACTGAATATTTTGCGACTTCATCGCATTAAGATATCAAACTTGGTTCAGTTCTTTTGACCAAGACTTTCATGAGTACTATGAGAAGGCTCATATACTGTAAATCATTATACATATTATTTTGGTGGGCTTGCTGCTCACCCTTGCTTTCTTCTTTCGTCACACAACATCAGATAGACAAGATGAACAGGACCAAGCTCCCAATTCGCGAGCGGATAGGAAACGTTCCGCAGTTTCCTATAGGCGTTGATGTCGCTGTAGCTGAGGTAGGAGCTACCAATAGGCTAGGCTTTCAACTTTTGATGTACCAGATTTATGTATATTTATGAATTGTAATAATGGCAAAGAAATGTAAATTTATTCAGAACCCCTTTTAAGGTGTATTGGCTTATAATTGTGGAATAAAACGACTTGTGATTATTTTTGGATATTCATCTCTGAGACTATAACTTGTGGTGTGTGTGTTTATTGTGGGGTCACAGTACAGAGTAGTTGATTATTTACTAAGATGGGGTGTTATTAAGGGAAATGGAACTCGTGACAACCCAAATCCCCGACCCCGGATTTGGGGGTGTTACAGAAATGGTATCAGAGCTAAGCGTTATAAACCTCAGAAATGAAGTGACGTTAAGATAATAAGTTCACTAAGATAAATAAGAACTCTTGCCAAGTTCATAGTCGGACTACCTAATGTAGTACTGACAGTTAAAACCCTTATGGGAACCCTTATAAATATCGTGATAGAAGCGTAGTTCGTTATCGTATATGGTAGCGAGACTCCGAACCCTGAGGTTGAGGAGTAACAGCGCGATGATGTTTTATTACTAATTGGAGATCGGATTATGGATCCGATAGAGCGTCCTAACGCAGGACGCAGGACCGGATGATGTTGATATTGAGGATGTAGCGGTTGATGATGTTGTCCTAGAAGGGATTGTTGCTGAGGAGGATCCCGTGAAGGATCCTGACAAGAATGACTAAAGGACCACTGAGGAATCGATGACCATGGTTAGGGCAACTCCCAGAGGTAGGATTGGCCGGTCATTACCAGAGGTTCGTTCAAGTTTATAAAGATAGTAGCCCCTTTAACGCGGCTTACTCGTAAGACTGAGAAGTTCGAATGGACCGAGAAATGCGAGAACAACTTTTAAGAACCGAAGCAAAGGTTGGTGACGTTCCCTATATTGGCATTGCCGGATGGAAAATGAGATTTTGTGAAGTGTAGTGACGCTTCGCATAAGGAATTAAGGTGCTTCTCATACAGCACAACAAGGTAATCGCGTACGCGTCAAGATAATTAAGGGAATATAAAATTCGATATCCCCACCCATGAGTTTGGGCTCGTGGCAATAGTTTTGCCCTAAAGATGGGAGGCACTACTTGTATGGAGAAAAGTGCGAGATTTACACAAGCCATAGGTGCTCTAGTACATTTTCACGCAGAAAGAGCTCAACATGCGCCAAATGAGGTGGTTAGAGCTAATCAAGAATTATGATTAGGAGATTCTTTATCATTCAGGGAAAGCCAATGTGGTGGCTGATGCCCTTAGTAAAAAGGAGAGACTCAAGATAATAATGTCTTTGGGAGAGTTTATAAGAGATTTTGAGAAAATGGAAATAGAAGTGAAGGTAACCGGAGCCGGTACCGAAAAGCTGTTTGAGATTGCAATACAGACCGAATTTTTGGAAAAGAACATATTGTGCCAGAAAAAGTGATGAATGAAGGCAGAGAGTCAATGACTGGAGAAGAGATCCATACCGAGAAAGATGATAAGGGGATAGTGAGGTGTTCCTACAGAAATTGGGTTCCAAAAGTTCAAGAGCTTAAGGATGAGAACTTAGATGAGAGCCATAGTTTGAGGAATAAGATTTAGGGAAAACCCTGAATGTGATAGTCAGGGAGGTTACCATCAAGAAAGAAAGAACCCATAACATAATAGAGTGGAAAACAAGGTTTTTAATGTATAAGATAACCCCGATTATGGGAGAAGGTTGAAATATTTCATACTAAGGAAACGGAAAGTCGAGTAAGGAAAGGAGACCCGAGACGGTACTCCTATACGGTAATTTATGGACCTGTCTAGACAGAACTTAGACTATTATCCCCAACCACCACCTTGAGGAAACAATGCGGTAGGAAATTCTTTCAGGACCTTTAAGTCTCTAAGCTCTCAGAGTTCCAAGGAACAGGTTGACCCAGCCGAGGCAAGAGCCTGGATAAAGGAAATAGAGGAATCATTTGAGATTCTGAATGATTGACGAATCACAAAAGACTGTTTTTGTCACTTACCCTCCTAAGAGAGAGACCACCTGCTGGTGAAAGGCCAAGGAAGGCACGAAGCAAGAGATTATAATAAACTGATTTAAGTTCAGTCAATTGTTTTCGGGAAAGTAATTCCCAAAGATAAGGAGATAGTGTAAAAGCTTTGGAGCTAGAACAAAAGCGGATGAGTATGATGAATTATGAATCTAAGTTGTAAAAGTTGTCAAGATTCGTTCTGAAGACACGAATCCAGAATGACGGGATGTTTGAAATCAATACTTATGTTGTGTTGGTTCATGAAATAAGGATAAGAAAAAGGAAAATAAAAAGAAACTGAAGTGGAAAGGAATATAAAGGCAATAGAGTTTGAGGTATGATAAGGGAGTTGGGTATGAGGAAACCCTAAAGACTCGTAGCAATAGAAATAGAAAATTATGCATTCGTCAGGATGAGGGTGATTCACCATGAGTTAAAATTGATGGTTGAGGGCATAAGAGATACATATATTTTATCCCCTGTAAGTTGGGAGGATTCGAGGAAACCTTGAGATAATTTGAAGGATAAATAATGAGACGCGGATAGACTGAGGAGACAAGAAAGTAAGAAATTAAGAAAATTGGATGAAGGAAGTGACCTTCAAGAAGGTGAAGTGTAAGACCGGTGGCATGATACCCAGAAAGGGAGACGCCAGGTATGAAAGATATCCCAACATTGAGATGACTGTTGAGATAAACAATAAAAGTAAATAAGGAATTATTAAGAAGAAGTTCACGTTGAACACGACCAATATCTTCCAGAACATCCTTGTTATCGTTACCAAATTAGGAAAAAAAAGCGGATAACCGCCGTTATCTTTTGGAGGCCATAATTGATTGACCTCATTTGGAATACAGATGTTATTGTAAAATTAGGCATATACTATCGAGGTAGGAATGATTGAATAAGACACCCTTATCAGAGATATATGACTTGAATTATCCATGGAAGGATGCATGTACCTTTTTAAAGGTGGAATTAAGGATAGAACATCGGTAACTTAAAACGAATCCTAGGGGAATGCCTAAAGGTTGGCATTTCACCCTTTATAGGGATAGTATGAGTTTTGACAGTATGAATTGGAAAGGATTAAGGTAATGACAACCTTTAAGAATCAGTGGAGAATTTTTTTTTTTCAGAAGTATATAGACAATGATTTTGGTATTAATAAATGGTATCTTGATATGCCCTGTATCTAGGGAATACAGGAGGAACGATTCAAGGATAACCTTAGAGGTTTTACAAGGAGAAAGGTAAAATTCAAAATTCTCAAGAATAGAAATGTTGATAAAGGAAATATGACGTAATTATAATGATGCCAAGTGAGGCACGTGTTAAACCACGAGAAGGTATGGATCGAACCAGTAATGGTCGAAATTGTTCAGGGCAATTAGGTCTTAAGATAAAAGATGTTCTAATTATGATTGAGAGTCAGTCATGACAATGATTAACCTCTAAAGACTGAGGCAATAACTTATGGAAAAATGGTGATATTTTTTTTTACTCATCAGATTTTAAGGAAAACATCTTCACATAAGCAGTGATTGAAATGAGGTAGAAAATTTATTTCGAGGTGGTTAAAATGACATTGACTGTAAGGGAATTTTACTATCAGGAAAGGCCAAAGAGGTGGCCGACACTTTAAAGGTAAGAGGATAATATAGGCGCTTGTGCCAAAGGAATACAGTGATGATGGTTAAAGCTATGTATATTGTATTATGGTTTGGAAGATTGACATTCCTTCTGATGACTGTGCAATACCCAACCCTAATAGTAGTTGGTAAAGGTTTAATTCGTGTAATCGCCATGAGCGGGCTATCTATCTCAGAAGGTACTATTTTGAGAATAATCCAGGACCATATTTCAAAAAGGACTAAACGAACCTTGAGTTAAGTCTTATATTTAAGGCATACGATTAAGAATGGTATTCACCTGCTATCGTTGCTTTGACTGAAACTCTTCTGCAATTTTATCTGCTTCATGTCATGTATGTATGTCAGGATCAGGAGTGTTCTTCATGAATCAGGAATGGTGATTATGTTACCTCCTTAGAAGGATTTGATACGACATGTATGGACTCCGTATGGTTAGATATTAAGATTTCATGGAACGTGAATGACGACAGTAGGTCAGTAGTGGACCATAGTAATGCAGCAATGATTCTGCGAGTAATGAGCTGATTACAACCGTGAGAGTTGTATTGGAATAGATGTTGAGATTGAGTACCCCTAATCGGGTTGTGGTGATGTATAAGTTGTCGTTGAATAGACTGGTTAAGTAGATTATCTACCTATTGAATATTTATTCCTTCTTATCAATAGAGAGTCGTATTACTATACGAGGAAGGTTGTGATGCAAGCATAGAATTCTAGTAACGATGATGTCTAGAATGAGATCCCAGATTCGATTTTCAATGTCGAGGGAGTTTCAAAGGTGATTGTGTATAAGCTCGAGGAAGAGCATGGGTCCATAGAATGATGGACGGAATAGCAAAAATATTTAGGCATGTGAAATACGATGCTATAATACTTGATGTTGATATATAAACACATATGTTTTGTTCTCCTATATCAAACCTCTATAGTTCATAGGTAGGTTCCAAGCCAGATATTTTGTGGCAGTATATTTTTTTCACATATACAATTCTCTTCAGTTCGTTATTTTCTCTTCTTTTCATTTCATGTAAGCTGAGAAGAACAACCCTTCCAGAAGGGGAGGTATTGCCGAATGACTATCTATCTTTGTGATAGAAGCCTAGTAGGATACCATCTATTGTTTAGTTGCTTGTCAAGTACTAAAGGCTGGCCACCTTCCGTACTAACTATGCGATATAACAAGTGTTCATGATCATAGTGATCTCTCAACGAATTCCTTTACTTCTATATGATTGATCAAACTTTGGGAAATAGAAACAGCTGAAAAAGGAGTAATAAAGTTGTGGTGGTATTCGGAATGGAAACACATTCGTGATACTAAGGTTGACGTGGTTATTAAAAGGTTATAGAGCGCTAACGAGCAAAAGTATAACCAGTATAATATTAGGAACGGAAGGTAGTAGAGATTACGAACTCGAAAAGAATGGGTATTGAGAAGCAAAAGCTCTAATGCTAAAAGCTATAATGAGAGTCTGTGCAATAGACTTGAAAGAAATTGGAATGATCACTTAAACACGGATTGAGTTTTCTTACGACAATAGATCATATGTCAGTACTGAGGTATCGCCTTATGAGATCCTTGAGGGAAGACAATGTCGATCTCCCTTATGTTAGGATGAAGTTGTAGAGCGGAAGATGCTCGGACCCGCAGTAGTCCAAAGGACCAGGGATATAATAGATCTAATCAGAGTACGACTGGTAGTAACCCAAGATGGACATAAGAGGTATTCCGATTTGACTCAAAAGGACAAAGAGTATGAAATAGGGGACCTAGTAATGTTATAGGTATCCCTTGGAAAGGATTGATGAGGTTCGGAAAGAAAGGAAAGCTAAGTCTACAATTTGTTGGACCCTTGGATATATTAAGACGTTTTGGGAAGTTAGCATATGAGCTAGCCCTACCCCCGAACATGTAGCAAGTCATAATGTGTTCAACGTATCAATGTTAAGGAAGTATAATTCGGATGCCAGATAAATAGGGGCATATGAGCGCATAGACACGCAACCCGACGTAACCTATATGGAGCAACCAGGAAGGGTTATAGAGTAAAAAGGAACAAGTGCTTGGGAGAAGGGTTATCAAACTATTCAGAGTTTGATGGAAGAACCACAATGTGGGAAAATTTATTCGAGAGTTAGAAAGTACAATGTTAAGAAAGTATCCATATTCATTTCCTATCTGATTCCGGGACGGAATCCTTTTAAGGAGGGGACACTGTAATAACCCCAATTTTTGGAAATTTTTGAAACCCTTATGAATAGTGATTTTGCAGATTATGCTGAATGAGAAAACTTTTCATGCCACACTATGCAGGGGTTCTGTTATAGATATTCTGAGATTTTATTAGTACTCTATAAGGTATATAAGTGTATGTAAAGATCGTCAGAATCCAAATTTGAACCTTTTGATTTTTCCCAGAAATCCACTAGATACGGAAAAAATTAAGTATAAGGTAACAGGATAAAAAGGATTTAAATTCAAGGATTTTAATAGAGGATCATAAAAAGGAATATAATGTATTGAGAAAGGTTAAGGGAATCTAAGTAATAAGATCCCGGGTATGATCCCTCAAATGATAAACGAAAACGAAAGTTAAGCGAACCGTATAACAGATCAGCGGTCATTAGGCAAACAATTAGGAAGTTAATCAAAGAGATTAGAGGGGATGATGTCATCCAACCAATGAGAAGAGGACAAAGAGGGGAGGATGACATCACATGATGACATAAGCATGACATAGGGAGGAAGGAGATGTGGTTGGTTTATAACCACACAAAGACAAGGTTAATAAGGTAATTAACCAAAACAAATCAAAAGAAAATCAACCAACCAAAATAAAACAAAGCAAACACAAAAAAATCATTTCATTTCTCTCCACCAAGAAGCTTGCTCTCGACTTTTTACATTTTCAAAGAGAAGAATTTTCAAAATCCAAGTGCCAAGCTTCCTAAATTGGTAAGATAATTCTCTAGTACTCCTTATGCATAGATATGGCTATCCTATGAGTTTAAGCCTCCAATTCATTCTCAATCTTCTCCAACAAATCAATGAAGAAGACAATGAATAGTGATTTCAAGGTTTTTGACTTGATTTTTCTTGTTTTTCCTTTAAGATCCAAGCATCCCTAAGACTCCTCAAGGCTTCCTAAGGCTTCCTAGCTACTCACACCACTTCAAGGAAGGTATATCATCTCCAAACCCTAGCTTTACTTGGTATATTAGGATGATTTTGGTTTTTATGGTAATAGAGTAGCTTAATGATGGTTGGTTTAGAGTTGGGTTGGAATGGTGGTGAATGAAATGTTGAAATCTTATGGTTTGGTTAAAGGATTTAGTATAGTTTAAATTCAAGTTTTAGGAACAAGTATAATTGTTAATAATGAGTTGATTGGGGTTGTTGTAATGTGATATGGATGGACTTTGATTGTATGAATGGATTGGGGTTGTTTGATGATTGAATTGGAATGGTATAAAATTGGGAAATCGCGTAAACATAGTCGTCGTAATGTCCGATTTACTTTAGACTGCTTTTGTAAATAACATTAGGACCCGAGAACTCCCTGCTAGGTTTTGACCATTGCCATTTTTAGATAGTTCATGTTACGAGCTTCGTTGTAATAACCCCAATTTTTGGAAATTTTTGAAACCCTTATGAATAGTGTTTTTGCTGAATGAGAAAAAATTTTCATGCCACGCTATGTAGGGGTTCTGTTATTGATCTTATGGAATATTATTAGTACTCTATGTGGTATATAAGTGTATGTAAAGATCGTCAGAATCCAATTCCGAACACTTTGATTTTCCCGGAAATCCAATAGATACGGAAAGAATTGAGTACAAGGTAACAGGATAAAAAGGATTTAAATTAAAGGATTATAAGAGAGGATCATAAAAGGAATACAATATATTGAGAAAGGTTAAGGGAACCTAAGTAATAAGATCCCGGGTATGATCCCTCAAACGATAAACGAAAACGAAAGTTAAGCGAACCGTATAACAGATCAGCGGTCATTAGGCAAACGATTAGGAAGTTAATCAATGGGATTAGTGGGGATGATGTCATCCAACCAATAGAAAGAGGACAAGGAGGGGAGGATGACATTATGAGGATGACACAAGCATGACATGGGAAGGAAGGAGGTGTGGTTGAATGAGAACCACACAAATTCAAGGGCAACAAGGTAATTGACTAAATCAAACACAAAAACAAAGCAACCAAGCCAAGTAAAATCATTTTCATCAAAATCAAAAAGAACCAAGGCTTGTTCTTGAAGAAGCTCTCGGCTTTTTACTATTCAAAAGAGCAAGAAATTCAAAATCAAAGATCCAAGCTTCCTAAATTGGTGAGTTAATTCCCTAATCATCTTCATGCTTAGTTAGGGCTATATCATGAGTTTAAGCCATCAATTCCTTCTCCATCTTCTCCATTTAATCAAAGAAGAAGGCTATGAATAGTGTTTTCAAGTTTTTAACTTGAAGTTTTTCTTGTTTTCCTTGAAGATCCAAGCATTCCTAAGACTTCTCAAAGCTTCTTAAGGCTTCCTAGCTCCTCCCACCACTTCAAGGAAGGTATACCATCTCCAAACCCTAGATTCCTATGTATTATAAGATGATTTTGATTAGTAGGATGATATTGTAGCTTGATGTTGTGATTTAGAGTTTGGGATTTGAAATAGTATTGAATTGGAATGGTAAATGTTGTTGTTTTGATTAAAAGAACTTAAGAATGGTTAAAGTTAAGCTTAGGCATAAGTATGAATGTTAAAATTGAATTGGTTGGGGTTGTTATGATGTGATAAGGATGGATGTTGGTTGTATGTTGGATTTGAGGTTGAATTTGGGTTGGTTTTGAATGGTTTAAAATATTGGAAATCGCGTAAACATAGCCGTCGTAACGTCCGATTTTCTTTAGACTGTTTTTGTGCATAACATTAGGACCCGAGAACCCCCTGCTAGATTATGACCATTGCCTTGTCTAGATAGCTCATGTTACGAGCTTCGTTTTGATATGTAGTTCATTCGATTCCGATGCACGGTTTAGGAGAAACGACCGTTTCAAGTAACGGCGTTTCTCGAACGAAACTTTTCCCCTCGCCTTACTTTGAAACATAGGTTAAAGACCAAAAAGGGTTAATTAATGTATGAAACATTTATGGTAAGTGTGTTAGGCAGTTAGTAAGACACTCGCGAAGGAATCGCCTTAAAACTCGTAAAGGTTAAATTATTAAAAATGGTGGAGCCGAGGGTACCCGAGTGACTTAAGCGAATCAGTGAGCGCAAAACGAGCGTTAGAGTCTGAGTTGGTTAGAGTATAGATTTTCAAGTGACTTTGGTTTAATTCCAACTTACTTGTTGCTTATAGGTTACCAGACTCGTCCCGAGCCATTCGTAACCCCCAGTCGCTCAGGCAAGTTTTCTATCCGTTATACTGTTGTTGTGATGTATACACTTGTATATGCATTATCTTGTGATAGATGCATAATGGTTATTTAGAAAATTCTTGCGATATATTGTAGCATGCAATATGGTATATATGCATGCCTGTTTCGTATTCTTGCCATATATATCTGTTGATTCAGTTGATAATACCTATGCTAGAGGATAGCGGTAACTTGCATATACCCTTAGTATAGTGACCCAAAGGTGAAAATATTTTCTAAAACCGGGAGTCAAGGATCCCGAGTAGATTTTGTATATATGGATATGGATATATATATATATATATATTTATATATATATATATATGGTTATAGTTTTCCAAACTATTAATCGAATAAGGTTTATTCGATAACTTTAACTTTATTTTATAATTTGAATATTAATTTGAGTATTCATTCGAGGGCTTATGACTCAGTTTATTTTATTATTTGAATATTATTTGAATATTCATTCGAGGGCTTATGACTCAGTTTATTTTATTATTTGAATATTATTTGAATATTCATTCGAGGGCTTATGACTCAGTTTATTTTATTATTTGAATATTATTTGAATATTCATTCGAGGGCTTATGACTCAGTTTATATTATTATTGAATATTACTTGGATATTCAATCGAGGATGTATGACTCCTTTATTTTATGAATATTATTTATAATATTCATTCAAGGTATTATGACTCCGCTTATTACTGAAATATATTCTTTATTTTATTAAAGAATAAGGTGTCAATAATCAAACTTATTTTTGATTATTCAAATAAAGATAATACTTTCACATAAGTGTATCTTTGGTTATTTAATACTCATTTCAAGTATAAGTTTTAATACTTCTACTTCAATTATTTTTATAAAGATAATTCTTTGTGGGAATATTATTTAAATAATAATATTCAGATATTTTCTAATATATCGGGACTGATTTATTTCATTAAATCAGTTTTACTCCAAACACTCTTTAAAGTGTTTTCGAGCCTTCAAAATGATTTTTAAAAGTTAGAGCGAATCCCAAAAACTCATTTTTATATTTAAGATCTTCCTTTTAAGGGGATCTAAATACTCGCTCAAAACCTGAGGGATCCGGCTCTATGGTGTATTTTATATTCGCAACAAGGTTGCTGTTTTGATAAATGAATTGATTACTTGCCCAATGTTCGGGAAGTAAGCCCATCTAATTGAGTCGGCATAAGCGACAGGCCGGGGTACGATCTATCAAAGTGTAAGTGGCTGGGTGGCAGTCCATCAACGCGTAAGAGGCCGGGTGGCGGTCCAGCACAAGGTCCTTATGTGGCGAGGGTGATGACCGGTGGGGGATTCATCCATCTACTAGTAGAAAAGGTTACTTATTGGTATCTTTGCCTGATCAGCAAGATATCTAGTTTATGCCAAAATTCTTTTCCTTTTCAAAATTCATTGGATATTATAACTCTGTTCATACTTTACATGACAGAGATTTTCAGGAAATGTATGAGATATATATATATATATATTGATATATATATCAGGACTTAATGAAGTTTCTCGTAACTTCATTATTTATAATGATATTTCAAAGATTGAATCTATTCAAGTCTTATCTTGTAGTCTCATCTGGGTGATGAACTTTGAAACTGATTATAACTTGAACGGTGGTAGTTCAAGTAGTATTTGGATATAAAGTATATTGGAGTATCTTGTAACTTCATTTTTTTTAAACTTATATCCAGTAAATGATTATCTTATGCATGACAAAGATTTTCAGAAAAACGTTGAGACAAGGTTAGATATATGAGATCACCTTGCAACGGTATTTTTATACAGTTATACACTGGAACTCTGTGTGTATTATGCATGGAAGAGGACTTCCAATATTTTGAAAAGTATATATGTATATATATATACTGAATATTTTGCGACTTCATCGCATTAAGATATCAACTTGGTTCATTTCTTTTGACCAAGACTTTCATGAGTTCTATGAGAAGACTCATATATTGTTAATCATTATACATATTATTTTGGTGGGCTTGCTGCTCACCCTTGCTTTCTTCTTTCATCACACAACATCAGATAGATAAGATGAACCGGACCAAGCTCCCGATTCGCAAGAGGTTAGGAGACGTTCCGCAGTTTTCTAGAAGCACTGATGCCGCCGTAGCTGAGGTAGGAACTACCAATAGGCTAGGCTTTCAACTTCTGATGTACCAGATTTATGTATATTTATGAATTGTAATAATGGCAAAGAGATGTAAATTTATTCAGAAAACCTTTTAAGGTGTATTGGCAGATAATTGTGGAATAAAATGACTTGTGGTTATTTTTGGATGTTCATCTCTGAGACTATAACGTGTGGTGTGTGTGTTTATTGTGGGGTCACAGTACAGAGTAGTTGAGTAATTGTTAAGATTGTGTGTTATTAAGGGAAATGGAACTCGTGACAACCCGGATCCCCGACCCCGGATTTGGGGGTGTTACAGAAATGGTATCAGAGCTAAGCGTTATAAACCTCAGAGATGATGTGACGTTAAGATAATAAGTTCACTAAGATAATAAGAACTCTTGCCAAGTTCATAGTCGGGCTACCTAACGTAGCACTGACAGATAAAACCCTTACGGGAACCCTTATAAGTATCGTGATAGTAACATAGTTCGTTCTCGTATAGGGCAGCGGAGCACCGAACCTTGAGGTTCAGGAGCATCAACATGAGGATGTTTTATTACAAGTTGGAGATCAAATTGTGAATCTGATGGAGTACCCTAATGAGGGACCGGATGAGGTTCAGATAGAGAATGTTGCGGTTGAGGATGTTATTCCGGAAAGGATTATGGCTGAAGAGGATCTCATGGAGGATCCTGATGAGAATGAAGAGAGGACCGCTGAGGAACTGATGACCGTAGTCAGGGCGACTACCAGAACAAGAATGGCCGCAAGGGTGGCACTAGAGGATGAAGAGTTACCAAGGGCACAAAGGTTAATGAGGGCAGAAGGAGTGGGGCCTTTCACGACACCAATTATACCAGTATCAGACCCTCTTCCAGAGGCTCCTGTAGACACCTATGAGGTTCCACCAATTCCTGTTCCCTCCCCTGTACAGAGCCCAGCACATACTGAGGAAATGCCACCTTTATCCCCTGAACCATTGTCACCTGATACCGTGCTTGGTTATCCATTTGGATCTCCTGGGTCTGCGCCACCTGCGCCCCATGGACTGCTAGATGCTACCACTCAGGCTTCTCTTATCGCCAATTATTATATGACTTTGGGTGGCCTGTCTGAGGCCCGTAATGTTAGGAGTGATCTGTTGGATCGACTTACTGCACCAAGGATTGAGGGCGGGATACTTCCGGCAGGATTAGCGTATAGCATGGAAAGGATTGAGGCTACCACCCGTGTTACAGCTAGAGGCCATCTTGAGGGTCAGGTTGATCCAGCTCTACTTGCGACTATCTTAGACCTCATCACCTCTGTGATGGAGCAGGTTAGGGATGTCGTGCGTGCTCGCATCTCTTAATCCATGGTAGTGTGCAGAGCCAGAGCAATCAAGCAAGGGTTTTATGTAGCACCGCTTTTGGAGGATTAGCCTAAGTTATGAATGATTAGTTTTAATGACGAGATGACTATCTATGGTAGTACTTTTGGGATAGGAGCGATAAGTTCATATGATGTAATCCTCTTTAATATGTTCAATTGTTGTACCCTCGAACAAATGGTTATGTATATATTCGTTAATTTCAGTTCAGATCAGTTTGTTTGTGATAAATCATATTGTTAATTGCTCTATTAACACTTAAGAGATTGTCATGAAGTTTATCGAACTTAAGAATGCATAATTTGCAATCGTGCAAGGACTAAATGAGGGGAAGACTTAAGCAAAGTAAGTAAGACAAATATCCGGAGATTCTCAAAATTTTCCAAGTAATATGCCCCCACAAGGAATAAGATGAAGGGCAAACCTTGAACGTGATAATCAGGGAGGTCGCAATTAAGATATAAAGAACCCGGAATATAATAAAGTGGAAAATGAAGATTTTAAATTAAAAGATGACTCCAATTATGGGGAGTAGGAAGAAATATTTAGACTAAGAAAGAAAAAGTCGAGCGAGATAAGGAGATAGTGTAAAAGCTTTAGAGCCAGAACAAAGGCAGACGAGTATGATGAATTATGAATCTAAGATGTAAAAATTGTCAAGATTCGTTCTGAGGACACGAATCCAGAATGACGGGATGGTTGAAATCAATGCTTATGTAGTGTTGGTTCATGTAATGGTTGTAATGGAAACGAAAATAAAAAGAAACTGAAGTGGAAAGGAATATAAAGGCGATAGAGTTGGAGGAATGATAAGGAAGATGGGTATGAGGAAACCCTAAAGACTCGTAGCAATAGAAATCGAAAAGTATGTAATCGTCAGGATGAGGGTGATTTACCATGAGTTAAAATTGATGGTTGAAGGCATAAGAGATACATACATTTTATCCCCTTTAAGTTGGGAGGATTCAAGGAAACCTTTAGATAGTTCGAAGGATAAATAATAAGACGCGAATAGACTAAGGAGACAAGAAAGTAGGAAAGTAGGAAAATTGGATGAAGGAAGTGACCTTCAATAATGTGAAATATAAGACCGGTGGCTCGATACTCAGAAAGGGAGACGCCAGGTATGAGAGATATCCCAACATTGAGGTGACTGTTGAGATAAATAACAAAAGTAAATAAGGAATTATTAAGAAGAAGTTCACGTTGAACATGACCAATATCTTCCAGAACATCCATGTTATCATTACCAAATCAGGAAAGAAAAGCGGATGACCATTGTTATCTTTTGGAAGCCATATGGATTGACCCCAATTTAAATAAGGATGCTATTATGAAGTTAGGCATAGACTATCGAGGTGGGAATGATGAATAAAATAATCTATCAAGGATATATGACTTGGTTTATCCATGGATGGATGCATGTACCTTTTCAAAGGTGGAATTAAGGATAGAACATCGGTAACTTAAAATGAATCTTAGGGGAATGCATAAAGGTTGGCATTTCACCCTTAATAGGGATAGTGTGAGTTTTGACAATATGAATTGGAAAGGATTAAGGTAATAACAACCTTTAAGAATCAGTGGAGAAATTTTTCAGAAGTATATAGACAATGATTCTGGTATAAAAAAAATGGTATCTTGATATGCCCTGTATCTAGGGAATACAGGAGGAACGATTCAAGGATAACCTTAGAGGTTTTACAAGGAGAAAGGTAATATTCAAAATTCTCAAAAATAGAAATGTTGATAAAGGAAATATGACGTAATTATAATGATGCCAAGTGGGGCACGTGTTAAACCACGAGAAAGTATGGATCGAACCAGTAAAGGTCGAAATTGTTCAGGGCAATTAGGACCTAAGATAAAAGATGTTCTAAGTATGATTGAGAGTCAGTCGTGACAGTGATTAACCTCTAAAGACTGAGGCAATAACTTATGGAAAAATGGTGATTTTTTTTACTCATCAGATTTTAAGGAAAGCATTTTCACATAAGCTGTGATTGAAATAAGGTAGAAAATTTATTTGGAGGTGGTTAAAGTGACATTGACTGTAAGGAAATTTTACTATCAGGAAAGGCCAAAGAGGTGGCCGACACTTTAAAGGTAAAAGGATAATTATAGGCGCTTGTGCCAAAAGAATACAGTGATGATGGTTAAAACTGTGAAGGTTGTATTACGGTTTGGAAGATTGACATTCCTTCTGAGGACTGTGCAATACCCAACCGTAATAGTAATTGGTAAAGGTTTAATTCGTGTAATCGCCATGAACGGGCTATCTATCTTAGAAGGTCCTATCTTGAGATAAGCCAGGACCATGTTTCAAAAAGGACTAGACGAACCTTTGAGTAAGTCTTCTATTTAAGGCATATGATTTAGAATGGTATTAACCTGCTATCGTTGCTTTGATTGAAACTCTTCTGCAATTTTATCTGCTTCATGTCATGTATGTATGTTAGGATCAGGAGTGTTCTTCATGAATCAGGAATGGTGATTAGGTTACCTCCTTAGAATGATTTGATACGACATGTATGGACTCCGTATGGTTAGATATTAAGATTTTATGGAAAAGTGAATGACGACAGTAGGTCAGTGGTGGACCATAGTAAGGCACCAATGATTTTGCGAGTAGTGAGCTGATTACAGCCATGAGAGTTGTATTGGAATGGGTGTTGAGATTGAGTACCACTAATCGGGTCGTGGTAGTGTATAAGTTATCATTGATAGACTAATTAAGTAGAGTATCTACCTAGTGAATAATTATTCCTTCTTATCAATAGAGAGTCGTATTATTATACGAGGAAGGTTGCGGTGCAAGCATAGAATTCTAGTAACGATGATGTATAGAATGAGATCCCAGATTCGATTTTCGATGTCGAGGGAGTTTCAAAGGTAATTGTGTATAAGCTAGAGGAAGTGCATGGGTCCATAGAATGATGGACGGAATAGCAAATATTTAAGCATGTGAAATGCGATGCGATAATACTCGATGTTGATATAAATACATATATGTTTTGTTCTCCTATGACAAACCTCTATAGTTCAGAGGTAGATTCCAAGCCAGATATTTTATGGCAATATTGTTTTTACATATATATACAATTCTCTTCAGTTCGCTCTTTTCTCTTCTTTTCATTTCATGTAAGCTGAGAAGAACAACCCTTCCAGAAGGGGGGTATTGCCGAATGACTATCTATCTTTGTGATAGAAGCCTAGTAGGATACCACATGCTGTTTAATTGCTTGTCAAGTACTAAAGGCTGGCCACCTTCTGTACTAACTATGCGATATAACAAGTGTTCATGATCATAGTGATCTCTCAACAAATTCCTTTACTTCTATTTGATTGATCAAATTTTGGAAAATAGAAACAACTGAAAAAGGAGTAATAAAGTGGTGGTAGTATGCGGAATGGAAACACATTCGTGATACTAAGGTTGACGTGGTTATTAAAAAG
Organism: Apium graveolens; assembly: GCF_009905375.1. NCBI lineage: Eukaryota > Viridiplantae > Streptophyta > Magnoliopsida > Apiales > Apiaceae > Apium > Apium graveolens. The sequence continues at coordinate 132,113,131 of NC_133657.1, read as the reverse complement.
TTATAGAACGCTAGCGAGCAAAAGTATACTAGTATAATATTAGGAATGGAAGGTAGTAGCGACTATGAACTGGGAAAAAGGATGGGTAGTGAGAAGCAAAAGCTATAATGATTAGAAGCTATGATGAGAGTATGTGTAATAGACTTGAAAGAATTTGGAATGATCACTTAACGCGGATTAAGTTATCTTACGACAATAGATCATATGTCAGTATTGAGATATCGCCTTATGAGATCCTTGAGGGAAGACAATGTCGATCTCCCTTATATTAGGATGAAGTTGTAGAGCGCAAGATGTTCGGACCCGCAGTAGTCCAAAGGACCAAGGATATGATAGATCTAATCAGAGGACGGCTGGTAGTAGCCCAAGATGGACATGATAAGTATGTTGATTTGACACGAAAGGATAAAGAGTATGAAATAGGGGACCTGGTAATGTTATAGGTATCCCTTGGAAAGGATTGATGAGGTTCGGAAAGAAAGGAAAGCTAAGTCTACAATTTGTTGGACCCTTGGATATATTAAGACGTTTGGGAAGTTAGCATATGAGCTAGCCCTAACCCCGAACATGTAGCAGGTCGTAACGTGTTTCACGTATCAATGTTAAGGAAGTGTAATTCAGATGCCAGATAAATAGAGGCATATGAGCGCATAGATATGCAACCCGACGTAACCTATATGGAGCAACCAGGAAGGGTTATAGAATGAAAAGGAACAAGTGCTTAGGAGAAGGATTATCAAACTAGGCAGAGTTGGTGGTAGGACCACAATGTCGAAAATTGACTAGAGAGTTAGAAGGCACAATGCTAGAAAAGCATCCCCAACTGTTTTCTATCTGATTCCGGGACGGAATCCTTTTAAGGAGGGGAGACTGTAATAACCCCAATTTTTGGAAATTTTTGAAACCCTTATGAATAGTATTTTTGCTGAATGAGAAAAAAATTTCATGCCACGCTATGTAGGGGTTCTGTTATTGATCTTATGGAATATTATTAGTACTCTATGTGGTATATAAGTGTATGTAAAGATCGTCAGAATCCAATTCCGAACACTTTGATTTTCCCGGAAATCCAATAGATACGGAAAGAATTGAGTATAAGGTAACAGGATAAAAAGGATTTAAATTAAAGGATTATAAGAGAGGATCATAAAAGGAATACAATATATTGAGAAAGGTTAAGGGAACCTAAGTAATAAGATCCCGGGTATGATCCCTCAAACGATAAACGAAAACGAAAGTTAAGCGAACCGTCTAACAGATCAGCGGTCATTAGGCAAACGATTAGGAAGTTAATCAAGGGGATTAGTGGGGATGATGTCATCCAACCAATAGAAAGAGGACAAGGAGGGGAGGATGACATCATGAGGATGACACAAGCATGACATGGGAAGGAAGGCGGTGTGGTTGAATGAGAACCACACAAATTCAAGGGCAACAAGGTAATTGACTAAATCAAACACAAAAACAAAGCAACCAAGCCAAGTAAAATCATTTTCATCAAAATCAAAAAGAACCAAGGCTTGTTCTTGAAGAAGCTCTCGGCTTTTTACTATTCAAAAGAGCAAGAAATTCAAAATCAAAGATCCAAGCTTCCTAAATTGGTGAGTTAATTCCCTAATCATCTTCATGCCTAGTTAGGGCTATATCATGAGTTTAAGCCATCAATTCCTTCTCCATCTTCTCCATTTAATCAAAGAAGAAGGCTATGAATAGTGTTTTCAAGTTTTTAACTTGAAGTTTTTCTTGTTTTCCTTGAAGATCCAAGCATTCCTAAGACTTCTCAAAGCTTCTTAAGGCTTCCTAGCTCCTCCCACCACTTCAAGGAAGGTATACCATCTCCAAACCCTAGATTCCTATGTATTATAAGATGATTTTGATTAGTAGGATGATATTGTAGCTTGATGTTGTGATTTAGAGTTTGGGATTTGAAATGGTATTGAATTGGAATGGTAAATGTTGTTATTTTGATTAAAAGAACTTAAGAATGGTTAAAGTTAAGCTTAGGCATAAGTATGAATGTTAAAATTGAATTGGTTGGGGTTGTTATGATGTGATAAGGATGGATTTTGGTTGTATGTTGGATTTGAGGTTGAATTTGGGTTGGTTTTGAATGGTTTAAAATATTGGAAATCGCGTAAACATAGTCGTCGTAACGTCCGATTTTCTTTAGACTGTTTTTGTGCATAACATTAGGACCGGAGAACCCCCTGCTAGATTATGAACATTTCCATGTCTAGATAGCTCATGTTACGAGCTTCGTTTTGATATGTAGTTCGTTCGATTCCGATGCACGGTTTAGGAGAAACGACCGTTTCAAGTAACGGCGTTTCGCGAACGAAACTTTTCCCCTCGCCTTACTTTGAAACATAGGTTAAAGACCAAAAAGGGTTAATTAATGTATGAAACATTTATGGTAAGTGTGTTAAGCAGTTAGTAAGACACTCGCGAAGGAATCGCCTTAAAACTCGTAAAGGTTAAATTATTAAAAATGGTGGAGCCGAGGGTACCCGAGTGACTTAAGCGAATCAGTGAGCGCAAAACGAGCGTTAGAGTCTGAGTTGGTTAGAGTATAGATTTTCAAGTGACTTTGGTTTAATTCCAACTTACTTGTTGCTTATAGGTTACCAGACTCGTCCCGAGCCATTCGTAACCCCCAGTCGCTCAGGCAAGTTTTCTATCCGTTATACCGTTGTTGTGATGTATACACTTGTATATGCATTATCTTGTGATAGATGCATAATGGTTATTTAGCAAATTCTTGCGATATATTGTAGCATGCAATATGGTATATATGTATGCCTGTTTCGTATTCTTGCCATATATATCTGTTGATTCAGTTGATAATACCTATGCTAGATGATAGCGGTAACTTGCATATACCCTTAGTATAGGGACCCAAAGGTGAAAATATTTTCTAAAACCGGGAGTCGAGGATCCCGAGTAGATTTTGTATATATGGATATGGATATATATATATATATTTATATATATATATGGTTATAGTTTTCCAAACTATTAATCGAATAAGGTTTATTCGATAACTTTAACTTTATTTTATAATTTGAATATTAATTTGAGTATTCATTCGAGGGCTTATGACTCAGTTTATTTTATTATTTGAATATTATTTGAATATTCATTCGAGGGCTTATGACTCAGTTTATTTTATTATTTGAATATTATTTGAATATTCATTCGAGGGCTTATGACTCAGTTTATTTTATTATTTGAATATTATTTGAATATTCATTCGAGGGCTTATGACTCAGTTTATATTATTATTGAATATTACTAGGATATTCAATCGAGGATGTATGACTCCTTTATTTTATGAATATTATTTATAATATTCATTCGATGTATTATGACTCCGCTTATTACTGAAATATATTCTTTATTTTATTAAAGAATAAGGTGTCAATAATCAAACTTATTTTCGATTATTCAAATAAAGATAATACTTTCATATAAGTGTATCTTTGGTTATTTAATACTCGTTTCAAGTATAAGTTTTAATACTTCTACTTCAATTATTTTTATAAAGATAATTCTTTGTGGGAATATTATTTAAATAATAATATTCAGATATTTTCTAATATATCGGGACTGATTTATTTCATTAAATCAGTTTTACTCCAAACACTCTTTAAAGTATTTTCGAGTCTTCAAAATGATTTTTAAAAGTTAGAGCGAATCCCAAAAACTCATTTTTATATTTAAGATCTTCCTTTTAAGGGGATCTGAATACTCGCTCAAAACCTGAGGGATCCGGCTCTATGGTGTATTTTATATTCGCAACAAGGTTGCTGTTTTGATAAATGAATTGATTACTTGCCCAATGTTCGGGAAGTAAGCCCATCTAATTGAGTCGGCATAAGCGACAGGCCGGGGTACGGTCTATCAAAGTGTAAGTGGTTGGGTGGCAGTCCATCAACGCGTAAGAGGCCGGGTGGCGGTCCAGCACAAGGTCCTTATGTGGCCAGGATGATGACCGGTGGGGGATTCATCCATCTACTAGTAGAAAAGGTTACTTATTGGTATCTTTGCTTGATCAGCAAGATATCTGGTTTATGCCAAAATTCTTTTCCTTTCCAAAATTCATTGGATATTATAACTCTGTTCATACTTTACATGACAGAGATTTTCAGGAAATGTATGAGATATATATATATATATATATATATATGGATATATATATCAGGACTTAATGAAGTTTCTCGTAACTTCATTATTTATAATGATATTTCAAAGATTGAATCTATTCAAGTCTTATCTTGTAGTCTCATCTGGGTGATGAACTTTGAAACTGATTATAACTTGAACGGTGGTAGTTCAAGTAGTATTTGGATATAAAGTATATTGGAGTATCTTGTAACTTCATTTTTTTTAAACTTATATCTAGTAAATGATTATCTTATGCATGACAAAGATTTTCAGAAAAACGTTGAGACAATGTTAGATATATGAGATCACCTTGCAACGGTATTTTTATACAGTTATACACTGGAACTCTGTGTGTATTATGCATGGAAGAGGACTTCCAATATTTTGAAAAGTATATATGTATATATATATACTGAATATTTTGCGACTTCATCGCATTAAGATATCAACTTGGTTCATTTCTTTTGACCAAGACTTTCATGAGTTCTATGAGAAGGCTCATATATTGTTAATCATTATACATATTATTTTGGTGGGCTTGCTGCTCACCCTTGCTTTCTTCTTTCATCACACAACATCAGATAGAGAAGATGAACCGGACCAAGCTCCCGATTCGCAAGAGGTTAGGAGACGTTCCGCAGTTTTCTAGAAGCACTGATGCCGCCGTAGCTGAGGTAGGAACTACCAATAGGCTAGGCTTTCAACTTCTGATGTACCAGATTTATGTATATTTATGAATTATAATAATGGCAAAGAGATGTAAATTTATTCAGAAAACCTTTTAAGGTGTATTGGCAGATAATTGTGGAATAAAATGACTTGTGGTTATTTTTGGATGTTCATCTCTGAGACTATAACGTGTGGTGTGTGTGTTTATTGTGGGGTCACAGTACAGAGTAGTTGAGTAATTGTTAAGATTGGGTGTTATTAAGGGAAATGGAACTCGTGACAACCCGGATCCCCGACCCCGGATTTGGGGGTGTTATATTCGTTTTGATATGTGGTTCGTTTGATTCCGATGTACGGTTTAGGAGAAACGGCCGTTTTAAGTAACGACGTTTCGCGAACGAACCATTACCCCTCGCCTTACTTTGAAATATAGGTTAAAGACCTTAAAGGGTTAATTAATGTATGAAACAATTATGTTAAGTGTGTTAGGCAGTTGGTAAGACACTTGCAAAAGAATCGCCTTAAAACTCGTAATGGTTAATTTATTAAAAATGGGGGAGCCGAGGGTACTCGAGCGACTTAAGTAAATCGTTAAGCGCGAAAGCGAACGTTAGGACTCTAAATGGTTAAAGTCTAGTTTACTAAGCGACCGGGGTTTAATTCTGACTTATGTTGTTGTTCATAGGTTATCGGACCCACTCTAAGCTTAAGCCTATCCGGGAGCACTCAGGCAAGTTTTCTATCCGTTATACAGTTATTGTGATGTATACACTTGTATATGCATGATCTTGTGATAGATGCATGATGGTTAAATTAGCAAATTCTTGCGATATATTGTAGCATGTGATATGGTACATATGCATGCCTGTTTCATATTCTTGCCATATATATCTGTTGGTTCAGTTGATAATACCTATGCTAGAGAATAGCGGTAATTTGCATATACCCTTAGTATAGGGACCCAAAGGTGAAAACATTTTCTAAAACCGGGAGTCGAGGATCCCGAGTAGATTTTATATATATATATATATATATATTTATATTTATATGGTTATAGTTTTCAAAACTATTAATCGAATAAGGTTTATTCGATAACTTTATATTATTTAATGAATATTATTTCGAATATTCATTCGAGGGCTTATGACTCAGCTTATATTATTTAATGAATATTATTTCGAATATTCATTCGAGGGCTTATGACTCAGCTTATTTTATTAATTGAATATTATTTGAATATTCATTTGAGGACCTATGACTCCGATTATTTACTGAAATATATTCTTTATTTTATTAAAGAATAAGGTGTCGATCATCAAACTTATTTTTGATTATTCAAATAAAGATAGTACTTTCGTATAAGTATATCTTTGGTTATTTAATATCCAATTCAAGTATAAGTTTTACAGCATCTACTTCAATTATTTTTATAAAGATTATTCTTTATGGGAATATTATTTAAATAATAATATTCAGATATATTTTTTTATATATTGGGACTGATTTATTAAATTAGCATCACTCCGAACATTCTTAAAAATGTTTTGCGAGTCTTCAAAATGATTTTTAAAAGTTATAGCGGATCCCAAAACTCATTTTTATATTTAAGATCCTCCTTTCGAAGGGGATTTAAATACTCGCTCAAAACCTGAGGGATCCGGCTCTGTGGTGTGTTTTATATTCGCAACAAGGTTGCTGTCTTGATAAAAGAATTTTGATTACTTACCCAACACTCGGGAAGTAAAATTCTTGGAACAAGTTAATCCATTAACAAGCATCTCCTGGGAAATATCGGTGAGTTTTCCTTTCCAACTAGATACGACTTCTAGGTGGAGCCGTATCAACAAGTTTCTACTTGGGGAAATGGGGGACGAGTTTTACGTTTCAGAGTCATGGATTTCATCTGAACTAGGAGTGGCGTAAGTGGTCGAGTGTCGCCGGCCCAGCCTTATTATATTGGCCCAAAATGGCCTGGAAGTTCCGCTAAGACGGTCCATTCCTTAGGAGTCCAGTGTTCGGTTGACAAGTAAATCCGACAGGTTTTCCTCTACATGTAGAAAATGGTGGGGTTGCACTACTACGACTGATCATCGTAAGTGGTCTTCCTGGCGCGGCAAACTCCCGTAATGAGTTCATCATCCAATTGGATATTTCTGCAACACTACCCAGAGCACTTCGATAAAAAGGCTACGGTTGGGCGATTGTTGAGTGTTGGCAGGATCAAGTTTTCAAAATGATGTTTGCATCAAATGAAGTATCTCATAACTTCATTTTATTTTGATGATATTTTAAAGATTGAATCTATTCAAGTATTATCTTGTAGTCTCATCTATGTGATGAACTTTTGAACTAATTATAACTTGAACGGTGGTAGTTCAAGTAGTATTTGGAAAAGATATAAGTATATTGGAGTATCTTGTAACTTCATCTTTTAAACTTATATCTGGTAAATGATTATCTTATGCATGTCAAAGATTTTCAGAAAAACGTTGAGACAAGGTTAGATATATGAGATCACCTTGCAACGATAGTTTTATACAGTTATAAACTGGAACTCTGTGTATATTATGCATGGAAGAGGACTTCCAAGATTTTGAAAAGTATATATGTATATATACTGAATATTTTGCGACCTCATCGCATTAAGATATCAAACTTGGTTCATTTCTTTTGACCAAGACTTTCATGAGTACTATGAGAAGGCTCATATACTGTAAATCATTATACATACTATTTTGGTGGGCTTGCTGCTCACCCTTGCTTTCTTCTTTCATCACACAATATCGGATAGACAAGATGAACAGGACCAAGCTCCCAATTCGCGAGCGGATAGAAAACGTTCCGCAGTTTCCTATAGGCGTTGATGTCGCTGTAGCTGAGGTAGGAGCTACCAATAGGCTAGGCTTTCAACTTTTGATGTACCAGATTTATGTATATTTATGAATTGTAATAATGGCAAAGAAATGTAAATTTATTCAGAAACCCTTTTAAGGTGTATTGGCTTATAATTGTGGAATAAAATGACTTGTGATTATTTTTGGATATTCATCTCTGAGACTATAACTTGTGGTGTGTGTGTTTATTGTGGGGTCACAGTACAGAGTAGTTGATTGTTTACTAAGATGGGGTGTTATTAAGGGAAATGGAACTCGTGACAACCCGAATCCCCGACCCCGGATTCGGGGGTGTTACATTGGGGTTCCTCCAAAGTACTTTCACTAACTTTACCGACTTATTCCTAAGATTATTTACTTGTCAGTCGAGTAATTTGACAGGTTGCTCCACAAATGATAGGTCTGCCTGAATTTCTACAGGTTCATATTCTATCACATGGCTGGCGTCAGGATTGTACTTTTTAAGCAACGACACATGGAACACATTATGCACATGTTGATACTGAGGCGGTAAGGCTAACTCGTAGGCTACCTTCCCCACTTGACTCAAAATCTCAAAAGGACCTATATACCTAGGTGCTAACTTTCCCTTCTTGCCAAATCTAGACAACCCTTTTCTTGGTGACACATTCAACAAAACGGCTTCGCCTACTTGGAATCGAACATCCTTACGTGCTGGATCCGTATACTTCCTCTGTCTATCTTGAGCAGCAAGCAACCTTCTCTGAATTAACTTGACTGTGTCATGCAACTGTTGTACCAATTCTGAGCCTAGAATCCTTCCTTCTCCTACTTCATCCCAACTTGTAGGTGATCTACATTTTCATCCGTACAAAGCTTCATATGGTGGCATGCCAATACTGGAGTGATAGCTGTTGTTGTAAGAGAATTCAATCAATGGCAAGTGATCGCCCCAACTTTCTGCAAAATCGATTGCATAACTGCGCAACATGTCTTCGATTGTTTGAATTATCCTTTCGCTCTGACCATCAGTCTGCGGGTGGTATGCCATACTCATGTTCAACTTCGTGCCAAGACTTTCTTGAAACTGCTTCCAGAATCTCGAGTTAAATCGGGGATCTCTGTCTGAAACTATCGATACGGGTACTCCATGTCTTAGTACGATTTCACGCACGTACAGATGAACCAATTTGTCCAATGACGACTTCTCATTAATTGGAAGGAAATGCGCCGACTTTGTAAGGCGATCAACTATAACCCATATAGCGTCATGTCTGGATTTCGTTCGCGGTAGTCCCACTATAAAGTCCATAGCAATATTTTCCCATTTCCATTCTGGAATCTTTAGAGGCTGAATTAATCTGCTTGGTCGTTGATGTTCTGCCTTCACTTTCTGACAAGTATAACACTTTGTAACCCATTCTGCCACGTCTCGCTTCATATTTGGCCACCAAAAGTTCTGCTTTAAGTCCCGATACATCTTGGTGCTTCCCGGGTGGATTGAAAATCTTGAATTATGGGCTTCTTGTAGGATCTCATTCTTCAATTCAGGTACATGAGGAATCCAAATTCTTGAGGAAAACCTTAGTATATCTTCCTCATCCTTTTGAGTGCCAATCTCTTCTTCAGTCAGCTGATTCTTCTCTCTCTCCATTACTTTTTCCTGACATTTCCTTATCCTTTCCACCAGTGTTGGCTGAAAAGTCATTGCACAACAAACTTCTTCAACTATTCCAAAATCACAAAGTTCTAATTCAAATTTCTTAATCTCTTCAAACAATTCCTTTGGTGTTGCCATCATATTCAATCTCTCCTTCCTACTTAAAGCATTGGCTACAACATTCGCATTTCCAGGATTATAATTTATCGAGCAATCGTAGTCCTTGATCAATTCCAACCATCTCCTTTGCCTCATATTGAGCTCCTTCTGAGTGAAAATGTACTTTAAACTCTTGTGATCTGTGTAGATTTCACACTTTTCTCCGTAGAGGTAATGTCTCCAAATCTTAAGTGCGAACACTATGGCGGCTAGTTCCAAGTCATGCGTCGGGTACTTCAACTCATGCAGTTTTAACTATCTTGACGCATACGCGGTCACCTTATTGTGTTGCATTAGCACACAACCCAATCCTTTATGTCAAGCGTCGCTGAAAATCACAAAGTTTCCTTGGTCATCTGGTAATACTAACACTGGAGCCGTTACCAATCTCTGTTTCAACTCTGGAAAGCTATTCTCACATTCTGCACTCCATTCGAACTTCTGATTCTTCCTGGTTAACTTAGTCAATGGTGTAGCGATTTTCGAAAAATCCTTGACAAACCTTCTATAATATCCTGCCAATCCTAGAAAACTCCGCACTTCTGTAGGTGTCTTTGGCCTCTCCCAACTCATAATCGCCTTAATCTTTGCCGGATCTACTTTAACTCCTTCATTTCCAATGACATGCCCCAAAAATTGAACTTCCTTTAACCAAAACTCACATTTGGAAAACTTGGCATACAACTTCTCTTGTCGGAGTATCTCCAATGCTATCCATAGGTGCTGCTTATGTTCTTCTTCTAACTTAGAATAAATAAGGATGTCATCAATGAATACCACTATGAACTTGTCCAAATACTTTTTAAATACCCGATTTATCAGATCCATAAATGCGGCCGGGGCATTAGTCAATCCAAACGGCATTACTAAGAATTCATAATGTCCGTATCTGGTCCTGAATGCTGTCTTAGGAATATCTTCTTCCTTGATCTTTAGTTGATGGTATCCTGATCTCAAGTCAATCTTTGAAAAGCGCTTTGCTCCCTTCAGCTGATCAAATAGGTCATCAATTCTTGGTAGCGGGTAGCGGTTCTTAATCGTTACCTTATTCAACTCCTGATAATCTATACATAGCCGCATACTTCCATCTTTCTTCTTTACAAACAGAACAGGTGTTCCCCATGGTGACGTACTTGGCCGAATCACTCCTTTATCCAACAATTCTTGTAGCTGGCTCGCCAACTCTTTCATTTCTACTGGTGCCATCCTATATGGGGCCTTTGACACTGATTCTGTGCCCGGAGCAAGGTTGATCTCGAATTCGATTTGTCGATCTGGTGGTAATCCTGGTAGTTCGTCTGGAAACACATCTGGGAACTCGTTAACTACGGGGATATCTTCTATGCTGGGACTGCCTTTTTTTGAATCCACTACATAAGCTAGGAACGACTCAAAACCTTTCCTAAGTAACTTCTTAGCCTGAACGATTGTAAGAAACAGTTGCTCTTGCCTCTGTCCCTTAAATACTACCTTCTCTCCACTCTTCATCTTTAAATACACTTTCTTGGTCTTACAATTAATCTGGGCGTTATTCTTCCCTAACCAATCCATTCCTAAAATTATATCGAACTCTCCCAACTTGAAGAGTATCAAGTCGGCTGAAAACTTATGCCCCGAAATATCAATCTCACACTTCGGACAGAATTGATTCACAGGAGTCTTCTCTTGGTTCGCAATTACCACATTTACTACCTCGCTCATAATCATTTTATCACATTGAAGTTTATCAACAAAAGTTTTTGATATGAAAGATCTTGTTGCTCCAGAATCAATCAATACTTTAGCTTTGACATTATTGAGTAAAAGTGTACCTGCTATCACCTCAGAGTTCTGAACAATATCCTTCATTTTCAAATCAAATGTCATTGCTGTTGCTTGCGGCGTTGTTGTAGGTGGTGGAGGTAAAGCCAATACCTCAGCTGGCACGCTTGCACTGGTACTTGCCACATTCATTAGAGCTTTGACTGGTCCGTTTATCTTGCACTCCCTAGCTATGTGTCCAGTCTTTCCGTACTTGTAACATGTAACTCCTGGCTTCGGCATCTTACACTCATTTGCCAAATGTCCCTTCTGGTTGCACCTATAGCATGTCATGCTCAGCTTATTACACACTCTGGGGTGCCTCCTTCCACAATACTTGCATTCAGGTCTCTGGAATCTGTTTTCTCGAACTTGTCCTTGGCTTGCCTGGTTGTTCCCCTTCGATTCTTGTCTTTTGCCCAAATTTCCCTTCTTTTGAAAATTTCCGCCCTTATGGAATCCAGTCCTCCTTACCTTCCGATCTTGTGAATTTCCGGCTTCAGACTTTTCTCCATAAAATGGAACCTTTCTCTTCTTGTTATCCCTTTCCTTTCTGGACTGCATCCCATTGTTCTCAATCAGAGCAGCTTTCTGTACTACTCCCGCATAAGTATCAAGCTCAAATATAGCCACTCTATCTCTGATCCAAGGCTCCAATACTTGTTGAAATCTCTTCGCTTTTTCCTCCTCAGTGCTGGTATACTTTGTCACAAACCTTGACAACTCAGTGAACTTCTTCTCATACTCCAGTACAGACATATTCCCTTGCTTCAACTCAAGAAATTTAAGCTCCATCTGATTCTGCATGTACTTAGGGTAATACTTTTCCAGAAATAACTTCTTAAATCTTTCCCAAGAAACCTGCTGAGTTGCTTCCATAGCTTTTACTGATTCTTACCAATAGATAACTTTGCCCTTCAAGAAGTAAGTAGCATATGGCATCTTCTGATCGTCTCCTAACTGTACCAACTCAAAAGCCCTTTTCATTTCCTTAATCCATGTGTTAGCTATTATTGTATCATTGGTATCATGAAATGCAGGTGGATTCACTTTCTGAAAAGCCTTGAAAGTGACAACTTGTCGAGGTGGTACTGGTGGATCAGGTGGTTGGTGTGGTTCATGGTTATCTTGGTTTTCAATTCGTTGTTGAAGAGTTAGTTGTTGTTGAGCTATAGCATCGGTTTGTTGTTGCAAAGTTTCCAGTAATCGAAGAATATTTGGATCTGTGGTAGATGTGGTTGTTGGGTTCTTCTTTTTTGGTGGCATGATCCTGAAATAAGAGTTATATTGAAACAGGTATGAATAATGAAATAATTCGAGGGTATCGCATGGCATTCTTATTTACATATGAGGTCAAGTTTCGAATTAAACAGATATGGTGATGCATACAAAGGCGTAAAATAACAGTTGAGAGCAAATGGAACGATAGTGCATAATAATTGAAATTTTAAGGTCACAATACATTGGGATTAGGACGAAGTCTGATTCTAGGAACAACATGCTTATTTAAAGGAAACAACTAGGAATTCTACGAAGTCTGATAATACAACAACATGGAAGGTAGATAATGGAAAGAACTAAGGCTCCACTCCATCAGAACGGGGTTTGGTAGTCTTCTTTTCTCGAAGCATCTTCACAATGCTCTGAAGCTCATCCGCCACCATCTGGATGATATACTGGCTGGTGCGGTCTCGGCCTGATGGCATCTCCTCAAGCTTAGTGTTGACGTACTGAACCAAAGTCTCAAGTCTCGCAGTCATCTGCTCCTTAGGCTTCCCTTCAGAGTTTCGGCTGTCCGGGTACACGTTCTTCAGTCGGTCTATCAATCGGTCGTACTTGCCCTGAAGCATGTCAAACTCGCGCCTTAACTCAGCATACACGGAGAAAGCAATAGTGTCGTCCGACCCAGAGGATGACGAGGAATGCGCCCTTTGCTGACAAACCAATAAGAGGAGTATTAATAATAATAAATTTACTTACCTACTATCTCGCATATTATCTATAGCCTAAACATATATCCTATAACCTATTTGGGCTGTCCAGGGACTCTAAACCGTAGCTCTGATACCAAAACCTGTCACACCCCCAACTTAACGAACAAAATAAATATAACTATTACAATATTTAAAAGAAAGTAAATATAACTGAATCCAAGATCTTACAGTTTAGGGTTTGGAACAGCCCAACACTACCATCTATTACAAATGATTTTAATATCGAGTCCTCACACAAAACTATCTCCTATTCTACCTGAGCTCGGACATACGCATCGGCGTCACAGGTCTTACGTGCTGTCTGCTTGAATCTAACCATAGCTGCTAGCTGTAATATCAGGGTAAAGCAAGGAGTGAGCCAAATGCTCAACAAGTGCTAAACTATAAGGTACAAAACATAAATCGAGATATATATAAAAGAATGACAATGCGAAGGCATAACCAATGTTAACAAGAGATAAAACTTTGAGCGATGGCATCATTTGCTTGAATCAAAACATTTTCAAAATCATAACTTAAACAAAATCATTTTATGATGCTACGGATTACAGCCGGTGATCAGCCACGAAGTAATCCCGAACCTCGCTGGGTTCTAAAACATTAATGGGATCCCTAGGCAACATTTAAGCCTACAATATAAGTGTGGAAAGGACTCGCGTCTCAGTCCAGATCCACTATTCAAAGAAAACATTTATCCCCCTTTGGGACTGAAAATCCACATTTTAATCATTTCAAAAACTGATGCCGATTTATAATAAAATCTCTTTAAATAGTAAACATTTTTATCAAGGGATTATAGATCAACTTTGAAACAATGGGAATATGTCACCAAATCTCAGGGCCATGATCCACTAGACTTTACTATATTAGGGAGGTTGAAAGGTTTCCATTTACAAGAACTTTGACAAGGAGATTTAGCAAGGCTATTGGATAATATGAAAGAATAATGCCAAACTAGGCTTAAAGCAAATGTTTTCGACAAGGTACAAGTACAAGAACATCAAGAAGATAAGCTTCATGAATACTAGGGGTGTTAAAGTATGAAGAAATGATCTTTAGCTCAAGGTAATTCAGGATTGTCGAACTTTAGGGCAAGAAAAAGGGTTATCAATCAATTAAGAACAACTTTAAAGAATATCTGGCTTTTAGGTATCAAAGTACAGTTTCTATTGGGGTTCAAGCATCAGGGTGAGATGTCAATATTTTAGGAATCAATAGCATGTTAATCAAGAGGATCAATCAAATATTTTATCAAATCTTTATTTTATCATGGCATTCCAATTACTTTGATATACTAGCGTGATACGACTTTTGATCTACTTGCAATATGTGCTTGAGGGTTCATGGCATTTCTATATAATATAAAGATAGATTTAAGAATCGCTTGGTTCAAGTATATCAAGATAACTCAGGATAATCGCATCAATATATATATGAACTAATTATTACACATTTGCAGTGAATACGAAAGACAGGTTGAATCACTTGCCTTGAGAAAGGCTGATCTGGTCTGGCTGGTAGGAGCAACTGGAAGCTTTACTCGACCTTTATGGCAAGTTTACCCTGGTCTCGAGATCCTACATAAATAATAATAACCTCATTATAATATATTCTCACCAACTCAACCTATTTACAACCCGAAATTAAACACAAATGGCACTTAGGCCTATATGCACTCAATTTATAATCACCTTATAAATACCATAGTCCTCATAGCCACATATACTCACATATCATATTTTAATATCAAATAATATCACACACATCATAATGCAACACTAGGCTTGGATGATCTCGACCCACAACTTAAGTCACTTGGTCGCTAAACTAGACAAAGTCTCCAAATTTTGGCTTCCTAACTCGATGTGCCTTTAATAAACTATGCAAAACCTATTGACCCTCACTTGGGCCTTTAACTCTAATGGCTTTATACTATCTTGCAACCATAGTGGTCAACCTAGGTCTCACTCATAAGTGCTCTAAAACTATGTGGTAAGTGAAAGTGCTCACTGGAGTAAATTTCAGAATGACATTTATGGTTTCTTGAGTGCATTAGACACTCTTAAACTACAAGTTTACCTCCAAAACTTCTACACTAGACTCTTCTAACCATAAGGCATCTCCCAAAATTGATGTGGCTCAAGGGCCTAGCTTTGGCCTCCTTGGGCCTAAGCTTAAAGTCCATGGTTCCCCTGTTTTTCTGGGCAGAAAATGCCCTGACTTGAACTAACGTGCGACACATGGTTCTAACTCAAATCCTATGAACTATGGTTGGAAAAACTCCTCTGACACTCCCTTTAACTAAGGCCCACTAGGTCCTAATGAGGGCCTACCCGTGACATGGTCAAAACTTCTTATTTCTAGGTTGCAACAAAACTGTCCCCTGCTGGACAGATTTTGTGATTTCAATCGTGCACCTATCCAAATGACTTGTAAACCTCCAAAACACACCTAAAACCTTTTATATACTCCTAATTCTAGCTTCTGGTGGCTTGGGCCTCAAAGTGCACAACAATGACATGGTCAAAACTCACTCTAAACCTCAGGGTAGCAAACTGATTTTCTGCAGAAACTAAGACTCTCCTTTCTTCCAAGGTTCTCACTTAACAACCCAACCACCAACAACCAAAATACCCAAACCATAACTTAACTATGGTGATCTACTGAACTAACCCCCCTTACACTCAAAATTGACTTAGTGGAGATCATCCTTACCTAAGGTGCAACATAGCAAAACAAAGGAAATCACATTATACAAATTACAAGTCATCAAGTTTTCAAGGACAACAACTTTAACCTTTATGATAAATATAAACGAAATAACATCACATTTTAAGAAGCACAATTCTTAATTAATATCTTAACTTAACTACAATTAAGGTTTACTATCAATATATCAATCCGAATGATCAAGAATTTCCAAGAATCAAGAGAAATTTGCATGCATTCATGACTTCGAGTCTTACTAATCAAAACAACATGCTTTCCAAATAAATTATCATTTTAAACTCAAAATGCAAGCCTATCATGGTTTATATCTAAATGACCACCTAGAATACAAAGGTTTTTACCAAGATTTCACTAAGATTTTCATGTTATTATCACAAAAACACACAAAATGAAATAAAGCAACCAAAACATCATTAAGAACCATTCATTCGGCTTCCTCAAGGTAATGGCCGAATGAAATGGAAGGGAAAATGACCATTAAAATCAAGAGCCTCATTCTCATGACTTGGCATTTCATCATTCCTTGTAGTTCCCTCAATAATACAACCTTACATCCATGAGAATTAAGATTGTACTTTGAGTTCCAACTAAAACTATGCCATGCAAGATCAAAACTTAAACTTTTTACTCAAACTTCTTTGGATTATATATGATCAAGATATAGGAAGTAACATTTACTTGAATGGGAGATGGAAGCTTGAATGAAGAATGAAGAAAAGGGAGGGGGTAGGGCTTCGGCCAAAATGCCGAGAGGAAGGAGCCGAAAGGAGAGGGGGAGAAAGGAGGGGGTGTGGAAATGGTGGAGTGAAAGTGGAGTGATAATCATATTTGTTTGGTTTTTATGCTTTTGATTTGACCAAAAGTGAGTGGATATGAGAATTTACAAGAGTAGCCTTCCAACATAGTTAGGTAGATTTGCATGCAAGGACAAGGTGGTAATTTGGCTGGTAGAATGAAAGTGAGTGGGGTTGGAAATGCCTTCCTTGCCCCTTAGTTGAATAGAAGAGTATTTGCATGTAAGGGTAACCATGTAATTTGATAATTACTTAGCAACTAATTTTCAAAGATTTATTTTTTATAAAATAAAATAAAAGTTCAAAAATTACAAAATTTATACCATAAAATAACTTAGATTTTTAGAAATTTTATAAAATCACTCTCAAAATTTGTGAACAAAATAACTTTTAAAAGAAAATGTTTCCAAGGCTTAGAATATTCCTTATAAATCAAAAATAAAGAAAATACATAAACTTTTACTTTGAAAAATCATATACTACATACAACAAATTTATAATGCAGAAATTTTCACTCACACAAACGTACAATCATTGAATATATTTTCATTCGGCTTTAATATTATACCAAATCCACAAATAATATTACACGAAAATACCGGTCATAACAGCATCAAACTTTCCATGCTGCTCAGTTTGATTCTTTAATATATAGCATTTGCATCCAAAGACATGAAGAAAGTTTAATGTTGGTTTCCTATTCTTGAACAATTGGTAGGGAGTTATGCTTATTGCTTGATTGACCAAAGAAATATTCTTAGTATATCATGCAGTATTTACAGCTTCAGCCCAAAAATATGTAGGTAACTTTGATTCTTCCAGCATTGTCCTTGCAGCTTCAATAAGAGACCTATTCTTTCTTTCCACCACTCCATTTTATTATAGAGTTCTAGCTGCTGAAAATTCATGCATGATTCCATTTTCTTCACAAAACAACCTCATGACAGAATTCTTGAACTCAGTTCCATTGTCACTTCTGATTCTTTTAACTTTGAAATCAGGATAATTGTTGACTTGTCTTATGTGATTGATAATGATTTCACTAGCTTCATCTTTAGATTTAAGAAAATATGTCCAAGTGAACTTTGAGAATTCATCAACAATCACCAGACAATATCTTTTCTTTGAGATTGACAACACATTGACTGGTCCAAACAAATTAATATGCAGTAGTTGTAGAGGTTCTTCAATTGTGGATTAAAGCTTCTTTTTGAATGATGCTTTGATCTGTTTTCCTTTCTGACAAGCATCACACAGTCCATCATTTGAGAATTCTACTTGAGGAATGCCTCTTGCCAAATCTTTCCTGACTAGTTCATTCATAATCTTGAAGTTAAGGTGGGGCGGCTTCTTCTGTCATAGCCAACTTTCATCTTGACTTGCCTTGCTAAAAAAATAAGTGACAGATTCTGCATTTGATGAGTTGAAGTCAGCTAGATACATATTTCCTTTTCTCACTCCAGTGAGAACCACTTTGTTGTTTTTCTTGTTAGTTACAACACATGCTTCTGGATTGAATGTTGCTAAGTTGCCCTGTCACAAAGCTGGCTGATACTCAACAAATTATAATGCTTGAGTCCATCCACTAGGGTAACTTCCTCAATGATGATATTGTCTTTAGAAATCAAGTCATGTCCCACAGTATAACCCTTGTTGTCATCTCCAAAAGTGATACTTGGGCCAGCTCTCTCCTTGAACTTAGTGAGCATGGTAGAATCTCCAGTCATGTGCCTTGAGCACCCACTATCCAAATACCGAAGATTCTTTCTGTTTCCCTACACACAGCAAAATCAAATCAAGTTGATTTTGGTACCCAAATTTCCTTGGGTCATGCTTTGTTAGCCTTCTTCTTAGGTTTCCTTGGCTTTTCCTCATTTGACTTAGCTGATTGAGATTCAACCTTGGTCATTTGTGTAGAGTTTTGAAAACCATTCATCATTACATAATTATCATGCACAGGTTGGTTAACATGGAAAAGCATATTTTGTGCAAATATGTTATTCCAGTAAGGCATGTTAATGGCATTTGAGGCATACTAAATGCAGCATAATAAGGATTTTCTACAAATGGTATATTAGCAAATTATGCATTCAAATTATGTGCAGGCATAACATTCACAGGCATTGTGGGCATGTTGGGAAATGAAGGATGTGCAGACATGGGTGCAGGCATAGCAAGTTTGCAATTAACATACAAATGATTAAAACTACCACACTTCACACAGATTTTTCTAGGTGCATATTTATCAGGGTTTAGTTGTTATGTTTGTTAATTCTTACTTTCCCATTCTTATTGTTTTTCCTTTTAGATTCCGCTTTAACCTCAATATTTTCCAATATGTCATTCAACTTCTTTATTGACAGGTGCCCCACATTGACTCTCTTATTTTCTTTCACTTGACTTATTTCTCCTGGAACAAAGTTCTTAGAAACTGATCCATATTTCTCATCTAACTTAGCTAGCTTGACTTTGCTAACTGGTTTTCTTTCAATCGACGAATTTGGTTCTATGTCTTTCGATGGATAATTATTTTTATCATTTCATGAATAATCTTCATTATTCGCCAAATCCACATCCGTTGAAAGTTCTTCTTCCAAGTTAGGATTCAGTTTCTCCTTGCTCTTTTTCCGGGCTTCTTCACAGAAAAACTCTATAACTTGAAATTTAGTAATTTGAGCATGAACATCTCTAGATGATTTCCAAGCCTTAATTACTTCATGTTCTTGTTCAAGCTGCTTTGTTAAAATCTCCTATTTCTTTAAAGATTTAGTCAATTCTTCCTTAGCAATTCTACACTCTATTTTCAATTTTTCAAACTCAAAAAATTGAGTCTCTAACAAAACATTTCTCTCACTCAAGAACAAATTATTATCTTTAGTCTTGTTATTTTCCTTGGTGAGTGATTTAAGTGTAACATGCAAATTATACAGTTCTGTAGACATGTCATTTATAGCTTCATTACACTCAGCTTTAGAATAATGTGCTAGGTTAGTGGTGTTTACCCGATTGCTTGAAGAACTGACCTCTGCTTCATCTGATTTGGCCATTAGGGCTAGGTTGACATAGCTTGGTTCCTCATCTTCACCTTCCCCATCTGCTGCCCAGTCATTTTCCTGAGTTCAGAAGGCTCTTTCTTTTTGTTTGAGCAATTCAAAGTATTTCTTTTTATAGTCAACTTGCTCAAATTTCTTTTTCTCAGAATTAGGCTTTCTACACTCATTTGCAAAATGATCACTCAAACCACATTTGAAACACTTAAATTTGGATTTATCCACCATGTTTCTATTTGGTTTGGCTGCTCCAAAATTCTTTTTGAATTTGAGCTTGGCAAACCTTCTTGACATGAAAGCTAGATGTTCATCTATGTCCTCCATTTCATCTTGACTAAGATGGTCTTCATGTTCAGCTACTAGCCCTTTTCCTTTGCCTTCACAAACCCTATAGTTTGGTGCAGATTCCACAGCTTCAACCTTCATCTCTTTCACTCTCTCTTGTTCAGCTACCAAAGTTACAGATCCTCCCTTCTTTCTTCCTTTCTCTATTTACTCATTTTGTTCCATTTCAAGCTCATGAGTCTTCAGAATGCCATACAGTGTCTCTAAATTAAATTCCTTATCATCTTGAGAATTTCTGAGAGAAACAGTCATAGGCTTCCATTCTTTTGGTAGAGATCTAAGGAACTTCAGGTTTGAATCTTTTTTTTGATAGACCCTTTCATGTAGCTTTAGTGTATTTAGAAGTTTTTGAAATCTACTAAATATGTCACTTAAAGATTCATTATCTCCACAATGAAAGTGCTCATACTGCTATATTAAAAGTTGCATTTTGTTTTCCCTCACATGTTCAGTTCCATCACAAATGATCTAAATTGTATCCCACACATCTTTAGCAGTCTTGCACTTAATGACATTGTCAAACATGTCTCCATCAAGACTATTGAACATAATGTTCATAGCCTTCTTATCTTTGTGTACTTGCTCAATGTCTTCATCTGTCCATTCTGTTTGTGGCTTTGGAACAATTTTCTCATCACCTATAGCTCCATCATTATCTGTAGCAGCTTTTCTAGGGACATGAGGGCCTTTCTCGATGCAATCCATATAACTTTCATCTTGAGAAAGAAGATGCAGGTGCATTTTCACCTTCCAGTGGTGATACTTGTCTATTTCCAGAAATGGAATTTTTATTCCAACATCTTTTCTGCTCATCCAGTTAGTTGTTGTGATCTTTAAACTCTTTGTACTTCAAGAGCTAGCTCTGATACCAATTGTTATTCCCAAACAATCTGACAAAGAATTACAGAAAGGGGGGTTGAATGTAATTCTAGTCCTTTTTCAATTTTAAGAAAAACTCTAACTCAAATATATAACAGTGTTTGATTAAGCAAAAGTGCGGAATGAAAATATTGAAATAATCGAACACAAAGTAATTAAACACAAGTATTTAAAAACTTCCTGGTGGATTAAAATTTTCCACCAGAGATATATAAGATCGAGAGCTCTGTGATGCAAGGTTTGCACGCAGCTGCTTACAAGTAGAATTAAAAGAACAGAGAAATTCTTCACAAGTAGCTTTTTCTATTTCTCTAATTCAAGTACTTAAAATACTACTAGCTACTCTTGGTTTACATATTACCAAGATACACGTGAACAAGACAAACTAATAAAATATAATGTGTCTTTGTCTAATCACATGCTTATTCATTTCTCCATCTAGTATCTTTATTTTCTTCAAGTAAGCATGAAAATGCTTCTTTGTTCTCTAAAACCTTTGAATATGATGCCACATTCCATTTGCATCTAATCAACCCATGTGACTTTCAAATCACTATCTGTAATATCTGGGATAACGTGTAATTATTTTTGTTAATAAATGTATATTTTGTATTCATTCTGTATTTATTCTATAAATTATTTATTAAGTGGTATATGTGTTTAGATATTTAAATATGATATAATTTGAGTATTTTAATTTTTATATGTCAAAAATAAAGTATAGATATTTGTCATATCTTTCTATTAATTTTTATGTTGTTTTATGATTTTATAAAAGATATATGGATTTAATAATTTATTTTTCCGTGTAATTAAAAACTATTGTATAATCGGGAACCAACCGAGTTCAACCATTCTTACGTTTTTACAACCCGAAACTCTTCCGAAAACTCCTTTTTAACCTAATTGCAATATTTCGAGCATTTTCCATATTTTGACTTTTTCGATCTGGCGTACTGTTTTCCCCGTGCGGGTCCCGGCGCAATATTTTTGATACAAAATTTGTCTCGATAAATCGATAAAACCCGTATTTTCGAGAAACGGGATGTTTTTATTAAACTTTTATATTATCATCTCGTGATACGTGTAACCAAAGCGTTGAGACCAAGTCTGCAGTTGCAAAATGTACAGATTTGGATAATTATCCTAAAACCGGTACCGTTTTGGATATGTTTTCTCAAATAAACGTACTATTTTATATCCGGTATGATCCAACGGGGTACCAATATTCCGTAAATATAAATAGCCCTTACCGTATTTTATTTTGTACAGAAAATCAATTACAAACAGTTAAATTTATAATTTTACAGAGAAAAACCCTAAATTCATATAAGTTTCTGAGAATCAAACAAGTTTTTGGAGGTGTTATCGAACTCTGTTTGGAAAGCTCGAGTACTCAAAACGAAGGTCTTGAGATGTACAATAAGAATCAACAAGTTTCATAACTGCAGAATCCAAGGTTTATTTTCTATATTTTTTATTTAATTTCGAATTATTTTGAATTAAATTATGAATTTTTGTTCGAGAGATTGTTTGTATGATTTGATGATTGCATGTTATAGAGCTTTTCTTCATGATGATTTCAGTATATTATATGACTGATTTAGAGTTCAATAACATATTCAAAATTGAGTTTTAACTTCGAATTTTAAAATTAGGGTTTATAACCCCATGAATGTTTTCAATTGAAATTGGGGGTTTCTGTTCTAGGGGTTATTAGATTGATTGGTTGGTAGGGATTTGTAGAGCTTGAAAAGTGGAATCGATTGGTGGTGGTCTCGTCAACAGACGATACCGGAATCGAGCAGGCCGGAGAAAAGAAGAACTAGTCGTCCGACGAGTTTTCTTCGAGGTTTTTCGGCCAACTCAGGGGTTATTAATTTGATTGGTTTGTACGAATGAATTCCTGGTGAATTGTAGATCATTTCTGGAGGTGGTGGTGGCCTGAGCATTCCTGGATCGCCTTCTCCGGCGAAACAGGGTATTTTCTGGCGAAGGGGTGCAAAAATTGCAATTTAGTCCCTGTACTTTCGAAAACGATTAAGACTAGTCCTTCAAGTTTCATAAATTTGCAAAAATAGGATTCCTGTTTAAAAAACATATTTTCCATTTATTTTAATTACAGAAATTCTATTTTAATTATTAAAAATTCTAAAAATTATTATTTTAATTAATTTTAGTTAATAATTATTTAGTTAATTGGTCAATTAATTCAAAAATTAATTGATTAATTGATTCAATTAATTTTATTTAATTTTAATTGATTCTTTAATTAGATTTAATTATTTATTTTGATTTAAAAATTCCGAAAAATAGTTTTGAGCATTAAAATATTATTTTAAATTATTTTCAAAGCTCGATAATTATTATAAAATGATTTGAAAGCCAGATTCGGGCAATCAAACCCTGTTTATTGTTTTAAAATGATTCAACGATCTGTTTTTAATTCCGAAAAATGTTTAAAAATTCATATCAAATATCCGAAAAATCATTTTAACATCAAATCTTCTTTGGAAAAGTATTTTCATCGAATATCTTACGTGCTATGTGCTATATGTGATCTAATTGATGTGTTATATGCGTATACGTGTATCGTTTGACTGTTTGACTTGTAACTTTCAATCTGTAAATCAGATTTGGGTAAAACGAAGGGTAGATAGAAGCTTATACAGAATAGAATCAAGTGAAATAAGTATTGATGGATACTTATAATATCTGAGCAGAAGAAGCGAGGCATAGGAAAGGGAAGCATATAGTTAGTGAATAAGAGATAGTGATTGAAAGCCAGTGAAGTGTTAGCGAGTTAAGACAAGGCAAGTGTTCTGAACCTTCTCAAGATATATTGCGAATAATTGATAGTTCTGTTTTATTTTGCAAGTGCTTTGATACACTGAACCTTAAATCTTGAGTCCAGTTATTGATCTTTGAGCCGTAAGCATTATTCTTTCTGAACCATTGGTTGTTGAATACCCAGATATGAACCACAGATATACGATACTACTCTACAAATACAAACAAACTAAATACCAATCACTGAACCGAAATTGTTTTATACACAAACCTTTATACCTTATACATTGGAAGACTAGCCTATATAACCACGAGACTTTGATTCTTTTGTTATCCAATTCTTATACCGGCTAATAGCCAATCTTTATATTTGCCATGTTGTTCCCTTATGAATATTATGAACCATCTTATGCTTGAAACTCAATGTTGTTTATGATTCTGTTTATTGCTTTACATTGATTATTCTATTATTATTATAGAATTGGATTATTTTATAAAATGTGGACCAGACTCGTGGTCAGACCAGATTGATGGTCAAGTTCGGCCAATGTGTGCCTTGGATCCAGTAATTAGAGCAGAGCTATATGCCTTGCTCGGGATTAGTGCGTGACTGATCAGCAGCCTAATTTTGGTTTTTAAAATGGAAACTTAATATCCAATTCTAAATCATTGCTTATCCATAAAATTGATACCTTAAATCATTTCACTTGATCATTGTTCAATCTTAGTATTGTCAGAGTGACTTGCTGAGCTAGTTAGCTCATTTGTGCGATTATGTTTATGTTTTTTTCCAGTTAAGAAGGAACTTGTTGGTAGCGAGGATCCCCAATCAAGTGTGCGAGCTAGGATTCCAGGTTGAGCGGGATAAACTAGCTGAAGACTTTTGTGATAGTTTAAGTTTAAAAAGTTGTAAGAATGTTTAATATTCAGTTGTAAGTTTGAATAGTTGGGATTTGGGCGTTTGGAATATAAGTGTGTGTGTGGCTTTTGTGCATACTTTAACCTATTGCGATCCGTGGATGAAGGTAAGTAGGGTCACTATATATTATTAATATTATTATCTTTATTATTGCTCTAAGCAGGTTTATATATTGTGTGTGTGTGTGTTATGGACCCCAGACTTCTGACCTGGGTTTGGAGGGCGCCACAGGTTTGGTATCAGAGTTACATGTTATAAGTCACTGCCACAAGCCTAGGTTGTCGGGAATGGGTAGAGGGTTAGGATTAGAAGTAAGGAATAGAAAGATAGAACATCGAGAGATTGAGTGCGACTGTATAATAAGTGTTAGTATGATTCGCGTTGTGGTTCAGGATTCTTAACTTGTGATATGATTTTCAAATAACAGCGATGGCAGATTCCTTTATTCCAGTACCAGCTGATCATTCCGAGCCTTCATTCGGAGGACCATCATCTGATCCACGTCCTGTTCTTCCACCGGTGTTGACTATACTACCTCTTGTTGCGACAGAGGCGATACCACTGCGGGCTATTCCACCTCTAGGTATGAGGCCACCTATCCGAGGACTCCCACCTGCTGATTCTGATTCTACTGGGCATTCGGTTGCAGGTTCACCATTTCAGTCTACCCCACATCATGTTCCTTATTTTCAGTATGAGGCTCTTCTGTTGGAGCATGAGGCCCTATTGGCACATATTCGGGACCTACAACGTATAGTGAGGACTATAGATGTTGACAGGAGTGTGAGAGAGCTTTGAGAGGAGATTCATGTGACACGGAGGATTCTTGAGGCTAGACTGCATGGAGCTTCATGTGAGTATGCAGGCCCTGATGCTCTATGGGATGGGCTAGAGAGGTTATGGAGGATCTTGAGAGGCTTGGTGGACCAGAGTTTCCTTGGAGCTAGAGATAGAGATGCTGAGCCAGAGTTACGAATGTTTTATTATGTACATTAGGTGTAGTATGTATCAACATACTTTTGGTTTGTATTTATAGACTAGACTTGCTGAGTAGTGTGTAGGCATGTTGTATCCTTTTGCTTTTGCTTTTGAAGTATTTTCACGCTTGTACTACCAAAACTTTGATCTATATATATCAGTACCTTTTCTTTTCCAGCATTGTCATTTACATTACTACACCTGCTTTATCCTACTTTTTTTATTACACCAGTTATAACTCTTGTGATACCATGTACCCTATTCCCTTAACTGTTTACATTCTGTAAAGAAGCATGCAATTTACTTAGTTCAACTGTTATAAATGTTTTCAAAAAGAGATATTTCTATTTTACAAAAACTTTTCATAAAACAGATTTGATTTAAAGGCTAAATAAGTTATTTGATTCTTTACAGAAAATGCCTTCCAGAAGAAATACCCGTTCTACCAACCAGAATGAAGAAACCAACAACAACCAAGACAACAACAACCAGAATGTAAATCCAGGTCCCATAGACCCAAAAGTAGCCCAGATTCTTCATATCTTGGCTCAATAAACAGTTCACCTGTCTTATTTCTTTGTAATCTTGGTGATATATAAACCAAGAAGCAGCAAATAGAATTATAACTAAGGAACAAAGAAACTCAGATAGAGAGAGAGAGAGAGAGAGAGAAAAACATTTGTAAGCTGCATTCTTAGCATTTCTCTCATTCTTAGTTGTTATCATTTTGTAAGCAGCTGTGAGCTTTTTGCACACAGAGTTCTCTCAATATATATTATATATCTCTGGGGGAATCATTCAAATCCACTATAAAGTTTTTAAAGACTCCGGTTTTTAATTACTTGTGTTTTGATTCATTTCAAGTAACTATTCCGCATTCTGCTAATCAATTCACAATTATATATATATTTGAGTTAAAACATTTTTATTCAAGAAAAAGTTTCAAGAATTCCATTCAACCCCCTTCTGTAATTCTTGTTAGCTCTTGAAGAACAAAGAGTTTAAAGATCAAAACAATACAACAAGATGAACAAGAAGGATGTTGGAGTCAAGATTCCTTTTCTGGATAAAGATAATTACCATCATTGGAAGGTAAAGATGCATCTTTATTTGCTTTCTCAAGATGAGGCCTATGTGGACTGTATAGAAAGAGGCCCTCATGTTCCAATGAGAGCTGCAACTGGAAATGAGCCATCTGTCCCCAAGCCAAGGCATGAATGGTCTGATCATGATATTAAACAAGTCAAGAAGGATAAAAAGGCCATGAATATCCTGTTTAATGGAGTTGATGGTGATATGTTTGACAACAGTATCAACTGCAAAACTGCCAAGGATGTTTGGGATACAATAAAGATCATCTGTGATGGCACTGAGCAACTTAGAGAAAACAAGATGCAGCTACTGATTCAACAATATGAGCATTTTCATAATGAAGAAAGTGAGTCTCTCACTGACATTTTTAGTAGGTTTCAAAAACTGCTAAATGCTCTAAAGTTGCATGGAAGGGTCTATCAGACAAAAGACTCCAATATGAAATTCCTTAGATCTCTATTAAAGGAATGGAAACCTATGACAGTCTCATTGAGAAACCCACAAGATTATAAGGAGTTTACTATGGAGAGACTGTATGGCATCCTGAAAACTTATGAGCTTGAAATAGATCAAGATGAGAGGATGGAGAGAGGAAAGAAGAAAGGAGGGTCCATTGCACTAGTTGCTGAGTTAGAGAAAGAGAAGAAGATGAAGATGGAAGCTGTTGAGTTAACTTCAAGGGTCTATGAAAGCAAGGGCAAGGGGCTTGCAAAAGAAAATGAAGGTTCTTTGAGCCAAGATGACATGGAAGACATTGATGAGCATTTAGCATTTCTTTCCAGAAGATTTGCCAAGCTCAAGTTCAAAAAGAACTTTGGAGCAGCCAACCCAAATAGAAACATGGTGGATAAATCAAAATTCAAATGTTTCAAATGTGGCTTGGCAGGGCACTTTGCCAGTGAGTGTAAAAAGTCAGATTCCAGCAAGAAAAAAATTGAGCATGTGGATTATAAGCAAAAATACTTTGAGCTGCTCAAATAAAAGGAAAGGGCTTTTATTACACAAGAAAATGACTGGCCAACAGATGGTCTGGATGAAGATGAAGATGTCAGTTATGTCAATCTAGCCCTAATGGCCAAGTCTGATGAAACAGAAACAAGTTCTTCAAGTAATCAGGTAATTACTACAAACCTTGCACATTTATCTAAAGCTGAGTGTAATGATGCTATAAATGACATGTCTACAGAGTTATATCATTTATGTGTTACACTTAAGTCTCTTACTAAAGAAAATGCTAAAATCAAAGAAAACAATTTGTCATTGAGTGAGAGAAATAATGTGCTAGAGTCTCAGTTCATTGATTTTGAAAAATTAAGAATTGAGTGTAAGATTGGCAAGGAGGAATTAACTGTGCCTTTGAAAAAAGAAGAAATTTTGAAGAAGCAACTCGAGCGTGAACAGGAG
This sequence comes from Apium graveolens, assembly GCF_009905375.1. Classification (NCBI taxonomy): domain Eukaryota; kingdom Viridiplantae; phylum Streptophyta; class Magnoliopsida; order Apiales; family Apiaceae; genus Apium; species Apium graveolens. The sequence continues at coordinate 132,084,849 of NC_133657.1, read as the reverse complement.
CTGATTAAGGCATGGAAAACATCTAGAGATGTCCATGCTCAAATCACCAGAGTTCAAGGAATCGAGTTCTTCTGTGATGCAGCCTGGAAAAAGAACAAGGAGAAATTAAAACCAAATTTGGTGGATAGAGTGCTAACAGATGTAGACTCGACGGATGATGAGGGTCATCCATCGGATAACAAAAATGGTTATCCGTCGACTGATGAAAATCCTCATTCGTCGGCTGTAAGCAAGCCTATCAGCAAAGCCAAACTTGTTAAATTGAATGAAAAGTATGAACCTGTTTCCAAGAACTTTGTTCCAGGAGAATCGAGTCAAGTTAAGAAAGGGAAAAAGGCTAATATTGGTCACATGACTGTCAAACAGTTAAGTGACAAACTTGAAAAGATTGAGGTGAAAACAAAGGCTAAAAAGAAAAATAATAGAAATGGTAAAGTAGGAATTAACAAACACAATAACTACACTCCTGATAAATATGCTCCTAGAAAAATCTGTGTCAAGTGTGGTAGTGTAAATCATTTGTCTGTTAATTTCAAATCTGCCATGCCTACTTCCATGTCTGTGCCACCTCACTTTCCCAACATGAATGCCATGCCTCCCATGCCTATGAATGCTATGTCTACACAGAATATGAATGCACAGTTTGCTAAAATGTCATTTGCACCTAACTCCTATCATGTTGCATTTAATATGCCACAAATGCCGTTTAGCATGCCTTACTGGAATAACATGTTCACTAATAGCATTCCATTCCCTGTTAATTATAATATGCATGATAATTCTGTTACAATGAATGGTTTCAAAGGCCCAACTTAAATGACTAAGGATGAATCTGATATACCCAAGTCAAATGAGATAAAGCCTAAGAAACAGAAAAAGAAAGCTAACAAGGCAGGACCCAATGAAACTTGGGTACCAAAATCAACTTGATTTGATTTTGATGTGTGCAGGGAAACATAAAGAATCTTTGGTACTTGGATAGTGGTTGTTCAAGACACATGACTGGTGATTCTACCCTGCTCACAGAGTTCAAGGAGAGAGCTAGCCCAAGTATTACTTTTGGAGATGACAACAAGGGTCATACTGTAAAGCCCCCAAATCCGGGGTCAGAGGATTTGGTCGTCACTATGAAACCTCAATCCAAATTAACCTGTTTAATCAATAATTAAATGCCAGCGGAAGATATTTAGCAAAAATGACCCCAAACTAATCCAAGATCTTTTAAGGTTACAGTTCTAGAAACAAGAATTCCAAATTCCATCAATAATTTTTTTCATTTTCTTTTAAAACTCTTTTCAATAAATTCCAACTCAAAACTAAACCCACTAGTATAACTTCGAAATGAAGTATACTAGGCCCAAATAAAATACACAACTATAATATAATATAATATAAACCACTTTACACAATAAAACTTACACTAGTTCGCAAACCCTGGACCAACCACCTTTCAAAAGCTTCTTCTTTGCTTCCTCGAATTACGCAGCTAAACAACGCAAGCTAATCCTCACAGGAGGTTAAATTTGAAAACAGGCAAGTATGAGCGAAAGAAATGCTCAGCAAGATCATTATAACATATATAGGGTCGTTTTGATATAAAAAAAATTCTCTTTGAAATTCTATTTTATTATCTCAAATATTCGAAGGTATGCCAATCAAGTTAAGCTGAGTTATCTTGGTCAAGTCAAAGTAAGGCGGTGTGATGAGATTACGAAGGACAACGGTGGATTGCAATGCGATTAGAATATCAGTGGCATATAACGAAGTCAGTCTATTTCTTTATTTCTCTCTCTATTTAACTCTATCTCTCTTTCTTTTTCTTTCTCTTTCTCTCTATCTTTCTTTCTATTCTTCTTTCTCTTGATCAGTACAAGTAATTCTATTGAGGAATTGGTCAAAGAATGTGGATGAAACAGTGGTGCGGAGTGAAGCTCCCGTGATCATTATGTTATACAAGGAATCTAAGTTTTTATTCCAGATTTTGAGAAAAGTTACGTATACAAGATTGGAAAGTTGGCCAGAAGATCCTTAGTGTTCTCTTATGCTGATTACGAGGACGGAATCCTTATAAGGGGGGTAGATTGAGATATCCATATTTTTCAGAATTATTATTATTATTATTTGAATATGTTTAGGTGATTTTCTGATTAGGAAGGAATAAAATTGTGGATATTTTATTCTTGTTTGACGAGTTGGTGTTATTAAATGGTAATGTGTTAATTGTTAAGTGTTATATCAATCTTTGTTAATTTCTAAAAATATTTACATAAATGTATTATTTTCAAAAGTTTATTTGAAAACCGATCATTTTATTGATATCGGTAAATTGAGTTCGTTTAGTAATATTAGGGATTGGATGGATATTATGTCTGCTATGTGTATGTAATATTAATTGTGAGGGACTCAATTGTGATTGAGGATTATTTATATTATTAATTACTGAGTCGTATCGTTTTGTTTTTATCTTTAAAAGTAATTTTATTGAAAATTTAATTTCATAAATATTTAAATTATATTTAAAATTATTTTTATGACTTTATAATTATAATAATTATTTTTGGGATTTTATAAAATTTAGAAATCAATATTTTATCAATTAATTAGCCCTGTATGATTTTCTGATTTCATTTATTTGTAAAATTCGTATTTAATTCCAAAATTCTTCAAAAATTACGAAACTCATATTTATTTTAGTTTGGAATATTCTGAGAATTTTAAAATTATTTGGGGAATTTTTGGGATTAATTTTACCCGCGCGTTGAATCTTTTAATTGTTAAAAGTGGGTATAAATTGCGTTTCAAAAATTGTTTAAAAATTTTGAAATTTATGTTTTTATAAAATTCGGGATATTTCTAACATTTTAAGACTATTTTCGTGATTTTCTGAATTTATTTCAAGTGCGGCTCGGTTTGTTAGTTGTAAAATGCGGGTATGGTGCACGAGTCAAAAATATTTTAAAAATTATGAAAATTTTATTTTATTAGTTTTCAATTATTCCGGAAATTTTAAAATTATTTTCATAATTTTTCGGGTTATTTTCATCCGCAAAATTGTTCGTTAAAAGGTGAAACGCGGGACAAAATCAGACTGCCGGGAGGTAAAACAATGCGTGTCCTAATTTTAGCATAGCCACAAATACGTGGCAGATGATCAGAAATTTTCTTGAAGTGTGGCATGTTAAAAAAAGAAGAAGAAGAAGAACAAAAAAACAAACAGAAACATGCTCAAAGAGACCCCCACCCTTCTTTCTCTCTCTTCTCTCTCCCTTCTCTCTCTTCTCTCTCTTCTATCACTCACGCGCCATTAGCCCCTGCCCCTGTTTGTTCCTTTTTGCTTTACTCCCTCTTCCTGTCTCCTATTTATCTCATGTACCGATTCGACAACGACGAAGATTATCGATATCCTCAGAACATGAAGAAGTATCTAGAATCGGATGACGAATCAACAGAAGAGTTCAAATAAAAGATAAGTATTAAGATCTCGGCAATACCTTCTCTTTCTATAAATTCTTTTGACATCTCTAAGAAAAAGGTATATGTTAGAGGATATATTCCCTAACACTCGTTTAGTCATTTTGTGCCAGAATTTTGTTCTCTAGATTCCATTTCCTTCAGAAATATCAGCTTTGAAATCTTTTCAGTTTTATTCATTTGATTTTGAATTCCTTTCATATTCTTTTATTCTGTCTGAGATGAACAACCCTAACTATAGGGGACACAAGGTATACCTGTATGTGTGATAGGAGTTAGATGGCACGCCATCATTTGTGTGTGTTGTGACTACAAGAAGGTTAACAACCTTTAGTAGTGTTTTAATTTGGACACGCAATACCAAGTTCATTTGATCATATTGATCTCTCGGTTATTCTTTTATTTCAACAACACTTTTTTTATCAAATTCAGATTTTTGTCCCGTTTTGATATAAAATTCTTTTCTCTTTGAAATTCCATTATTTCATTATCTCAAATATTCGAAGGTATGCCAATCAAGTTAAGCTGAGTTATCTTGGTCAAGTCAAAGTAAGGCGGTGTGATGGGATTACGAAGGATAACGGTGGATTACAATGCGATTAGAATATCAGTGGCGTATAACGAAGTTAGTCTATTTCTTTATTTCTCTCTCTATTTAACTCTATCTCTCTTTCTTTTTCTTTCTCTTTCTCTCTATCTTTCTTTCTATTCTTCTTTCTCTCTATCAGTACAAGTAATTCTATTGAGGAATTGGTCAAAGAATGTGGATGAAACAGTGGTGCGGAGTGAAGCTCCCATGATCATTATGTCATACCAGGAATCCAAGTTTTTATTTCAGATTTTGAGAAAAGTTACGTATACAAGATTGGAAAGTTGGCCAGAAGATCCCCAGTGTTCTCTTATGCTAATTCCGAGGACGGAATCCTTATAAGGGGAGTAGATTGTGATATCCCATATTTTTCAGAATTATTATTATTATTATTTGAATATGTTTAGGTGATTTTCTGATTAGGAAGGAATAAAATTGTGGATATTTTATTCTTGTTTGACGAGTTGGTGTTATTAAATGGTAATGTGCTAATTGTTAAGTGTTATATCGATCCTTGTTAATTTCTAAAAATATTTACTTAAATGTATTATTTTCAAAAGTTTATTTGAAAACCGATCATTTTATTAATATCGGTAAATTGAGTTCGTTTAGTAATATTAGGGATTGGATGGATATTATGTATGCTATGTGTATGTAATATTAATTGTGAGGGACTCAATTGTGATTGAGGTTTATTTGTATTATTAATTACTGAGTCGTATCGTTTTGTTTTTGTCTTTAAAAGTAATTTTATTGAAAATTTAATTTCATAAATATTTAAATTATCTTTAAAATTATTTTTATGACTTTACAATTACAATAATTATTTTTGGGATTTTATAAAATTTAGAAATCAATATTTCATCAATTATTTAGCCCTATATGATTTTCTGATTTCATTTATTTGTAAAATCCGTATTTAATTCCAAAAATTTTCAAAAATTATGAAACTCATATTTATTTGAGTTTGGAATATTCTGAGAATTTTAAAATTATTTTAGGAATTTTCGGGATTAATTTTACCCGCGCGTTGAATCGTTTAATTGTTAAAAGTGGGTATAAATTACGTTTCAAAAATTGTTTTAAAATTTCGAAATTTATGTTTTTATAAACTTTGGGATATTTATAAAATTTTAAGAATATTTTCGTGATTTTCTGAATTTATTTCAAGTGCGGCTCGGTTCGTTCATTGTAAAATGCGGGTATGGCGCACGAGTCAAAAATATTTTAAAAATTATAAAAATTTTATTTTATTAGTGTTCAATTATTTCAGGAATTTTAAAATTATTTTCATAATTTTTCGGGTTATTTTCATCCGCAAAATTGTTTGTTATGCGTGTCCTAATTTTAGCATAGCCACAAATACGTGGCAGATGATCAGAAATTTTCTTGCAGCGTGGCAAGTTAAAAAAAAATGAAGAAGAACAAAAAAAACAAACAGAAACATGCTCAGACAGACCCCTATCCTTCTTTCTCTCTCTTCTCTTTCCCTTCTCTCTCTTCTCTCTCTTCTATCACTCACGCTCCATTTGCCCCCAACCCCTGTTTGTTCCTTTTGTATTTACTCCCTCTGCGTGTTTCCTATTTCTCTCCTGTACCCTTTTATTTATTTACTTTTAATTTTCAAAAATTTATATCTTATAAATCGTATATCCAAATTTCAATTATTATATATATAAACGATCAGCGCTTCGTTACCTACGCATAGGTATATATTTTGCAAGATTTTGAGGAGATAATTTGCGGGACATATTTCCGTTTTAATTTATTCTCGGGACGTACAAAAGGAGTTTGACGATTTTGATTACTCCACATGGCATGTCAGCGTATGTATATCTATGGATATTAATTTCGGATTTTTCTGAAGATATTTTCCGGACATAAGATATTCTCTTTGGAGTGACCAGAATTTATTTTGGGTAAGGATTCCGAGATTCTGATTTTATATTTTGGGTATATTATAGCATGTTAGTGTTTATATATTTATTTCGTAATTTTTAAAAGTGGGTACAGAAGTCATTTTTGATCGTGTTATTCATTTCTGGAGTGTTTATACGCGTAAATATAAATTATTGTGTTGATTGTTGTTGGTTGTGTCGATATGATATCGACTGGCACTCCGAGAAATAGAGGAGGTGTTGTCCGATTTCCTAGAAAATAATATTTTTAGTTCTGAAGATTATTATTTTTATTATTATTTGAAAATAAATCTAAATTATTTAGTTAATGAATTTTAATTGATTATTTAATTCGAGTTAATTATTTCTTATGATTTAAAAATTCCGAAAAATAGTTTTGAGCTTTAAAATATTATTTTAAATTATTTTTAAGGCTCGATAAATATTATTAAATAATTTATTCTTATTTTATTCCTATTAAATAAACTGTTCGTCCGTTTAATATGAAACGAGCGCCTCTAGACTCAGAAAAATATTCCTCTTTCAATAAAAGTACTTTTGAGACCTAATTTCTTTTGTATTGCAAGGTCGTTTGATTTGTTAATCATTTTGAGTCGATTATTGTTCAATAAATCATATTTGACCCGTTTTAAATTCTTAAAGTACCGAGTCGAACCTTTTGACGAACCGAGGCATGTGTGATATGAATTATGTGATACGTGAGTTATGTGAATTACGTGTGTACGTGGATCAAGAGTTTTATGTTTGACTATTTCTTTTATGTGTGGGTTATTGTATGGGTAGACATTAGGGTTTTGACGCGCAGTTTGTCGAGTTATTATCGTTTAGACGATTAAATATATATCTTTTAATTATAGATACGGATCGTTCGAGTGATCAGGACAAGATGTTGGATAAAGAGTGAGATGGAATGGTATTGGATAACTGGCTTCTAGCAATCGCAGGAGCAACATATCAGTAAAGTGTTGAAAAGAAAGACGAAGATGCTTTAAGACAGAATGTCAGAATAAATGCGTCTTTGCGAGTGTGACTAACTACTGAAACTCAAAGCCAAGCATCCCTATCATCACTTATTTTTCAAGTGATACAAGATTGGAAAGTTGGCCAGCAGATCCCCAGTGTTCTCTTCTGCTGATTCCGAGGACGGAATCCTTATAAGGGGGTAGATTGTGATATCCCATATTTTTCAAAATTATTATTATTATTATTTGAATATGTTTAGGTGATTTTCTGATTAGGAAGGAATACAATTGTGGATATTTTATTCTTGTTCGATGAGTTGGTGTTATTAAATGGTAATGTGCTAATTATTAAGTGTTATATCGATCCTTGTTAAAATCTAAAAATATTTACTTAAATATATTATTTTCATAAGTTTATTTGAAAGCCGATCATTTTATTGATATCGGTAAATTGAGTTCATTTAGTAATATTAGGGATTGGATTGATATTATGTCTGCTATGTGTATGTAATATTAATTGTGAGGGACTCAATTGTGATTGAGGATTATTTATATTATTAATTACTGAATCGTATCATTTTGTTTTTGTCTTTAGAAGTAATTTTATTGAAAATTTAATTTCATAAATATTTAAATTATCTTTTAAATTATTTTTATGACTTTATAATTACAATAATTATTTTTTGGAATTTTATAAAATTTAGAAACTAATATTTTATCAATTATTTAGCCATGTATGATTTTCAGATTTCATTTATTTGTAAAATCCGTATTTAATTCTAAAATTCTTCAAAAATTACGAAACTCATATTTATTAATTTTGGAATATTCTAAGAATTTTAAAATTATTTTGGGAATTTTTGGGATTAATTTTACCCGCGCGTTGAATCGTTTAATTGTTAAAAGCGGGTACAAATTGCATTTCAAAAATTATTTTAAAATTTCAAAATTTATGTTTTTATAAACTTCGGGATATTTGTAACATTTTAGGACTATTTTCGTGATTTTCTGAATTTGTTTCAAGTGCGGCTCGGTTCGTTAATTGTAAAATGCGGGTATGGCGCACTAGTCAAAAATGTTTTAAAAATTATAAAAATTTTATTTTATTAGTTTTCAATTATTTCGGGAATTTTAAAATTATTTTCATAATTTTTCAAGTTATTTTCATCCGCAAAATTGTTCGTTAAAAGGTGAAACGCGGGACGAAATCAGAATGTCGAGATATAAAACAATGTGTGTCCTAATTTTAGCATAGCCACAAATACGTGGCAGATGATCAGAAATTTTCTTGCAGCGTGGCAAGTTAAAAAAAAAAAGAAGAACAAAAAAAAACAAACAGAAACATGCTCAGACAGACCCCCACCCTTCTTTCTCTCTCTTCTCTCTCCCTTCTCTCTCTTCTATCACTCACGCGCCATTAGCCCCAGCCTCTCTTTGTTCCCATTTCCTTTACTCCCTCTGCCTGTCTCATATTTCTCTCATGTACCATTTATTTATTTACTTTTAATTTTCAAAAAGTCATATCTTATAAATCGTATATCCAAATTTCAATTATTATATATATAAACGATCAGCGCTTCGATACCTACGCATAGGTATATATTTTGCAAGATTTTGAGGAGATAATTTGCGGGGCATATTTCCGTTATATTTCCGTTTTAATTTATTCTCAGGATGTACAAAAGGAGTTTGACGATTTTGATTACTCCAAATGGCATGTCAGCGTATGTATATCTATGGATATTAATTTCGGATTTTTCTGAAGATATTTTTCGGACATCGAATATTCTCTTTGGAGTGACCAGAATTTATTTTGGGTAAGGATTCTGAGATTCTGATTTTATATTTTGGGTATATTATAGCATGTTAGTGTTTATATATTTATTTCGTAATTTTTGAAGTGGGTATATAAGTCATTTTTGACCGTGTTATTCATTTCTGGAGTGTTTATACGCGTAAATATAAATTATTGTGTTGATTGTTGTTGGTTGTGTCGATATGATATCGACTGGCACTCCGAGAAATAGAGGAGGTGCTGTCCGATTTCCAAGAAAATATTATTTTTAGTTCTGAAGATTATTATTTTTATTATTATTTGAAAATAAATCCAAATTATTTAGTTAATGAATTTTAATTGATTATTTAATTCGAGTTAATTATTTCTTGTGATTTAAAAATTCCGAAAAATAGTTTCGAGATTTAAAATATTATTTGAAATTATTTTTAAGGCTCGATAAATATTATTAAATAATTTATTCTTATTTTATTCGTATTAAATAAACCGTTCGTCCGTTTAATACGAAACGAGCGCCTCTAGACTCAGAAAAATATTACGCTTTCAATAAAAGTACTTTTGAGACCTAATTTCTTTTGTATTACAAAGTCGTTTGATTTGTTAATCATTTTGAGTCGATTATTGTTCAATAAATTATATTTGACCCGTTTTAAATTCTTAAAGTACCGAGTCGAACCTTTTGACGAACCGAGGCATGTGTGATATGAATTATGTGATACGTGAGTTATGTGTTTATATGTTATGTGAATTACGCGTGTACGTGGGTCAAGAGTTTTATGTTTGACTATTTCCTTTATGTGTGGCCTATTGTATGGGTAGACATTAGGGTTTTGACGCGCAGTTTGTCTAGTTATTATCGTTTAGACGATTAAAGCTATATCTTTTAATTATAGATACGGATCGTTCGAGTGATCAGGATAAGATGTTGGATAAAGAGTGAGATGGAATGGTATTGGATAATTGGCTTCTAGCAATCGTAGGAGCAGCATATCAGTAAAGTGTTGAAAAGAAAGACGAAGATGCTTTGAGACAAAATGTCAGAATAGATGCGTCTTTCCGAGTGTGACTAACTACTAAAACTCAAAGGCAAGTATCCCTATCATCACTTATTGTTCAAGTGATATTTATTTTAAATTTTAACATGCAAGCATTGCTTTACCTATTCTCAGTTTAGAATCGATAAATGTTTTACATATCGTTGAATTAAATAATTATGTTTATGCAAATACTCATCTGTTATTCTATGTTCACAATAGGCAAGTGATTTTACTTATCCAATTATCGGATTTATAAATGTTTTGGGATTTTGAGAAAAGTGATTTGGTTGCGAATATTCCTACCTAAGAATTGGGGGAATAAAATTATTTTGGGTGTCGATTATTATGACTCCATTTCAATAAAAGGTTTTAAGATTGGATCATAATTGCGTAAGTGACCAGGATGGATGGTCCAGCGGAGGGCTATTTCTAAGTGCCATATGGAATATTATGACACAATTTTTGCAACAGGCAGGTATATTGCCTTTTGTTTGAGTACTCGTGTTTTTGGGGTCACGTTTCTACGAATCATGACCTTGTGCTATCACATGGGTTGATCAGCATGTGATAGTACGTCCGTCGGAGAATGATCCTAATCTAAATTATCATATCATTTTTCATATTCATAGAATAAATGATTTATCAACTGTTTATGTTTTGGAATAATGGTGAAAAGCAGTTTTGATTCAGATTCTGATTTATGCTGATACTTACGTTATTGTTAATATCAAAGGTGGTATTAGTATAGATGATTGATGTTGACTTCAGTATGGGTGTTGTGAGCATCAAAGTCCGTATTGATATCTAATTTGATATGACAGCAAAATAAATATTAATTTGAAGAGTTCGGTTTGAGTAAAGCTTATGATTTAATCCATAATCATTGTTTCTTGTTATTACTGTTTACGATATTTTCGTAAACACTGTTTTACGAGTTTGATTCTCGTCAAGATTCAAAGTATTACTGAAGCATTTCACTCAAAAATATCAAAATGGTTTTTAAATACAATTAAGGAATCAATTATGGGGTTCCTCCACTAAAATTTTATGATTCAGCAATTATGATTTTAAAATATTCTGCGTTATTGCAGATGTCGGTTTTATATCAAAACGACCCTATATATGTTATAATGATCTTGCTGAGCTTTCTTTCGCTCATACTTGCCTGTTTTCAAATTTAACCTCCAGTGAGGATTAGCTTGCGCTGTTTAGCTGCGTAATTCGAGGAAGGAAAGAAGAAGCTTTTGGAAGGTGGTTTGTCCAGGGTTTGTGAACTAGTGTAAGTTTTATTGTGTAAAGTGATTTATATTATATTATATTATAGTTGTATATTTTATTTGGGCCTAGTATACTTCATTTCGAAGTTATACTAGTGGGTTTAGTTTTGAGTTAGAATTTATTGAAAAGAGTTTTAAAAAAAATGAAAAAATTATTGATGGAATTTGGAATTCTTGTTTCTAGAACTATAACCTTAAAAGATCTTGGATTAGTTTGGGGTCATTTTTGTTAAATATCTTCCGCTGGCATTTAATTATTGATTAAACAGGTTGATTTGGATTGAGGTTTCATAGTGACGACCAAATCCTCTGATCCCGGATTTGGGGGCGTTACATATACTGTGGGATATGGCTTGATTTCAAAGGACAATGTCATCATTGAGGATGTTGCCTTAGTGGATGGTCTCAAACATAACTTGTTGAGTATCAGCCAGCTTTGTGATAAATTTCAGTAACCTTCAACTCAGAATCCTGTGTTGTGACTAACAAAAGGAGCAACAAAGTGGTTCTCACTGGTGTGAGAAAAGGAAATGTGTACCTAGCTGATTTCAACTCATCTAATGCAAAATCTGTTACTTTTCTTCTCAGTAAAGCAAGTCAGGATAAAAGTTGGCTATGGCACAAGAAGCTACCCCATTTAAACTTCAAGACCATGAATGAGCTAGTAAAGAAAGAATTGGTTAGAGGCATTCCTCTAGTGGAGTTTTCTAAGGATGGACTGTGTGATGCCTGTCAAAAAGGGAAGCAGATTAAAGCATCATTCAGGAAGAAACTTGATTCAACAATTGAAGAACCTCTGCAACTGCTACACATGGATTTGTTTAGACTAGTCAATGTGTTGTCCATCTCAAGGAAAAGATTTTGCCTAGTAATTGTAGATGATTTCTCAAAGTTCTCTTTGACATATTTCCTAAAGTCTAAAGATGAGGCTAGTGAAATCATCATCAATCACATAAGGCAAGTCAATAATCACCCTGATTTCAAAGTTAGAAGAATCAGGAGTGACAATGGAACTGAGTTCAAGAATTCTGTTATAAGAGCATTTTGTGAGCAAAATGGGATTCTGCATGAGTTTTCAGCAGCAAGAACTCCACAACAGAATGGAGTAGTGGAAAGGAAGAACAGATCACTTATTGAAGCTGCCAGGACAATGCTTGAAGAATCTAAACTGCCAACATATTTCTGGGCTGAAACTGTAAACACTGCATGCTACACTCAGAATATTTCCCTGGTTAATCTAGCAAGATGCATGACTCCCTATCTATTGTTCAAGAACAAGAAGCCAACTCTAAATTTTTGTCATGTCTTTGGCTGCAAATGATATATTCTGAGAAATCAAACTGATCAAAATGGGAAGTTTGATGATAAAACAGATGAAGGAATTTTTGTTGGATATGTTGTTGGTAAAGCATATAGAGTCTACAATCTAAGAACCAACATTGTTGTGGAATTAATACATGTTCTGTTTGATGATAAAAAGATTGAAGGACTTCAAGATGGAGATTACCATGAGAGCCTCAAATTCGACAATGTGAAGATGGTTAGTGATGACAGTGAAGATGAAAGTGATCAAGAAATAATATCAAAGGATAATGCAGAAAAATCTACTACCAATGAAGCACAAAACTCAACATCTGTCGAGTTGCATAATGCTTCATCCTTTGGGAGGCAATCTGCGTTATCCGTCGGGAGACAACCAGCTTCATCCGTGGGTACTCAAAATTCACCATCCGTCGGGTTATCAAAAGGAGCAGGAAGTCAGGATAGATCACTTATAGAAAGTGTTAGCCCCTTAACAATATGACAAGAATTACAGAATGGGGGTTGAATGGAATTCTTGAAACTTTTTCTTGAAATAAAATGTTCTAACTCAAATATAAATATAAGTGTATTGATTAGCACAATGCGGAATAAACTTAAGTGAATCAAGACACGGGTAATTAAAAACAAGAGTCTTTAAAAACTTTCTGGTGGATTTGAATGATTCCACCAGAGATATATATTATATATCGAGAGAACCCTGTGTGCAGAAATGCTCACAGCTGCTTACAACAATTGAACTTCTAAGACTGCAGAGAAATGCTAAGAATCCAGCTTACAAATGTTTCTCTGCTTTCTTGCTTAGATCAATAGTGTCTTAGTTGCTACTACTTGGTTTATATATCACCAAGATTACAAAGTAATAAGACAAGATAATAAAACAAAAACTATCTAGACTATTACAATGCTACTTCATTACTCTATTCCAGCATCTTTGAATATCTTCATAATAGCATGAAAATGGCAATGCTTCTTTGTTCTCGAAAACCCAGTTGAATAGGCTACCATATTCCATTTGCATCCACTCGACATATGTGACTGTGTTGTCACTGTCAACAGATATTTGAATTCTTTATCCGTCGGGTTCATGATCATCCGTTGAGTTATTGATCATTCGTCGGGTTGTCTATTTGATCATCCGTCGAGTTATTGATCATCTGTCGGGTTGTCTATTTGATCATCCGTCAACTTCATTGTAGGTTATCCGTCGGGTAGCAAACTGGTACTTGACTTCATTTTGTTTATTCAGAATTACAAGACATCATCTATGTATAATTAATCAACCTATTCTGCATATCTAGTTAAAGTCAACATGACTTGAATACTACTTACAGAATCTATACAATGGTGAATGCAGAAATATGCTACAGACTTATTGTTACATAAGCTACTCACTCGATGGATAATAAGTCATCATTCATCGGGACTATATTGAGTCATCCGTCGGGACTATAAGTCTTATCCGTCGAGTGCTACATTATTTCATTAAGTAAAATAATCATTTTAGAGTTCTAAGCATTTTAAAAGTTCATGAAATCATCAAGTACACAACAATCTCCCCCAATTTATGTCTACTGGAATTGTAGCCATAAATTAAGAGATACTTGATGATAACAAAACACCCTAAGAATATAAATTTAAGAGAAAGTAGATATTACTGAAAAGTGCTTCAAATAACAAAAATGTACAAAGTTTTGCTCACAGTCATTTTTCAAGATGCTCCTCTAGCCTGAGCAGATTTATCTAGTTTCTTGAAGGTCTGGATCTCTTTCCAAGATTTCTGTTGTTTTTCTCAATCTGATTTTGGAGCTGCCTGTGGAATTCCAGTTCATCAGATTTTGAGATATTTAGCTTTCCTTGCATTTCCAAAAGAGTCTCATTGCTAGAGATGCTGAATTGGTCTTCTAATCTGAAGAATCTTCTCACACCTTTGTCATCTATGAACTCCATTATCCAGTAGGGCCTTAGATGCACTCTTTTCCCTGTGTAAGGGATGATTAGAGTCTTTGGGAGTGCATCTTTAGCTCTAACACTCCTTAGTTCTTCAATCTTCTTCAATACCAATCTTCTTGCAGTAATGTTGAACCCAAAGTTCTTCTTGAAGGATGAATAAACTTTAATCAGTATAGTTTGGCTTTCTTGAAGGATCCTGTGAAGAGGCCACTGAATCTCCTTTCCTCCTTTGTACTTGAACACTAACCTTTCAGGTAGGTTTCTGTATGCATCAATTCCTCTCACATCATCTAGTTCATCCAGATAGAGGTTTAGATCAGAAAATTCTTTGATGTCACACAAGTGCAGATAGTCTCCCTTACACAAGTACTTCTTTTTGGCTTGCTAAAGATTGGTAGATTGAAGTCAGGAATTAGTATGTTGTCCCATTCTATTGGCTCATCCTTGGGCACAATAGGTTCACCATGAATATTCCTGTAAGGATCCACCACCCTGATATCTTCAAATACCAAAGTGGGCTTTGATGCTTGAGTTGTGGATGGTGTGGATTCCTTAGGAAATTGATCTTCCAATTCCTTGTCAACAATATCCAGTTTCCTTTTAGTTCTTTTAGCCAATTCCTTCTTTCTTGGAGATTTCTTCTGTTGTTCAACTTGCTTCTTTGATTCAATAGCTTCAGATGGTTGAGAAGGAATTTATTGTGATGAATTTACAGCATGTAGCTTGGCCAAGATAGCAATCTGCTCTTTCTTTTGTTTAGTCTTTTTAGCATCCAGAGCAGCTTGCTTCTTTTCCTGCTTCAGTCTAGCATTTTCTTCTCTCTTTGCTTGAGCAAATTGAGGATGTCCAGCCACCACACAAATTTCTTTCCCATTTTTGAAAATCTTGGCAATTCTCCTTTTGGAAGCTGAATCAGTTGGATCTTTGTATAAAGCAATTGATCTTGATAAAAGCTTCTTCTCATCAGGCTTAGGTGTCTCATACACAGTGTCCAAAGGATTTTTCAATGATGATTTTGAGTAGTTTACCCTTGGTTTAAGAATTGTTTCAGCCTTTGGAGATTTGATGCAGGAAGCTTGTCCTCTTTCCAGATAGTTCATGCTCATCTCATTCATACTAATTTGCTTGACTTGAGAGTGATGGATGGCTGACTTAACTGGCTCCTTGACAAGTTCAAACTTCTTCTGTATATCCTCATCAATCTTCTCCCAGTTAACTAAACTTAACTTTTCCTTATCAGCTGCTCTTAAGTTGGCTGCTACTACATTGATCATATCTATACTATCTGTAACTGATGGCTTTGAGATAGTAATTGAAGGCACAATTACTTTACTAATTTGAATTTAAAGCCTCTCCCCCTCACTTGATCCTTTCTCCCCCTTTTTGTTATCATCAAGTTGAGTAGAGGAGGGGGTTTGAGCAGCCACCAGTTTTTGAAGTAGATCAGTCTGTTGGGCTTGATGGAGATGAATGGCAGTTAAAGATGCTTCCATGGCTAACATTATTGTGTCCAAGTCATCTATCTTGGTTGACAGATCAGAATTTTTCCTTAATTGCCTCTTGATGTCAAGCATTGTAGAATCTGGAAGTTTAGAATCTATCCTGTCTGAAATAGCCTTTTTCATCTCCTCAATATCATTCTTCATAGTATTCACATCTCTACCATGCTGGAAGCCTTGGA
The DNA here is from genome assembly GCF_009905375.1 of Apium graveolens. NCBI lineage: Eukaryota > Viridiplantae > Streptophyta > Magnoliopsida > Apiales > Apiaceae > Apium > Apium graveolens. Next base: position 132,068,845 of record NC_133657.1, on the reverse strand, counting down.
TTAGTTGAAGTTGCAGGGAGGCTAGATGTACCTGAAGGAGCTTCTTGGTGCTGGCATTGGTAGTGGTTTAAAGAACAGTATTGATCTGATTGATTAATTAGATCAGGGTTATCTTGAAGTAATGCTCATCACAGTGCTTTGAGAATGCCCATGATGGCATACCTGACCTTGAACTTGAGCCTACTTCTCCCCCTATGTCCATTGCTTCATCTTCACTATCCCCACTCCCATCTCCAAAGAAATCAGCTGAACCACCAGTCTCATAGTCCACATCACTAGTTGTAGAAGGCAAAGCTGTGATGGCATCCTTTGCTCTCATTAGATACTGTATGGTATGCACCAAATTCAGCATCCTTTCTGCATTGTCATTGCCCTGTTCATCTAGAAGTTGATAAGCTGGAACAGGGTGAGTAAATACCTCAGCATCAAGGGAAGTGGAATCTATAACAGCTTGAGGATGCTGAGATAGTCCTTCCATGTCTGCATCCTGGACATTCATTGACTCACTAGCAATGACATCCATCCTTATTGCTCCAGTACCTGCATTTCTCTCATTTTCTCTCTTTTATTGCATCAGGGTCTCACCCAGGCTCCCCACCCTCACACTCTCACCTTCACCTACTAAGGTGGGACTCCTCTCACTCTCTTTTTCCAATCCTGAAGAAATGGATTGCAGATTTTCACTCATTTCCTCTCCTTTTTCCTGGGAGCAACCCAGACTCTCACTCAAAACACTCTTCTCTCTCAATCCTAAGAGTGACTGTACAACAACTAAATCTTCTGCACTTGAAATAATTGAAGTTTGAAGTTGTGCAGAGATACTCGACGGATGAGTGATATCTATCGAGTGAGTGGTTTTTCTATCCGACAGATAACCGCTGTTAGGCTTATCCGTCGGGATACAATCACTACTCGACGGATGAGCAATATTCGTCGAGAGAGTAGAAATGAATGAGCTGGGAATAGAAACTATTGTTGACTATGTGCTGATTGAAGATATTTTAGGCACAGATGACACAACAGTTCCTGAAAGAATTGGCAAGTGAGCCAACAAATCATCTAAAAGATGATGCTTACTTGCACTAGATTTTGGCTTCCCCAACAGAGTTAAATAAGGGGAATCAGGAATTGATGTGTTTATCATATCCACATCCAGAGAATTTGTTGGTGAGTTTGGTGTTTGAGGTGCTTCTATAACTAGAGATTTTAGCTATGACTCCACATTTATTGGAGCCACATCAAACTGAATTTGTGAAGGTGCAGTGACTGTGTCTTTAGCACCAGTTTGCACAGTGTGTGTACCCTGTGCATCCCCAAAGGTTTTTGATTTCTTCTTTCTGGTATAAGTTTGGGGTGAGCTTGTGTCCCTAACCCTCTTGGCATGTGCTCTTGGTTGAGAGCTTTGTTCAATAGCTACATCCTTTTGGGAGGATGCAGCTAGAAATGAGATTTTGTCCTTTTTAAGCACTGCAGTTTGTTGGGAAACTGCAGTGTGGCTAGGCTGGGATTCTCTCAACTCTCCAACCTTATTCTTGGGGTTTCTTTTATGTTCACCCCTTCCCTCACCTAACTTACCCTCCTTCACACTCCCCTCTTTGGCTTTAGTGGATTTTTCAACTGGCATCTTTTGGGAGATACCAGAGGGGCTTTCTTTGATTTGGTTTTTAAAATAATTGAAGGTTTTGTAGCTTTGGTGGACAACTATTTGGTCATTGACACAGTTGCCATAGCCACACTTGAATTCAAAGAAATTGTGGAGGTTGGAATAGTTGTAGGGATAGGTGAACTTACCTCACTTACCTGAGGTGCTTGCATTACAGGAAAATAGAACATTGGCACATCCTTGTGATGATTGGCCATGTTCAGATCTGCAATGAGCCTTCTCTCTTGAACCCAACAATCTAGTTTGTTGTTAGGGTTCCCAAGCACAATCTCTTCACAGAGGTGGTTAGCTAATAACATAAGAAATCTAGCATAATACACATTCTTACCTCTTTTATTTAACGTTTCTAATTTAAAACCTAACTCAAACAAGACAAGATCACTGAAATTGTAGAATTTATCTGTAACTAGCATGTAGAGCATGTTAAGCATGGAAATATTCACTGAATCAAAATTACTGATCTTTCCTGAGAAAACCTTTGTAACCACATCACACAAGAAACTCCACTCTTTCCTAAGACCCATTCTCCTAATATCACTCAATTTAGAAGTAGGAAGTACATAGTGCATGGAATTAAGCATATTGATTATATCAGTGTCAGTGTGTGGTGAAGTCACATTTTTATCAGGAATTTTGAAATATGCTTTTATCACATCACTATTGATACAGAATTCTTTACCTTTAATGATTAGAGTGATGGTCTTATCTATAGAGTTGTAGGTGGCAGTGGTCCACATCTCTTCAACAACTTCACAAAAGATTGTGGGTGATTCCAGCATGGCATAGTTGAGCTTGCAATTCTTCACAAAGTCCATCATCTTGTGATAGTCTCCAGATTGCTGAATACCCTTATTCACTAGTGCGGTGAAATTGTTCTTCTCATAAATGAACCCAGTTTGAGACATAATCTTTACAACATGTGCCATTGTTAGAGAATAAAAGCTTGAAGAGAAAGAGAGTAAGTGCTTTGAGAGAGAATGAAATTAGAGCAGTTGAATTGAGAATGATAAAAGAAAAACAATTGCAATGAAATAAGCTTTTATACTATCTCAAAAATAACTGATAAAAATGATAAAGTAAAATAAAGTAACCAATAGAAATTGCCTAAAATAGCCGTTTAAAAATAAACTGTAAAAAATTCCACCCATTATCCGTCGTGTTATGCTTACAAACTGTAAGTATACTCGATGGATAATGTACAGGAAATTAACGGCTGAGATTAAGACACTTCGACGGATGAGGAAAAACTGTTATCCGTCGAGACATAAAATAATCCAGAAACATAATTGATTTTTGTTAGCAAATAATATATCGACGGATGATCAAACTCGATGGATAAAGATCATCCGTCGAGATGTAAATTTTGACTTGGCCAAAATTTCATTCAAGACTGAAAAATCAATTAAGTTTCTGGCTACATTTCAACTTGCAAATTAACTCAGATAGATCTAAGAGTAATTAAGCATACCTAACTCACTTACCAACCTTGAGAAGGTGGATTCATCCAGTGGCTTGGTAAAGATATCTGCAAGCTGCTTCTCACTTGGAATAAAATGTAGTTCCAGAGTACCATTCATTACATGTTCCCTTATGAAGTGGTACTTGATATCTATGTGCTTTGTCCTTGAATGTTGTACTGGATTTTCAGTGATGGCAATTGCACTTGTGTTATCACAGAAAATAGGAATCCTTTCAACTTGCAAACCATAGTCTAACAATTGATTTTTCATCCATAATATATGTGCATAGTAACTACTAGTAGTAATATATTCAGCTTCAGCTGTAGAAGTAGAAACTGAATTTTGCTTTTTACTGAACCAAGACACAAGCTTGTTTCCTAGAAATTGACAGGTTCCTGTTGTACTTTTTCTATCTGTCACACCCCTAACTTAAACAGCAAAATAAATATAGCTATTACATCATTTTAATGAAGAATACACAACCAAATCCAAGATCTTACAGTTTAGGGTTTGGAACAGCCCAACACTACCAACTATTACATCTGATTACAAATACCGAGTCCTCACACAACTATTATTACTTATTCTACCTGAGCTCGAACATAAGCATCAACATCACAGGTCTTACGGGCAGTCTGCTTGAATCTAACCATAGCTGCTAGCTGTGATATCAGGGTAAAGCAAGAAGTGAGCCAAATGCTCAACAAGTGCTAACAGTATGACACAAACAAAATTCGAGATATACCTTTAAGAATGACAATGGAAAGACATAACCAATGATAACGAGAGATAGAACTATGTGAGATGGCATCATTTTGCTTGTATCAAAACAATTTTAAAATCATGTCTTAATCAAAATCATTTTATGACGCTACGGATTACAGCCGGTGATCAGCCGCGAAGTAATCCTGAACCTCGCTGGGTTCTAAAACATTAACGGGAATCCCTAGGCAACTTTTAAGCCTAATATAAGTGTGGAAAGGACTCGCGTCTCAGTCCAGATCCACTATTCAAGAAAACATTTATCCCCCTTTGGGACTGAAAAATCCACATTTTATTTATTTCAAAAGCTGATGCCGAATTGTAACAAAATCTCTTTTAACAGTAAATATTTTTATTAAGGGATTATAGATCAACTCGAAACACGGGAAATATGGTACTAAATCTCAGGGCCATGATTCACAAAACTTTACTCTATTAGGGTAACCAAAAGGTTTTCATATGTCAGAACTTGGACAGGAAAATATGGTGAGACTAATGGATAATATGAAGGGGTAATGCCAAACTGGGCTTAAAGCAATGGTTTCTCGTCAAGGTACATGTGTTGGATCATTAAGAAGATAAGCTTCACGAATACTATGGGTGTTAAGGTAATGATCTCTAGCTCGGGATGTATATATATATATATCAGAATTGTCAAGCTTTATGATAGGAAAAAGGGTATCAATCAATGAGGAATCATGTTGGTAAGTTTCTGACTATCAGAGTTCAAGGTAAGTTTCTATAGGGGTTCAAGTATTAGGATGAGATAATCATCAGCATGTTAATCAAGAGGATCAATCAAATAATATAACAACTCTTTATTTTATCATGGCATTTATCTATCATGAAAAGACTTTTGAACTACTTGCAATCCATACTCGAGGGTTCATGGCATTTCTATATAATTCAAAGATAAGCGAGAGATACGCTTGATTTAAACATATCAAAATGACTCAGGATAATTGCATCGATATATATGAACTGTTTATAGTAAATACGAATGGTCAAGTTGAATCACTTGCCTTGAGATAGGCTGGTCTGGTCTGACTGGTAGGAGCAACAACTGGAGCTTCACTCGACTTTTATGGCAAGTTTTCCCTCGTCTCGAGATCCTACATAAATAATAATAATCCTCATTATAATATATTCTTACCATCTTAATCTATTTACAACCCGAAATTAAACATGGATGGCACTTAGGCCTATACGCACCTAATTTATATCCACCTTTATATTTCAAATGTACACACGTAGCCACATAATCACATATCGTATATTAATACCAAATAACACCATAATGCAACACTAGGCTTGGATGATCTCGACTCACAACTTAAGTCACTTGGTCACTAAACTAGACAAAGTCTTCAAATTTTGGCTCCCTAACTCGATGTGCCTTTCCTAAATTATCCAAAACCTATTGACCCTCACTTGTGTCTTTTGCTCTACTGGCCTTATACTATCTTACAACTATGGTGGTCGACCTAATACTCACTTCTAAGTGTTCTAAAACTATGTGATAAGTGATAGTGCTCACTGGTGCAAATTTCAGAATGACAACTATAGTTTCTTGAGTGCATTAGACACTCTTAAACTACAATTTTTCCTTCAAAACTTTTACACAAGACTCTCCTGACCTAAGGGCATCTCACAAACTTGATATGGCTCAAGGGCCTGGCTTGGGCCTTCTTGGGCCTAAGCTAAAAGTCCAAGGTTCCCCTGTTTTCTGGGCAGAAAACGCCATGACTTGAATTAACTTGTGACACATGGTTCTAACTCATATCCTATGAACTATGGTTGGAAAAACTTCTCTGACACTCCCTCTAACTAAGGCCCAATAGGGCCTAATGAGGGCCTACCCATGACATGGTCAAATCTCCCTATTTCTAAGTTGCAACAAAACTGTCCCCTGGACATATTTTGTTATTCTACTTGTGCACCTAACCAAATGACATGCAAACCTCCAACCAACTCCTAAAACCTTTTATATAATCCCAATACTAACTTCTGGTAGCTTGGGCCTCAAAGTGCACACCAATGACATGGTCAAAACTCACTCTAAACCTCAGGGTACTAAACTGATTTTCTGCAGAAACTATAACTCTCATTTCTCCAAGGTTTTGACTTAACAAACTCAACTACCAACAACCCAATACTCAAACCAAGACCTAAATATGGTATTCTACTGAACTAACTCCCTTATTCTCAAAATAACCTTGGTGAGATCATCCTTAACTAAGGTACAATTATGGCAAAACAAGAGAATCTACACTTCACAAATCACAAATCTTCATGCTTTTGAAACAACAAGGTATGCATTTTTATAAAAGATAATCACGAATTATTGCCATGCAACAAGAAGCATAAATCAATATTAACACATTATACCTACTGAAATTAAGGCTCACTAACAAAATCTTTCCAAATGATCAAAATCTTACAACATTCTAAGAGAAATCCTCATGCATGCATGCCTTCGGGGTTTTCAAACCAAAACAACACATTTTCTACATATATTCCATCTTAAAATTGACATGCAAGCCTAGCATAAGGTATACCTAGATGATCACTTAGCATGCAAGGAGTTTTATCAAATTTTCACCACAAAATTCAAGTCATTATCATATAAACATGCAAAAATTGATCAAAACAACAAGAATGATTTCAAGGACCATTCATTCGGCTCCCATATGGTCATGGCCGAATGAAATGGATGGAAATGGCCATTAAATCATCAAGAGTTTCCTTCTCAAGACTTGGCATTTATCCATTCCTTGTAGTCCTCTCAAAAACAACCTTAAATCCATAAGAATCAAGATTGTATTTTGAGTTTCACTAAAACCTTTACATGCAACCCTTAAACTTAAACTTTCTACTCAAAACTCTTTGAAATATGAATGATCATGGTATGGGAGATAACATTTTCTTGTATAAAGAGTAGAAGCTTGGTGGAGAGATGAAGAAAAATGGGGAGGGGGTGGTTCTCGGCTAAACCCGAGAGTGAGAGAGGGAGGGCCGAGAGTGAGAGAGGAGGATGGAGAGAAGAATGAGTGTGGTGTGGGTGATGAGTGAAAATGATCATGTCTTTGCTTGTTTTTATGGTATTTGATTTGACAAAATGTGAGTGGAAAGGAGAATTGACAAGTCTATACCTCCACTTATACTTGGTGCATTTTACATGCAAGGGTAAAGAAGGAAATTGGCTAGAGAAATAAGAGTTAGTGGGGTTGGAATTGTCTTCTTTGTCCTTGAAAAGAATGAGAGGGTGGTTTGCATGCAAGAGCTTTCTTGTAATTTGCTAAATATGACAACTAAAATTTATAATGATTTATTTTTATAAAATAAAATACAAGTTCAAAAATTATAAAATTTATACCATAAAATAACTTGGATTTTTAGAGACTTTATAAAATCATTTTCAAAATTTGTGAACAAAATACCTTTTAAAAGAAAATTTTTCCAAAGCTTAGAATATTCCTTATAAATCAATAATAAAGAAATTAAATAAACTCTTGCTTTGAAAAATCATATACTACACAAAGCAAATTTAAAATGCAGAAATTTTCACTCACACTAGCGTACAATCATTGAATATATTTTCATTTGACTTTAATATTATACCAAATCCACAAATAATATTACATAAAATGCCAATCGTAACACTATCAATTCTACAACCTACATAATCTGTATCTGACTAACCAGTTAGATCAAAACCAGAATCTCTAGGGTACCAAATGCCAAGATTTGGTGTTCCCTTGAGATATCTGAAAATTCTCTTAATAGCTATTAAATGAGATTCTCTAGGATCAGCCTGAAATCTAGCACATAAATATGTAGCAAATATTATATCTGGCCTACTGGCAGTTAAGTACAGAAGTGAGCCAACCATGCCTCTAAAACTTAAAATATTCACAGACTTGTCAGTAGTGTTTAATTCAAGCTTAGTTGCAGTGGCCATGGGAGTTTTTGCAGAAGTGCAATCCACTAGATCAAACTTCCTTAAAAGATCAAAAACGTATTTAGTTTGACTAATGAATATCCCATCACTAACTTGCTTAATTTGTATACCAAGAAAGTAAGTTAGTTCTCCCATCATTCTCATTTCATACTTACTTTGCATCAATTTGGCAAACTTTTTGCAAAGTTTCTCATCTATAGAGCCAAAAATAATATCATCTACATAAATTTGAACAAGTATACTAGAGCCATTAACATTTCTGAAAAATAAAGTTTTATCTACAATACCTCTTGTGAAGTGATTTTCCAAAAGGAACTTTGATAAAGTGTCATACCAGGCTCTAGGTGCTTGCTTCAGTCCATAAAGTGCTTTTAAAAGATAATAGACATGTTCTGGAAAATTTGGATCTTCAAAGCCAGGCGGTTGACTGACATAGACTTCTTCCTCCAAATCTCCATTCAGAAAGGCACTTTTGACATCCATTTGATAGACCTTGAAATTGGCATGGGCTGCATAGGCTAATAAGATTCTGATGGCTTCAAGTCTTGCAACAGGAGCAAATGTTACATCAAAATTTATTCCTTCTTGCTGACAATAGCCCTTAGCAACTAATCTAGCTTTGTTCCTGACTACTATGCCATTTTTATCCATCTTGTTTCTGAATACCCATTTGGTATCTATTGGATTCTTTCCTTTAGGCTTGGGCACCAGCTTCCATACATTATTCCTTTCAAATTGGTTTAGCTCCTCCTGCATAGCTAAAATCCAATCAGGATCCAACAAAGCTTCTTCTACCTTCTTTGGTTCTTCCTTGGAAAGAAAGCTGCTATATAGACATTCTTCCTGTGTTGCTCTTCTTGTTTGAACTCTAGAAGAAACATCACCAATGATAAGCTCAAAGGGGTGATCTTTTATCCATTTCCTTTGTTGAGGTAGATTAGCTCTAGATGAAGAAACCTCATTGTTGTCTTGATGTGTGATTGAGTTTTAATTATTTGAAACTCCCCCTGAGTTTGTGGATATTTAATTTGAGAAAGGGGAACTTTCTATAGGTGATCTATCTTGACTTCCTGCTCCTTTTGATAACCCTACGGATGGTGAATTTTGAGTACCGACGGATGAAGCAGGTTGTCTTCTGACGGATAATACAGATTGCCTTCCGATGGATGAAGCATTGTACAACTCGACAGATGTTGAGTTTTGTGCTTCATTGGTAGTAGATTTATCTGCACTATCCTCAGACACTGTTTCTTGATCACTTTTATCATCACTGTCATCACTAACCATCTCCACATTGTCAAATTTGAGGCTCTCATGGTAGTCTCCATCTTTCAGTCCTTCAATCTTTTTATCATCAAACACAACATGTATTGATTCCACAACAATGTTGGTTCTTAGATTGTAGACTCTATATGCTTTACCAACAGCATACCCAACAAAAATTCCTTCATCTGCTTTAGCATCAAACTTTCCATTTTAATCAGTTTGATTTCTCAGAATATAGCACTTGCAGCCAAAGACATGAAGAAAATTTAGAGTTGGCTTCTTGTTCTTGAACAATTGATAGGGAGTCATGCATTTGCCTTGATTAACCAAAGAAATATTCTGAGTGTAGCATGCAGTATTTACAGCTTCAGCCCAGAAATATGTTGGCAGTTTAGATTCTTCAAGCATTGTCCTTGCAGCTTCAATAAGTGATCTGTTCTTCCTTTCCACTACTCCATTCTGTTGTGGAGTCCTTGCTGCTGAAAACTCATGCAGAATCCCATTTTCTTCACAAAATGCTCTCATGACAGAATTTTTGAACTCAGTTCCATTGTCACTCCTGATTCTTCTAACCTTGAAATCAGGATGATTATTGACTTGCCTTATGTGATTGATGATGATTTCACTAGCCTCATCTTTAGACTTTAGGAAATATGTCCAAGAGAACTTTGAGAAATTATCTACAATTACTAGGCAAAATCTTTTCCTTGAGATGGACAATACATTGACTGGTCCAAACAAATCCATGTGAAGCAGTTGCAAAGGCTCTTCAATTATTGATTCAAGTTTCTTCATGAATGATGCTTTAATCTGCTTCCCTTTTTGGCAGGCATCACACAGTCCATCCTTAGAAAACTTCACTTGAGGAATGCCTCTAACCAGTTCTTTCTTCACTAGCTCATTCATGGTCTTGAAGTTTAAATGGGATAACTTCTTGTGCCATAGCCAACTTTCATCCTGACTTGCTTTACTGAGAAGACAAGTTACAGATTCTGCATTAGATGAGTTGAAATCGGCTAGGTACACATTTCCTTTTCTCACACCAGTGAGAACCACTTTGTTGCTTCTTTAATTAGTCACAACACAGGCTTCTGAATTGAAGGTTACTGAATTGCCTTTATCACAAAGTTGGCTGATACTCAACAAGTTGTGTTTGAGACCATCCACTAAGGCAACCTCCTCAATGATGACATTGTCCTTTGAAATCAAGCCATATCCCACAGTATAACCCTTGCTGTCATCTCCAAAAGTAATACTTGGGCCAGCTCTCTCCTTAAACTCTATGAGCAGGGTGAAATCACTAGTCATGTGTCTTGAACAACCACTATCCAAGTACCAAAGATTCTTTCTGTTTCCCTGCACACATCAAAATCAAATCAAGTTAATTTTGGTACCCAAGTTTCCTTGGGTCCTGCCTTGTTAGCTTTCTTTTTCTGTTTCTTAGGCTTTATCTCATTTGACTTAGGAATTTCAGATTCATCCTTAGTCATTTGAGTTGGGCCTTTGAAACCATTCATTGCAACAGAATTATCATGCCTATTATGACTAAAAGGATATGGCATGCTATGTGTAAACATGTTATTCCAGTAAGGCATGCTAAATGGCATTTGTGGCATACTATATGCATCATAATAAGGATTAGGTGCAAATGGCATATTAGCAAACTGTGCATTGATATTCTGTGCAAACATAGCATTCATAAGCATGGGAGGCATGGCATTCATGTTAGGAAATTGAGGTTGAACAGACATGGAAGTAGGCATGGCAGATTTGCAATTAACAGACAAATGATTTACACTACCACACTTGATAGATTTTTCTAGGAGCATATTTATCAGGTGTGTAGTTATTATGTTTGTTAATCCCTACTTTACCATTCCTATTGTTTTTCTTTTTAGTCTCTTTTTTTACCTCAATCTTTTCAAGTCTGTCATTTAACTATTTGACAGTCATGTGACCAATATTAGCCTTTTTCCCTTCCTTAACTTGACTCGATTCTCCTGAAAAAAAGGTCTTGGAAACAGACCCATACTTCTCATTCAGCTTAACAAGTTTGGCTTTACTGATAGGCTTGTTCACAGCTGATAGATGAGGATTTTCATCATTCGACGGATAACCCTTTTTGTTATCCGACGGATGATCCTCATCATCCGTCGATTCTACATCTGTAAGCACTCCATCTACCAAATTTGGTTCTAGTTTCTCTTTGTTCTTTTTCCAGGTTGCATCACAGAAAGACTCAATTCCTTGAACTTTGGTGATTTGAGCATGGACATCCCTGGATGTTTTACATGCTTTAATCACCTCTTGTTCATGCTCGAGCTGCTTCTTTAAAATTTCCTACTTCTTCAAGGACTCAGTTAATTCTTCCTTAGCAATTTTACACTCAATTCTTAATTTTTCAAAATCAATAAACTGAGACTCAAGCACATTATTTCTCTCACTCAAAAACAAATTGTTTTCTTTAATTTTAGCATTTTCCTTAGTAAGAGACTTAAGTGTAACACGCAAATGATATAACTCTATAGACATGTCATTTATGGCATCATTACACTCAGGTTTAGATAAATGTGCAAGTTTGTAGTAATTACCTGATTACTTGAAGAACTTGTTTCTGTCTCATCAGACTTGGCCATTAGGGCTAGATTGACATAGCTGACATCTTCATCTTCATCCAGACCATCTGCTGCCCAGTCATTTTCTTGTGTTATGAAAGCCCTTTCCTTTTGTTTGAGCAGCTCAAAGTATTTTTGCTTATAATCCACTGGCTCAAACTTTTTCTTACTTGAATCTGACTTCCTACAACTGGCAAAATGCCCTGCCAAGCCCCATTTAAAACATTTGAATTTTGATTTATCCACCATGTTTCTATTTGGCTTGGCTGCTCCAAAGTTCTTCTTGAACTTGAGCTTGGCAAATCTCCTGGAAAGAAATTCTAGGTGTTCATCAATGTCTTCCATGTCATCTTGGCTCAAAGAATCTTCACTTTCTACTGCAAGCCCCTTGCCCTTGTTCTCACAGATCCTTGAAGTTGATTCAACAACTTCCATCTTCAGTTCCTTCTCCTTTTCCAACTCAGCAACTAGTGCAATGGATCCTCCTTTCTTCTTTCCTCTCTCCATCCTTTCATCCTGCTCTATTTCAAGCTCATAGGTTTTCAGGATGCCATACAGTCTCTCCAAAGTAAACCCCTTATAATCCTGTGAGTTTCTTAATGAGACTGTCATTGGTTTCCATTCCTTTGGAAGAGATCTAAGGAATTTCAGATTGGAGTCTTTTGTCTGATAGACCCTTCCATGCAACTTTAGAGCATTTAGTAGTTTTTGAAACCTACTAAAAATGTTAGTGAGAGACTCACTTTCTTCATTGTGAAAATGCTCATATTGCTGAATCAAGAGCTGCATCTTGTTTTCTCTAACTTGTTCAGTGCCATCACAGATTATCTGTATTGTATCCCAAACATCCTTGGAAGTTTTTTAGTTGATAATGTTGTCAAACATATCTCCATCAACTCCATTAAACAGGATGTTCATGGCCTTTTTATCCTTCATGACTTGTTCAATGTCAGGATCAGACCATTCATGCCTTGGCTTGGGGACTGATGGCTCGTTTCCTGTTGCTGCTCTCATTGGAACATGGGGGCCTCTTTCTATGCTGTCAACATAGGCCTCATCTTGAGAAAGCAAATGAAGATGCATCTTTACCTTCCAATGATGGTAATTATCTTTATCCAGAAAAGGGATCTTGACTCCGACATCCTTCTTGTTCATCTTGCTGTATTATTTTGATCTTTAAACTCTTTGTAAGTTAAGAGCTTGCTCTGATACCAATTGTTAGTCCCTTAACAATATGACAAGAATTACAGAAGGGGGGTTGAATGGAATACTTGAAACTTTTTCTTGAAATTAAATGTTCTAACTCAAATATAAATATAAGTGTATTGATTAGCACAATACGGAATAAAAAATTAAGTGAATCAAGACATAGGTAATTAAAAAAAAGACGCTTTAAAAACTTTCTGGTGGATTTGAATGATTCCACCAGAGATATATATTATATATCGAGAGAACCCTGTGTGCAGAAATGCTCACAGCTGCTTACAACAATTGAACTTCTAAGACTGCAGAGAAATGCTAAGAATCCAGCTTACAAATATTTCTCTGCTTTCTTGCTTAGATCGATAGTGTCTTAGTTGCTACTACTTGGTTTATATATCACCAAGATTACAAAGTAATAAGACAAGATAATAAAACAAAAACTATCTAGACTATTATAATGCTACTTCATTACTCTATTCCAGCATCTTTAAATATCTTCATAATAGCATGGAAATGGCAATGCTTCTTTGTTCTCGAAAACCCAATTGAATAGGCTACCACATTCCATTTGCATCCACTCGGCGCATGTGATTTTGTTGTCACTATCAACAGATATTTGAATTCTTTATCCGTCAGGTTCATGATCATCCGTCGAGTCATTGATCATCCGTCGGGTTATCTATTTGATCATCCGTCGAGTTATTGATCATCCGTCGGGTTGTCTATTTGATCATCCGTCGACTTCATTGTAGGTTATCCGTCGGGTAGCAAAATGGCACTTGACTTTATTTCATTTATGCAGAGTTACAAGACATCATCTATGTACAATCAATCAACCTATTCTGCATATCTAGTTAAAGTCAACATGACTTGAATACTACTTACAGAATCTATACAATGGTCAATGCAGAAATGTGCTACAGACTTATTATTACATAAGCTACTCACTCGATGGATAATAAGTCATCATCCGTCGGGACTATAATGAGTCATCCATCGGGACTATAAGTCTTATCCGTTGAGTGCTACATTATTTCACTAAGTAAAATCTACTAAGGTGTTTTGTTCATGAAATCATCAAGTACACAACATATACACAACAAAAAGTTCCCCTTTCTCAAATCAAAGATCCATAAACTCAGGGTTAGTTTCTAACAATTAAAACTCAATCACACATCAAGACAACAATGAGGCCTCTTCATCTAGAGCTAATCTACCTCAACAAAGAAAATGGACAAAAGATTACCCTTTTGAGCTCATAATTGGTGATATTTCTTCTAAAGTTCAAACCAGGAGAGCAACTCAAGAAGAATGTCTATACAGCAGCTTTCTTTCCAAGGAAGAACCAAAGAAGGTAGAAGAAGCTTTGTTGGATCCTGATTGGATTTTAGCTATGCAGGAGGAGCTAAACCAATTTGAAAGGAATAATGTATGGAAGCTGGTGCCCAAGCCTAAAGGAAAGAATCCAATAGACACCAAATGGGTATTCAGAAACAAGATGGATGAAAATGGCATAGTAGTCAGGAACAAAGCTAGATTTGTTGCTAAGGACTATTATCAACAAGAAGGAATAGATTTTGATGAAACATTTGCTCCTGTTGCAAGACTTGAAGCCATCAGAATCTTCTTAGCCTATGCAGCCCATGCCAATTTCAAGGTCTATCAAATGGATGTCAAAAGTGCCTTTCTAAATGGAGATTTGGAGGAGGAAGTCTATGTCAGTCAACCTCCTGGTTTTGAAGATCCAAATTTTCCAGAACATGTCTATTATCTTTTGAAAGCACTTTATGGATTGAAGTAAACACCTAGAGCCTGGTATGACACTTTATCAAAGTTCCTTTTGGAAAATCATTTCACAAGAGGTACTGTAGATAAAACTTTATTCTTTAAAAATGTAAATGGCTCTAGTATACTTGTTCAAATTTATGTAGATGATATTATTTTTGGCTCTACAGATGAGAAACTTTGCAAAAAGTTTGCCAAATTGATGCAAAGTAAGTATGAAATGAGTATGATGGGAGAACTAACTTACTTTCTTGGTTTGCAAGTTAAGCAAGTTAGTGATGGAATATTCATTAGTCAAACTAAATACATTTTTGATCTTTTAAAGAAGTTTGATCTAATGGATTGCACATCCGCAAAAACTCCCATGGCTGCTGCAACTAAGCTTGAATTAAACACTACTGAAAAGTCTGTGGATATTTCAAGTTATAGGGGCATGGTTGGCTCACTTCTGTACTTAACAGCTAGTAGGCCAGATATAATGTTTGCTACATGTTTATGTGCTAGATTTCAGGCTGATCCTAGAGAATCTCACTTAGTAGTTGTTAAGAGAATTTTCAGATATCTCAAGGGAACACCAAAACTTGGCATTTGGTACCCTGGAGATTCTGGTTTTGATCTAACTGGTTATTCAGATGCAGATTATGCAGGTTGTAGAATTGATAGAAAAAGTACAACAAGAACCTGTCAATTTCTAGGAAACAAGCTTGTGTCCTGGTTCAGTAAAAAGCAAAATTTAGTTTCTACTTCTACAGCTGAAGCTGAATACATTGCTGCTGGCAGTTGCTGTGCACATATTTTATGGATGAAAAATCAATTGGTAGACTATGGTTTGCAAGTTGCAAGGATTCCTATTTTCTGTGATAACACAAGTGCAATTGCCATCACTGAAATCCAGTACAACATTCAAGGACAAAGCACATAGATATCAAGTACCACTTCATAAGGGAACATGCAATGAATGGTACTGTGGAACTACATTTTGTTCCAAGTAAGAAGTAGTTTGCAGATATCTTTACCAAGCCACTGGATGAATCCATCTTTTCAAGGTTGGTAAGTGAGTTAGGTATGCTTAATTATTCTTAAATATATATGAGATAATTTGCAAGAATTGATTTTTCAGTCTTGGATGAAATTTTGGCTAAGTCAAAATTTACATCTCGACGGATGATCCTTATCCATCGAGTTTGATCATCCATCGGTATACTACTTGCTAATAAAAATCAATTATTTTTTTGGAATATTTTATGAGTCGACGGATAACAGTTTATCCTCATCCGTCGAACTGTCTTAATCTCATCCGTTAATTTCTTGAACATTATCCATCGAGTATACTTACAATTTGTAAGCATGACACAACGGATAATGGTTGCTTTATTTTTAAACGGCTATTTTTACAGTTTATTTTAAACGGCTATTTTAGGCAATTTTAATTGGTTGCTTTATTTTACTTTATTAATTTTAGCAGTTATTTTTGAGATAGTATAAAAGCTTATTTCATTTTCATTGCTTTTCTTTTATCATTCTCAAATTAACTGCTCTGAATTTCTTTCTCTTTCAAAGCACTTACTCTCTCTCTCTCTTCAAGCTCTTATTCTCTAACAATGGTGCCCGTTGTCAAGATTATGTCTCAAAATGGGTTCATTTATGAGAAGAACAATTTCATTGCCTTAGTAAACAAGAGTATTCAGTAAGCTTAGCTATGCCATGCTGGAATCTCCAACAATCTTTTGTGAAGTTGTTGAAGAGATGTGGACCACTGCTACATACAACTCAAGAGATAAGACCATCACTCTAACCATTAAAAGTAAAGAATTATGTATCAATAGTGATGTTATAAAAGCATGTTTCAAGATTCCTGATAACACTGTGACCTCACCACACACTGACACTGATATAATCAATATGCTTAATTCCATGAACTATGCTCTTTCTACTTCTAAGTTAAGGGACATTAGGAGATTGGATCTTAGGAAGGAATGGAGTTTTATGTGTGATGTAGTGACAAAGGTATTTTCAGGTAAAGTCAGTAATTTTGATTCAGTCAATATCTCCATGCTTAACATGATCTACATGCTAGTTACAGATAAGTTCTATAATTTCAGTGACCTTGTTTTGTTTGAGTTGGGTTTCAAACTAGGAGAGTTAAATAAGAGAGGTAAGAATGTATATTATGCTAGATTCTTTATGAGGGAATTGTGCTTAAGAACCCTAACAACAAATTAGATTGTTGGGTTCAAGAGAGAAGTCTCATTGCAGATTTGAACAGGGCCAATCATCACAAGGAGGTGCCACTGTTCTATTTCCCTGTAATGGAAGCACCTCAAGTAAGTGAGGTAAGTTCATCTATTCCTACCACTATTCCAACCTCACTAATTTCTTTGAGTTCTAGTGTGGCTATGACAACTGTGTCAATGACCCAACAGTTGTCTACCCAAGCTACCAAATCTGTAAATATTTCAAAATCCAAATCAAAGAAAGCCCCCCTCTGGTATCTCTCAAAAGATACCAGTTGCAAAATCCACCAGCAACAGAGTTGAAGAATGAAATTCTACAGGTTGCTCATAATTCAAGATATTCAATCCATCAAGGAAGTACCAAAATGTATACGGATTTAAAGGAAAATTATTGGTCGCCGGATATGAAGAGAGAAATTGCAGAATGGGTCAGTAAATGTTACACATGTTAGAGAGTCAAGGCAGAACACTAGAGACCAAGTGGATTATTATAGCTATTAGAGATTCTAGAATGGAAGTGGGAGCATATTGCCATGGATTTCATAGTCGGGTTACCAAGGACAAAAGCAAATCACGATGCCATTTGGGTTATAGTGGACAGGCTTACCAAGTCAGCTCATTTTCTGCCTATTAATGAAATACTTTCTCTAGACAAGTTGGTTCACATGTACCTGAAAGATATAGTAGTTCTTCATGGAGTTCCTGTATCGATTGTATTTGACCGAGATCCAAGATTTAATTCGAGGTTTTGGGGAATTTTTCAAGAATGTTTGGGAACCAGATTGAACATGAGTATAACTTACAATCCACAAACAGACAGCCAAAGCGAAAGAACAATTCAAATAATTGAAGACATGTTACGCATTTGTGCAAATAATTTCAAAGGAAGTTGGGACGAGCATTTACCCTTGGTAGAATTTGCTTACAACAACAGTTACCATGCCAGCATTGGGATGCCACCCTATGAAGCTCTTTACGGACGTAAATTTCGATTACCGGTATATTGGGATGAAGTAGGAGAATGCAAGATACTTGGACCTGAATTGGTGCAACAGACAAAAGAAGTTGTTGAAGTTATTCAGAAAAGGTAAATTGCAGCACAAGACCGTCAGAGAAGTACGCAGATCAATCAAGGAAGGATATGGAATTTGAAGAAGGAGATTTAGTGCTACTGAAAGTGTCGTCGTGGAAAGGATTGATGAGATTTGGAAAGAAAGGAAAGCTAAGTCCTAGATATGTCGGACCTTTTGAGATTCTGAAGCGTGTTGGCAAGGTAGCCTATGAACTGGCATTACCCCCGCATATGGAGCACATTCACAATGTTTTTCATGTATCGATGCTTAAGAAGTATAATCCAGATTCCATGCATGTAATTGAGTATGGGCCAATAGAACTTCAAGCATATTTGTCTTATGTAGAAAGTCCAATAGAGATTCTAGAAGAAAGAGAGAAAATGTTGAGGAATAAAGTTGTAAAGTTAGTAAGAGTATTGTGGAGAAACCCAAAGGTTGAAGAGTCAACATAGGAGTTAGAGAGCGATATGCGAGAAAAGTACCCTCATTTATTTTCTTTGAAGATTCTGAGGACAGAATCCTTTTAGGGGGGAAGGATGTAATATTTGGGATAACGTGTAATTATTTTTGTTAATAAATGTATATTCTGTATACATTCTGTATTTATTCTGTGAATTATTTGTTAAGTGGTATATGTGTTTGGATATTTAAATATGATATAATTTGAGTGTTTTAATTTTTATATGTCCACAATAAAGTATAGATATTTTTCATATCTTTCTAATAATTTTTATGTTGTTTTATGGTTTTATAAAAGATTTATGGTTTTATTAAAGATTTATGGATTTAATAAATTATTTTTCCGAGTAATTAAAAACTATTTTGTATAATTGGGAACCAACTGACTTCAATCGTTCCTATGTTTTTACAACCCGATACTCTTCCGAAAAATCCTTTCTAACTTAATTGCAATATTCCGAGCATTTTCCATAATTTGACTTTTTCGATCCGGCGTACGGTTTTCCCCGTGCAGGTCCCAGCGCAATATTTTTGATACAAAATTCGTCTCGGTAAATCGATAAAACCTGTATTTTCAAGAAACAGGATCTTTTTATTAAACTATTATATTATCTTCTCGTAATATGTGTAACCAAAGCGCTAAAACCAAGACCGCAGTTGGAAAATGTACAGATTTGGATAATTATCCTAAAATCGGTACGGTTTTGGATTGTTTTCTCAAATAAACGTACTATTTTATATTCGGTATGATCCAACGGGGTACCAATATTCCGTAAATATAAATAGCCCTTAACGTATTTTATTTTGTACAGAAAATCATTTGCAAACAGTTAAATATATAATTTTACAGAGAAAAAACCTAAATTCATATAAGTTTCTGAGAATCAAACAAGCTTTTGGAGGTGTTATCGAATTCTGTTTGGAAAGCTCGAGTACTCAAAATGAAGGTCTTGAGGTGTACTATCAGAATCAACAAGTTTCATAACTGCAGAATCCAAGGTTTATTTTCTATATTTTTATTTAATTTCGAATTATTTTGAATTAAATTATTAATTTTATTCGAGAGGTTGTTTGTATGATTTGATGATTGCATGTTGTAGAGCTTTTCTTCATGATGATTTCGGTATATTATATGACTGATTTGGAGTTCAATAACATGTTCAAAATTGAGTTTTAATTTTGAATTTTAAAATTAGGGTTTATAACCCCATGAATGTTTTCAATTGAAATTGGGGGTTTCCGTTCTAGGGGATATTAGATTGATTGGTTGGTAGGGATTTGTAGAGCTTGAAAAGAGGAATCGATTGGTGGTGGTCTCGTCAACAGACAATACTGGAATCGAGCTGGCCGGAGAAAAGAAGAACTCGCCGTCCGGCGAGTTTTTTCGAGGTTTTCCGGCCAACTCAGGGGTTATTAATTTGATTGGTTTGTACGAATGAATTCCTGGTGAATTGTAAATCATTTCTGGAGGTGGTGGTGGCCTGAGCATTCTTGGATCGCCTTCTTCGGCGAAACAGGGTGTTTACCGGCGACTAGGTGCAAAAATTGCACTTTAGTCCCTGTACTTTCGAAAACGATTAAGATTAGTCCCTGAAGTTTCAGAAAGTTGCAAAAATATGAGTCCTATTTAAAAATTATTTAAAAATCATATTTTCTATTTATTTTAATTATAGAAATTGGATTTTAATTATTAAAAATTCTAAAAATTATTATTTTAATTCCAAAAATTATTTTTAATTCAAAAATAAATCTGAATTAATTAGTTAATTAATTTTAGTTAATAATTAATTAGTTATTTGGTCAATTAATTCAAAAATTATTGATTAATTGATTCAATCAATTATTAATTAATTTTAATTGATTATTTAATTAGATTTAATTATTTATTTTGATTTAAAACTTCTGAAAAAAATTTTGAGCTTTAAAATATTATTTTAAATTGTTTTCAAGGCTCGATAATTATTATAAAATTATTTAAAGCCAGATTCGGGCAATCGAACCCTGTTTATTGTTTTAAAATGATTCAACGATCCATTTTTAATTCTGAAAAATGTTTAAAAACTCATATCAAATATCCGAAAAATCATTTTAACATCAAATCTTCTTTGGAAAAGTATTTTCATCGAATATCTTACATGTAATGTGATATATGTGATCTATTTGATGTGTTATATGCCTATACATGTATCGTTTGACTGTTTTACTAGTAACTTTCAATCCGTAAATCGGATTTGGGTAAAACGAAGGGTAGATAGAAGCTTATAACGAATGGAATCAAGTGAAATAAGTATTGAAAGATACTTGTGATATCTGAGCAAAAGAAGCGAGGCGTAGGAAATGGAAGCAGATAGTTGGTGAATAAGAGATAGTGATTGAAAGCCAGTGAAGTATTAGC
Source organism: Apium graveolens (assembly GCF_009905375.1). Classification (NCBI taxonomy): domain Eukaryota; kingdom Viridiplantae; phylum Streptophyta; class Magnoliopsida; order Apiales; family Apiaceae; genus Apium; species Apium graveolens. The sequence continues at coordinate 132,047,969 of NC_133657.1, read as the reverse complement.
GAGTTAAGACAATGCAAGTGTTCAGAATATTCTCAAGATATATTGGGAAAAATTGATAGTTCTGTTTTATATTGCAAGTGATGTGATACACTGAACCCTAAACCTTGAGTTCAGTTATTGATGTTTGAGTCGTAATCCTTATTCTTTCTGAACCATTGGTTGTTGAATACCTAGATACGAACCACAGATATAGGATACTACTCCACAAATATATACAAACTAAATATCAATCACTAAACCAAAATTGTTAAACACTCAAACCTTTATACCTTATACATTGGAAGACTAGCCTATATAACCACGAGACTTTGATTCTTTTGATATCCAATTCTTATACTGGCTAATAGCCAATCTTTATATTTGCCATGTTGTTCCCTTGTGAAGATTGCGAACCATCTTATGCTTGAAACTCAATGTTGTTTATGATTTTGTTTATTGCTTTACTTTGTTTATTCTGTTATTATTATAGAATTAGATTATTTTATAAAATATGGACAAGATTCGTGGTCAGACCAGATTGTTGCTCAAGTTAGGCTAATATGTGCCTTAGATCCAGTAATTAGAGCAGAGTTGTGTGCCTTGCTCGGGGTTAGTGCGTGACTGATTAGCAGCCTAACCTTGGTTTTTAAAATGGAAATTTAATATCCAACTTGCTTATCCATAAACTTGATACCTTAAATCATTTTACTTGATCATTGTTTAATCCCAGTATTGTCAATGTGACTTGCTGAGCTAGTTAGCTCATTTGTGCGATTCTGTTTATGTTCTTTTCCAGTTAAGAAGGAACCTGTTGGTGGCGAGGATCCCCAATCAAGTGTGCGAGCTAGGATTCCAGGTTGAGTGGGATAAACTAGTTGAAGATTTTGGTGATAGTTTAAGTTTAAAAAGTTGTAAGAATGTTTAATATTCAGTTTTAAGTTTGAATAGTTGGGATTTGGACGTTTGTAATATAAGTGTGTGTGGCTTGTGTGCATACTTTAACCTGTTGCGATCCGTGGATGAAGGTAAGTAGGGTCACTACATATTATTATTATTATTATATTTATTATTGCTATAAGCAGGTTTATATATGGTGTGTGTGTTGTGGACCCCAAACTTCTGACCCGGGTTCGGAGGGCGCCACACTATCAACTGCAATTTGAATTAGAACATCCGTTGAAACTTCATTGGATCATTCATTGAGACTGTGTTGGATCATCCATCGAAACTTCATTAGATCATCCGTTGAATGTGACTTGGATCATCTTTTGAAACCTTGTAGAATCATCTGTTGAAAGTATTCCATAGCAGTTAACTCCATTTCACTTATGAAAAATTACAATACATCTAATATATACAATTGGCCAACCTATTTTGCATATCAATCTAGAAGTCAACATGACTTTGAATATCCTACAACTTCTAGATATCTAAGGTATTGTAGTATGCAGGAATGTGTTACAAAACTTATTAATACATAAGCTACTCTCTCAACGGATGTCAAAAGTGATCATCCGTTGAAAGCTACAAAAACACTAAACTAAATCTACTAAGGTGTTTTGCTGAATTTATCATCAAGCCTATGACATATTCCTAACAGTATCAGAGCTATGTGTAAAATGGGATGATTTGGTTACGTGTTTGACAGTTTTTCAATATATTACAGCCTGAATCAGATCTTCCATGCATGTATATTGATACCGTTTATGTATGAGATTTAATATGCATGTTGTTATGTCGATTCATGATCAAATTATTATGTAAAGTTTTTTGCATATTCATGTGATGTATATATATATGATGATACTAGCATGTTATGATTTTCCATGACTCATTAGTATACGATTTGTATGTTATGCTTGATGTTTGGTTTATATATAGTGATATAAACTGTTGGACATATGGTGTATAACATGATCTATTAAATGGGGAATGATCAGTACGTATATGATACATACTTCTAAAACTGCATATGATGTAGTAGTGGCAAAGACTGAAAGATATGATATGTAGCTTTGAAATTGATGATTTTTATAGCTCGACCCCAGCCTGGGGCTGCCTCCTCGGACCCCGCCCAGGGGCTACCGCCTCCGGACCCCGCCCAGGGCTTCCTCCCCGGACCCCGCCCGGAGCTGCCGCCACGGACCCCGCCCGGGGCCTGCCGCCTCCGGACCCCCGCTATATTTTTCAAGTTCTTAATTTGTTTACTTGAGCATGGTGCTGGTTATGGCCTTAAGACCCTTAGATTAAAGTTTATGGTTTTGGTTTTATAAATATGATTTGCATGTCATTTTCATTATTCTTATAACTGTTTAACCTTGAATGTAACTCGAGTTTTCTTATGTAAGTACATTAGTATAGGTTGTTTCAATGTAATGTACTTTTAGAAGGGGTGATCTAAGAGGAGGATTGTAATATCCGGGACATATCGTGTAATTGTTTTTATCAATAAATGATCGTTATGTGATTATTATGTGATTTTGGGTGAATTATCTGATGATTGGTGTTGATACGTGGATGTTTATATGTGGTAAAGTATAGGTATGTTAATTTTATTATGTCCAGGATAAAATATAAATAATTAAGGTATTTTTCTGGTAATTTTTGGAGCGTTATATGATTTTATATTAATTTATGAATTTATTAATTATTTTCTGAATAATTACAAAACTATTTTATAAAACCGGGAATCGTCCAACTTCAACCGTTTTTACATTTTTACAACGCAAAACTCTTTCGAAAACTCCTTCCTAACCTAATCTGATAGTTCCGGACATTTTCCATGTTTTGACTTTTTCGATCCGGATTACGGTTTGACCCGTACGCGGTCCGGCGGAAAATTTTCCATACAATTACCATTTCGATAGCATTATTTTCGTACAAAGCATTTTATAAAAAGCCCCGTCTTTATAGTTATCCAAAACTTTTGATGCTTATCCAAAGCAGGATGATGTTTATCCAAAACGTTATCCGATCGGATCGTTTTTGCAGTTACTTAGCGGCTAAGCAACGTATATTTTTATCCAACACGATCCAATACGTGCTAATATTCCATAAATATAAATAGCCCTTTTCTTATTTCATTTTATTCATATAATTATAATTAGACAGTAAAATCCAGTAAAATACAGAGAAAGCCCTAATTAAACGTCGCGTTCTTCATTATCAAATGAACAAACGAAGGTGTTATCGAACTCCGATCTGAGCGTGCCATATATCAAATCGAAGCTCTCGATAAGTTCTTTCTGAATTAATCAACCATTTTAGTGCATAAATCCAGGTGATTTTCTTATCTATTTATTTTAATTTAAATTAATTAATAATTAAAATATAAATTTTTGTTCTTGATGTTTATGTGATTTGATGCTTGAATCATGTAGATCTTTTCTTCTTGGTCATTTTGGTATATTATATGATGAATTTGGAGTTCAATAACATATAAAAATTGAAGTTTGATTCTTGAAATTATAAAATTAGGGTTTTAATTACTTGAATGTTCTTAACTCGATCTGTAGATTTTTGATTGGGGAATTCTGGGATGAAACTGAGCATACCATGGTGTTTATCTTGTTAAAAGGAATCTATTTGTGTAATTAGATCGAATAACCGACCTCAATTTCACTCGCCGGATTCTGGAAACGAAGCTCGCCCCCAGCGACCTTAGCTTGCAAATCACGGCCAAAAACGAGTTGTTTGTTGAATAGAACTGCAGAAACGAAATCCTGGGAAGCCACCCTTTGAATCTGCACTTCCCGGAGTGGTGTTGTGCAGGTGGAAGCCGACCGGTCACCGGCCGGTGGCGGCGCGGTGGCCGGAACCGGTGACAGGGGAAATATTGATTTAAGACCCTGTAGTTTGCAATATTTCAAATTCTGTATTTCTGTTTTAAAAAAATTTACAAAAACATGATTGTTGTTTTAAATATTTCCAAAAATAGTATTTCTTTTTTTATTTCCTAAAATGGTTTTTAATTATTTAAAATTCCAAATTTATTATTTTTAATTCTAAAAATTATTTTTAATTCTAAAAATTATTTTTAATTCGAAATTGAATTAAGATTAGAATTAATAAGTAGAAAAATAGAATGTCGAGAGGTTCAGTATAACTAAATAGTAGGTTATAGTATGATACGTGGTGAGATTTGAGATTCTTATCTAGCAGCGTAACTTACAGATAGTAGCGATGGCAGATTTCTTTATTTCGATATCATTTGATCACTCGGAGCCTTTAGTCGGAGAACCGTCATCTGATCCACGTCCTGCTCTTCCACGGTGATAGCTATAATACCAGTTGTGACGGTTGCACCATTGCAAGCTATTCCACTTCCCAATGTGATACCACCTATTCGAGGACCCCCACCTGTTAATTATGACTCTACCAGACTTTCGGTGGCAGGTGCATCTTTTCAATTTACTCCACACCCTATTCTCTACCATAAGTATGAGGCTCTTCTTTTAGAGTGAGAAGCCTTGTTGGCCCAGATTCAGGAGCTACAGCATATCATAAGGACTATAGATGTTTACAGGAAAAAAAAGGAGCTTCAGAATGAGATTCAGGTACCTGTAGAATACTTGAGGCTAGACTTCATGGAACTACCAGCGAGTATGCAACCCCAGATGCTCTTATGGGGTGGGCTAAAGAAGCATTGGAAGATTTTGAAAGACTCGGCATACCAGATTTTCTTAAAGCTAAATGACGAAGATGATGTGACAGCTGATATATGTATAATAGTGTGTAATGTGTACTATCAGACTTTTGGTGGGTATATAAATAAACTAAACTTGCTGAATAATGAGTAGGCCTGTTGTACCTTTGCCTTTAATAAAGGTTTTGCGCTTGTGCCACCAAACTTTGATATATATCAGTACCTTTTCTTTTCCAGCATTGTCATTTACTCTACCCTACCTGTTTTATCTTACTGCACCAGTTATAAAACTTTTGTGATAACATGTACCCTTTTTCCCTTAACTGTTTACATTCTGTAAAGAAGTATGTAATTTACTTAGTTTGACGATTGAAAATGTTTTCAAAAGTAGATATTTCTGTTTTACAAAATCTTTTCATAAAAAGGGTTTTGATTTAAAGGCTAAATAAGTTGTTTGATTCTTTACAGAAAATGCCTCCAAGAAGAAATGTTATACCAACCAGAATGAAGAAATCAACAACAACAACACCCAAGACAGCAATAACCAGAATGTTAATCCAGGTCCCATAGACTCAACTGTAGCCCGGATTCTTCAGATCTTGGCCCAATAAACAGTTCACCAGACTCAACAACAGCAGAGGCAGATCAACCCTCAGGTAACCTTTAACACCTTTCAGGCGGTAAATCCACCAGAGTTTAAGGGTTCTGTAGACCCTATTGAGAAAAGAGCCTGGTTGAAGGAAATGGAGAAGGCATTTTCCTTAGTCAAGGTGAGAGAGGAGCAGAAGACTGAGTTTGCGAGTTATTATTTGAAGAATGAAGCCACCTACTGGTGGGAAACTGTTAAGATGTTGGAAGGTATAGATGATGTTACGTGGGATATATTTAAGGAGCTATTTTTAGAGAAGTATTTCCCTCAGTTTGTTCAGGATCAAATGGAGTTGAAATTTCTGGAGTTAAAGCAGGGGAATATGACAGTGGCGGATTATGAAAGTAAGTTTGAAGAGTTCTCTAGATTTGTACCATCATATATGGACATTGATAGGAAGAAAGCCAAGATGTTTCAGCAAGGACTCAAGCCATGGATCCGAGGGAAGGTGGCCATATTTGAGTTGGACACGTATGCGGGAGTTGTGCAGAAAGCAATGATTGTGGAGACAGAGAGTGAAAGGTCTCAGAAGGAGAAGGAGAGTAAGAAGAGGAAGTTGGAGGGAAGTGAAGGACAGTCCCAAGCAGGGAAGTTTCCAAATTTTAATAAGAGGAAAGGCAAGTTCTATCCTGGAAGGAATTTTAACAGACCGATTGCAGGCAACGGAGGCCAAGGTAACCGTCCAGCTACTAGGAACCAGCCAACCCAGCAGAGGCCAGCTATACCAGACTGGCAAGTCTGTGGAAATAAACATGGTAGAGTTTGCAACAAGTTGAATGTGGTATGCTACAGATGCAACCAGAAGGAGCAGTATTCAAAGGAGTGCCGTAATCAGCCAGCCAGAGAGCCAGTCAACAAAGATCAACCTACCAAGAATCAGGAAGGCAAGGTTCTAGCAATTGGATTTACCTGTTTCAAGTGCGGGAAGCCAGGACACATAGCAAGGGGTTGCAAGGCAACAACACCAGTAAATAATATGCTGAGGATCATGGGAGCTACTGTTAGTCGCTAAACACATGCTAAAATTCACGCAAGTATACGCGTTCGCAAGTATTATAAGATATAAGTCAGATTCATTCCCACAGAGACTGGTTTAGGTTAACTTTGTAATTTATGCACTTATGCAACAATGATATGGCTATTATTCAATGCTAAGATGAATAACAATTTGGGTTTTGATTATGCTACGATTAACTATTGAGAACTATGCTAGAGAACATTAACTAAAGAGAGTAAAGAGAATTGAATAATATATAACACAAACATGGGATTCTAACTTCATTAAGTACTTCATTCAATAGACTTTTCATTCTTAACCTTAGCATGTAATGGTGATGAAAATAATCAGATAACACAAAACTGATAAACGCCAACTTTCGTTGCACGAATATCATACTAATAAACATCCACAAAAGAGATAGAAGCTGAATAGACACCAATTATATTGAGACCCTATATGTGTATAGAATTTGACAATATAACGGTTTAATGTACAAGTAATCTATCGTGATTACATAGGGCAAGTAAGATGGTTAAAATTACCTACGAATCATGCATAACAATACACATGAACCTATGCTAGCATGTCAAGTTCTAAACCCTTAAATTCACTGTCACTTCATTAAGAATTAACATGCTATCTTATAAGTTCGCGACGCTCATAAGACAAATAAGCACAACCAACACTAGGTTATCATACAATCACCACACACTAAGGTATCGAAACAAATCAACTAAAGAAATGTTAGATATATTTGAGATGTCATGTCTAATATTATTCATGTTTAATTTTCAGATCTTAACAAACAGGACATATCAGGACTTACTGAAATCAGGACTTACTGGAAGTCAGAACTTAATATCAGAACTTAAGGTCATATCAAAACTTAAGTGCGGGAAGACTTTCATATAAGAAAGGAAGCTGATTTACAGTAGAAGATCAAGACTAAAATAAAAGAAGATATGCATGGAAAGAGTTAGAAGACTGGAAGACTTGTAAAAGATATCTGATTGATATATTTTAGGAGACAAAATTATATTCCATATCAATTAGAAGTTATCTTGTAATTGTGTACTATATAAACACAGACTTAGGGTTTACACTAGATGTGTTATCATTATCGAGAAGATTATACATTGTAACCTAGCAACTCTTAGTGATATTTGTTCATCACTGAGAGAGAACAACAGTTCTTATTGTAACAGAGTTTATTCAATATACTTGATCTTTGTTACATACTTGTGTTAAATCGATTTGATTGTGAAAATACTATATTCAACCCCCTTCTACAGTGTTGTGTGACCTAACAATTGGTATCAGAGCTTATCTGTTAACAAACATACAGTAAAGATCCAAATAATCATGTCTGAAGAAGCACAAACTCCAACCAAGCCCACCAAAACTGAAGAAACTCAAAAGACTCAAACCCACAGTCGATATAAGACTATTAGGGTTCCCATACTGAGACCTTCTGAGTATCCTATATGGAAAGTGAAGATGGCTATGTTTCTGGAAGCTACAGATCCAGAATACCTTGACAGAATTAATGAAGGACCACATAAGCCTACCAAGCAATCTGTTGTAGTTGCTGATCAACCAGCAAAGACCATACTAAAGGAGAAAGGTGAGTACATTGTTGAAGACATCTCATCTATTGCCAAGGATGCAATGGTAAGGCATTTGCTGCATAGTGCCATTGATAATGTCATGTCAAACAGGGTAATTAATTGCAAAACTGCAAAGGAGATATGGGATGCTTTGGAGATAAGATGCCAGGGAACTGATGCAATCAAGAAGAACAGGAGGACTATATTCACTCAAGAGTATGAGCAATTTGACTCAAAAGCTGATGAGTCTTTAACTGACTTATATGACAGGTTTGTCAAACTCTTGAATGATCTGTCACTGGTGGACAAGGAATATGATCTTGAAGATTCAAATCTAAAATTCCTTGTAGCTCTTCCTGAAAATTGGGATTTGAAGTCTACTAACATAAAAGACAACTATGACCTTACGGAAACTACTCTTGATGAAATTTATGGTATGCTCAAGACTTATGAACTTGAGATGGATCAAAGGAGCAAGAGGCATGGAAGAAAGTCAAGGACAGTTGCTCTTAAGGCTGAGGAGGAATCTCCTAAAATGGCTGCCTCAAAAAGGGGCAAAGGAAAGGCTCTCATCATAAAGTCTGATTTAGAGTCATTATATTCTGATGATGATAATTTAGAAACTGAAAGTTTACCTGAGATGGATGCTGATGAAGAGATGATGAAATTGTGTGCTCTTATGGTGAAGGGTATCATAAAGATAGCCTACATAAAATTCAGAAAAGGCAAGAAGTTTTCCATGAAAAGTGGAAGTTATGATAAGAAATGGTTTAGAAAGTCTGAAGGTAAAGGAAAGTCTGACAAAAGTGACAACTCAAATGTCAAATGCTATAATTGTGGTGAAAGAGGCCACATATCTCCTGACTACAAGAAAGGAAAAAGTGACAAAGGCAAGGCACTTGTCACAAAGAAGAAAAGTTGGACAAACACTTCATATTCTGAACATGAGGTGAACTATGCCCTGATGAAAAATGCTGACAGCAGTCCTGTAACTGCTGAATTGAAGGTACCTCAACCAACTTATGCCTTCCATACTGATGATATTACTGAGATGAGATTATATCTTAAAACCATGTTTATTAGTTATAGATATCAGACTTTAACATGTGAAAGATTAACATCTGAAAATCTTTCTTATAAAAAGAGAAATGGTTATTTAGAAAAGGAGTTAGTTTTTCTTCATCAAACTAAGAAAGAAAAAGATGATGCTTTATATGTTAGAGATGAACTGTTAAAATTGAATGAATCTCTAAAAACTGTCTTAGAAAAGAAAAGAGAGATTATCAGAACTTGGACTAACTCTGGTAGAATAACTCAGAATTTGTTAAGTAGTGGAAACTGGAAAGAGGGCTTAGGTTATGGAGATGATAAAAGTGAAAAAGGAACTGAACAAATTGAGCCAATTGTTGTTAAACAAACTGGTAAGCCAAAGGTAAATATTGTTAAGTTTGTAGCAAAAACTGTAAAGTCTGATTCTGAAAAGATGAAAGAGTCTGTGACATAAGTGAAAGATAAGTCAACTTCTGACAAATTAAAACATGATAAACCAGATGAAGTCAACATAGGCTTAATAACAAAGAAGCAGCTTAAGCATAAGCTGAAAGAGATTAGGAATGTCAACAAGGTAAAGGAAGCTAGGAAAAATAGGAATGGAAAGGAAGGTGTGAACAAAAGCTATAATTATATGCCTGTTCTTAATGCTCCTAGAAAGAAATGTTATAACTATGAAAACTCTAACCATCTTGCTTCTTTTTGTAGGAAGAATAAAGATATAAACTCTTTACCTCCTAGATCAGGAGTTAAGAGTTAGTCTGTTAGGTTTAAGCCTCAAAATCCTTGTTTTCATTGTGGTAGTTTATGGCATTCCATTTATACTTGTAAGGAATATCAGAGTTTATACTATGATTATTATCAAATAAAATCTTCTTTGAAGAAAGTTACTTTAATTCCTTCTAGTGTAAAGTCTGATGCAAAGTTTGATATAAATTCTGATAAACAGCATATTAGCATAAACTCTAAAACTAAATCCGCTGCAAATGCTAATAAACTTAAAAAGGCTAAAGGATCCAAGCAAGTCTGGGTCCTTAAAACTAACCAATAGTGGTCTTTGTGATTGAAGGGAAACTTGAAATATATCCTAGTGCTGGACAGTGGATGTTCAGGACATATGACTGGAAATAAAGCCCTGCTATTAGACTTTGTGAAGAAAGTTGGCCTAGGAGTTTCTTACGGAAATGGCAACATGGGAAAAACTCTGGGATATGGTAATATCAATCTTGAGAATGTCATCTTTGAAACAATAGTTCTTGTTTCAGGACTTAAACACTATCTGCTAAGTGTGAGTCAAATCTTTGACAGAGGTTATCATGTGGATTTTTTTGAAGAACACTGTGAAGTTGTAAGCAATTATACAGGAAAAGTGGTTCTGAAAGGTTACATGAATGGTAACATTTATGAAACCAGACTTTCAACAAGTTTTGATGGTTCTACAATCTGTCTGTTGAGTAGAACATCAATTGAAGAAAGCTGGAATTGGAAAAAAAGACTCTCTCATTTAAATTTCAACAACATAAATAAACTTGTAAAGAAATATCTTGTGAGAGGACTGCCAAAATCAGTATTTGCTCCTGATGGCCTTTGTGATTCATGTCAAAAGGCAAAATAAAGAAAATCTTCATTCAAGAGCAAACCTGAATCTTAAATTCTTGAGCCTTATCACCTAGTGCATATTGATCTATTTGGTCCAGTCAATGTCATGTCTATTGCAAAGAAGAAATATGATATGGTTATAGTGGATGAGTTCACAAGGAACACTTGGGTGCATTTCTTGCACAAGAAGAATGAAACTGCATCTACTCTAACTGATCATGTTAGACTGCTGGATAAGTTGGTCAAAGATTCTGTTAAAATTATAAAAAGTGATAATGGCACTGAGTTCAAGAATTCAATCATGGAAGAGTTCTGCAAAGAGCATGGAATCAAACAGGAATTTTCTGCACCTGGAACTCCACAGCAAAATGGAGTTGTAGAAAGAAAGAACAGGACTCTCATAGAAGCTGCATGAACTATGCTTGATGAAGCAAAGTTACCAACCTACTTTTGGGCTGAAGTTGTGCAGACTACTTGTTTTACATAAAATGCTACACTTATAAACAAGCATGGAAAAACACCAGATGAGATGGTGAAGAAAAAGAAGCCAAATCTGAAATACTTTCATGTATTTAGATGTAAGTGTTTTGTTCTTAAGACTCATCCTGAACAGCTGTCAAAATTTGATTTAAAAGCTGATGAAGGAATTTTTGTTGGATATCCACTTTCCACAAAAGCCTTCAGAGTCTACAATTTAAGAATAAGGGTTGTCATGGAATCTATCAATGTATCTTTTGATGATAAAAAGATTACTAGATTTGAAGATTTCAATGATCATGATCAACTGAGATTTGAAAATGAAGATTTAAATTCTGATTCTGTAAATTCTGATGACTTAAACGCTGATCCTGTAAGTTCTGACGGGTTAAGTTCTGATGTCATTAAAACTGTGGTAACAACTCCAAAAGAAAATGCACATGTCCAGGGGGAGCAAGCTGAAGATCCTACCACAAATCAAGACTCTCAAGAAGCATCAGAACCTGTCACTGGCTCTTCAAGTTCTGATGAGCCAAATTCTGATAATTCTGGAAACTCTGATTCTTCAAATCCTGGAGGATACAACTCAAATTCTGAAGTTTCAGAGAGCCTAACTACAGGGGGAGCATCAGAAAATGCTGATGGAGATAACATGGATCATGGGGGAGGATCCATTTCTAGAAATCAACTTCCATCTACAAGGAAGTGGACTAAATCACATACACCTGACTTAATAACTGGAGATCCTGAAGCAGGTGTCAGAACTAGAACTGCAACATCAAATGAATGTCTCTATCATTCTTTTCTATCTTAGACTGAACCAAAAAAAGTGGAAGAAGCTCTTCAAGATGCTGATTGGGTGCAAGCAATGCAGGAATAGTTAAATGAATTTGAAAGAAATAAAGTCTGGACCCTAGTGCCAAGACCAAAGAACAGATCCATTGTTGGCACAAAATGGGTGTTCAGAAATAAAACTGACAGTGATGTCATAATTACAAGGAATAAAGCAAGGCTGGTTGCTTAAGGCTACTCTCAACAGGAGGGTATTGATTATGATGAAACATTTGCACCAGTTGCTAGATTGGAAGCCATAAGAATCTTTTTGGCTTATGCTGCTCACAAAAAGTTTAAAGTCTTTCAAATGGATATAAAAAGTGATTTTCTAAATTGAGAATTGGAAGAAGAGGTGTATGTTGAACAACCTCCAGGCTTTGTAGATTCAAAATTTCCAAATCATGTCTACAGGCTTGACAAAGCACTTTATGGCCTTAAGCAAGCTCCTAGAGCATGGTATGAGACTTTAGCTCAATTCCTTCTGGAAAGTGGATTTCACAGAGGTACAATTGATAAAATATTGTTCTACCTCAACCATAGAAAGGACTTACTTTTGGTACAGATATATGTTGATGATATCATATTTGGTTCTAGAAATGCCAAACTCTGTGAAAGGTTTGCAAAACTAATGCAATCAAGATATCAAATGAGTATGATGGGAGAACTTAGTTATTTTCTGGGACTTCAAGTCAAGCAAAATGAAGAAGGTACTTTTATCAATCAATTCAAGTACACCAGAAATTTATTGAAGAAATTTGGAATGCAAGATTGTTCAACTGCATCCACTCCTATGGCCACTGCAACCAAGTTAGATAAAGATACTGGTTCATCAGTAGATATTACTAACTACAGAGGTATGATTGGCTCATTACTCTATTTAACTGCTAATAGACCTGATATCAATTATGCTACCTATCTGTGTGCAAGATTTTAGGTTGATCCAAGAGAACCTCATTTAATAGATATGAAAAAAAAATTCAAGTACCTCAAGGGTACAGTTGATCTATGATTATGGTATCCTAGAGAATCAAATTTTAAGCTAATAGGTTACTCAGATGCAGATTTTGCAGGATGCAAAATAGACAGGAAAAGCACTAGTGGAAGCTGCCAATTTCTTGGAGGCAGATTGGTTTCTTGGTTTAGCAAGAAACGGAAATAAATTTCCATATCAACTGCAGAAGAAGAATATATTATTACAGGAAGCTGTTGTACACAGATTCTTTGGATGAAGAATCAGTTACTAGATTATGGGTTAGAATTCTCTAAAATACCTATTTACTGTGATAATCAAAGTGTTATTGCTATGACAGGTAATCCAGTTCAACACTCAATGACAAAACACATCAGCATTAGGTACCATTTCATAAGGGAACATGTGATGGAAGGTACAGTGGAATTGCATTTTGTTCCAACAGATCAACAACTAGCAGATATCTTCACAAAACCACTATGTGAAGCTACTTTTACAAGACTGGTAAATGGACTTGGAATGGTTTCAGGTTATTTCTCTAAATCTTCTTAGTTTTTGTTCTATTGCATCAGACTTTATGATCAGTGTTTACAGATTGTCTTATCTTCATGTAATATGCGCTTAAATTGAAATTCATTAAATGTTGATTGTTATCTGATGTGGATCTATATACTCTGATAGTGATTTGAATGTTCTGTGACTATTCAATCCAATGAGGATAACTATGCTAGATGCTCACCTAGTAGTCTTTAACATACTGGAAATCCCATGTTTGAATTAGTTGTTTATGTGGAAATTCATTAACACAGGCAAATTCTGATGTTGAGCTTAGTCAAATTTACTTTGTGTATCTTATTACTAAGTCACAAAGTAGATTCTTGCTTCTTATCTGTCAAATTCTGATGTCAGTAAATCTTAAGGATGAACCACATGCTTGATAAGTCTCACTTATCTGTAGAAAAGAAAAGAAAATTAAAGTCAAGTACTCCTTTGAGATCTAGAGTAAATATGTGGAAGGGAAGACCCAAGTACATTGCTGGTATTAAGTAATATGCATTAGAAAAGCAAATAAATTTTTCTTGGTGACTTTTCACATTCTCTGATTACCGGAGAAATACTCTAATAATAGCATAAATTCTGATAGCAGTTGTGACTTATTTACACTGAGAAGCCACTGTGAAAAAGAATTCTAAAAGATGCATAAAATGAGCACAAACAGTTGAGGTGGACTCATGCACAAATTTATCCTATAGTAGACTTCATTATTAATGACAGATTTTAAGCACTTTTCTTAGTTATGCCTTATTTCTAAGATGTACTGAAGTATATCAGACTTTAATCTTTATCTGGTATTCTGCTAAATGCGCACACTCTAACTCCATATGAATGATGAAAATTACTGTGGTGATTAAGTTGTTTTTGACAAACAGTCAAGTGTCATTTGCATAAATTCTGAGGACAAGTTCTGATGGAAGTTCTGATGATTAAACTCTGAAGAAACAAGTCAGTATTTGTATGAAGAATCACAAATACAAACATTCACTTTTTGAGTACAGAAGCCATGTTTTGATGACTGTTAAAATCTGATAATAGTTAAGTTCTGATTTTAAATCCTGATGGAAACTCTGATGCTTACGTGGCATTATTTATTTACTTGACTTATTTTTGATAAAACTGTAACGGTCATATTTTATCAGAATATATTTAGGTGAGATAAAACAGCCATAATCATTTAGGTTAGTGGTAAACGTGTTTATCTTGAAAAACTGCATGTGCACATTAATTATTGCTTATTTCTCGTGCCCATTAACTCTGCTTTAACTATTTACTAGATGATAGGTGTACAAGTGTCTGTTTTACTTCTAAAAAGGACTGTTGAGTGGAGAGAGTATATAAATAGGAGTGAAAATATTTTTTAATCTTTTACCTACTTTTCTATTCTTAATCTCTCTCTCTATCTCATATTCTTTGAAGCCTGTTAATCTTTACTTCATCTACTTGAACTGTATTTCTTGATGAATGTTTTGGTTAAAATTGTGGTTACTAATAATTTGTGATGATTTGATAAACAAATGTTGAATTTGAATCGACATATCCTGAGTTACACTTGAGAAAGTAGAAGCAACTGAGAAAGCTCAAGAGAAGCAACAGGCCCAAATCTCTAAGGTCCTGGCTAATCAAGCTTCTCAACAGGCTCAATTGGATGAGATCCAATCTTCAGTAGAACTTCTTCTCTCACTCCTACTACCAGATGATGCCAAAAAGGGGGAGAAGATAGTTAAGTCCAAATGCTCTAATGATCAAATACTGAAGAATAAAGATGATGAAGCTGATGACCAGGGAAACCCTAGCAAGGGTAGAGGTCAAGTTCAAAGTAAAGGGCAGAGCAGCAAGGTTTCTTCAAGGAAACTAATTACTGACGCAATCAAATCTTCTATTCAAAAGAAGACAAGTTCTGAAGCTGCTCAAACTCAAAATATGATAGCAAGTACTGAAACTCAAAATGTGATATCAAGTTCTGATGAGCAAAGTCTGATGACAAAGCCTGATGTTCTGACACAAGGTGGAAGTCAAGATTCTCAAAGGTTTATACAAACTCTGAAGCTCAAGGGAAAGCAGACTACTGTCTACTACAAGGATCCCAAGATTCAGACACTTGATGAGGAAATTTCTAGAAGATTGTTTCTGAAGCATAATCTAGGAATGGATTTAGAAAATCTCAAGGAGGAAGAAGCTAGATTTAAAGCTGAAAAGAAAAATCTAAAGCCAAAAGCTTTTGTTGCAAAGAAACCTCCAAGGCCTAAGGTAAAAGGCATTGTGATCAAGAAGAAGTCACATACTGAGGCATCAAAGCCCAAAACAAGATCACATATTAATATTGATCCCAAAGACAAAGGGAAAGGAAAAGTTGATGAACCAACCAAGCCACTAGAGATGAAAATTCCTCAAATTATGATAAAGCCAGTGTGCAAAATGGTTCAAGTTACTGATGATAATCTTATTGAAGATAAAGATGTTAAAACTCTGAAAAGAAAGAAGATTTCTGAAGAATCAAAGACAACCTCTGACAAGGCTCAAGTTGTTCAGAGTGAAGAACAGCAAGCTATAACTGAAACAACAAGTTCTGATAAAGTCATCAAGTCAACCTCTGACAGTGCTCAAGTTGATTTAGACAAGATGGAAGTAGCTGATAAAAAGAAACTTCTGTGGAAAAATGTCAAACCATCAGATCCAAAGAAAAGCCAATTGCTGTCTACTTTCATGACTATTGGGTTAAATTCTAGAGAACCAAGAGACAGGGCTGGACTAGGTTCTGATGAAGCTAAGATCAAGAAGTTGCTACTAGAGATTCATTTCTATTGACTGACAGACCACTTGAAGATGTTACACAGAAACATCTTGATAAAGTTATCTCTATTCAAGTGGTACTGGATGCTCATGACAAGCACAATGTCAAGGAAAATCTGATTCTATTTCTTGAAGATGGAAGGACATATCAGATGTTAGAATCAGATGTGCTGAACAAATCACTGAAAGAACATCAATTCTTTCATTACCTTTTAGAGGTAAAGTCTGATATTACCAGGAGATGGTCAAACTTTATATTGAAGACCATCAGAGATAAAGCAAGAATTTCTGGTTCAAGAGTTACAGAATTTATTCCTAGTTTTGTTGAAAATGATGGAAGTGAAACTCCAATGAAGAAGGATTCTGCTAAGCTTGAAGTGTTACTGAATGAGAAATGTATATGCTACAATGAAGATTCTTCTCATCCTAGGGTAATAAGACTGAATGATGGTTTAGAAAGAAATCATATCTCTGCTTTAAGGACTGCAATCTACCAGATTGGAAGTTAAAATGAAGAGATGAAGCAAGTCAAGACGACACTCTCTCAAGTCCTGAGAATTAAAGAAGAAAAGCCGATATCAAGCTTTGTCAAGAATCATTATGGATTCAGATTGACTCAGTGAGATTGGTAAAAGCTACAAGGACTATAAGTTGTAGTTATTTATCTAGTTAAACTCTTATTGCATTTGTACTTAAATGTTTTTGACATCATTAAATCTATTAACTTGTATATTTTGCTTAATTTACAAGTTGGGGGAGATTGTTAGATATATTTGAGATGTCATGTCTAATATGATTCATGTTTAGTTTTCAGATCTTAACAAACAGGACATATCAGGACTTACTGAAATCAGGACTTACTGGAAGTCAGAACTTAATATCAGAACTTAAGGTCATATCAGAACTTAAGTGCGGGAAGACTTTCATATAAGGAAGGAAGCTGATTTACAGTAGAAGATCGAGACTAAAACAAAAGAAGATATAGATAGAAAGATGTAGAAGATATCTGATTGATATATTTTAGGAGACCGAATTATATTCCATATCAATTAGAAGTTATCTTGTAACTGTGTACTATATAAACACAAACTTAGGGTTTACACAAGATGTGTTATCATTATCGAGAAGATTATACATTGTAACCTAGCAGCTCTTAGTGATATTTGTTCATCACTGAGAGAGAACAACAGTTCTTATTGTAACAGAGTTTATTCAATATACTTGATCTTTGTTACATACTTGTGTTAAATCGATTTGATTTTGATAACACTGTATTCAACCCCCTTCTACAGTGTTGTGTGACCTAACAAAAATCCATAAATAAATTCGATAGAATCCCATGATAGCGATTAGCCCATAATCGGAATCATCATCAACGTGGGTTCCGATAAAAACATGGTATAATAAACGTAGTCTTTATAAACAAATAATAAACAAAGTACGAAATCCAGAGTATTAGGTTCAATAAAAAAAGAAACGAGCATCCAAGATTACAACTTAGAACAAAGATTGACAAGAATAAACTAGATCTTCTTCGCCTTCGCTGAATTCTGTTATATGTCTTCTTGTCGTCTTCTCCTTCAGCTCTGTTACGTCTCCTTATGAAAAACGTCTCTTATTTTAGTATATATAGTAGCCCATGAAAATTAGAAATCCTCCAATCAGAATCCAAGTAGAATCAGGATTTTAACATCCCGACCCGGCGCGGCCCCGCGCTAATCGCGCTGTGTCTCTGAAGTTTGGGCGCGGTTGTGCGCTATGACAGCGCGGGCGCGCTGGCCTCCTGGATAAAATTCTGCTTCTTTCTTTTCTTGCTGCAATAAGTTGGCTTCCCGAGCTTTATTCCTTGGACACCATCCTAACACCATATTAGCATCAAAATAATGCTAATTCACCTGAATTCCGGATTAATGCCTGAAATGCAAAAACACTAGAAAACACATTAAAATACCAATAACTTGAGTACAAATACACCAATTCAAATCTTAATGGAGCGTTATAAAGAGTCATAAATACCACTCAACATCTATAGAATTTGATAACATAACAGTTTAATGCACAAGTTATCTACCGTGATTATATAGGGCAAGTAAGATAGTTAAAATTACCTACGAATCATGCATAACAATACACATGAACCTATGCTAGCATGGCAAGTTCTAAACCCTTAAATTCACTGTCGCTTTATTAAGAATTAAGACGCTATCTTATAAGTTCGCGACTCTCATAAGACGAATAAGCACAACCAATACTAGGTTATCATACAATCACCGCACACTAAGGCATCGAATCAAATCAACTAAAGAAATCCATAAATAAATCTGTTAGAATCCCAAGATAACGATTAGCCCATAATCAGACTCATCATCAACGTGGGTTCCGATGAAAGCATGGTATAATAAACATAGTCTTTATAAACAAATAATAAATAAAGTACGAAATCCATAGTATTAGGTTCAACAAAACAAGAAATGAGCATCCAAGATTACAACTTAGAATAAAGATTCATAAGAATAAACTAGATATTCTTCGCCTTCATTGAATTGTGCTATACGTCTTCTTGTCGTCTTCTCCTTCAGCTCCGTTATGTCTCTCTATGAAAAACGTCTCTTATTTTAGTATATATAGCATCCCATGCAAAGTAGAAATCGTCCAATCAGAAGACAAGTAGAATCAGGATTTTAACATCCCAACCCGGCGCGGCCGCGCGCTTGATCAGTGGGGGGGCGCTTTCTTTGAAGTTTGGGTGCGGCCGCACGCTATGACAGTGCGGGCACGCTGGCAACCTGGATAAAATTCTGCTTCTTTCTTTTCTTGCTGCAATGAGTTGGCTTCCCGAGCTTTATTCCTTGGACACCATCCTAACACCATATTAGCACCAAAATAATGTTAATTCACCTGAATTCCGGATTAATGCCTGAAATACAAAAACACTAGAAAACACATTAAAACAGCCACAACTTGAGTACAAATACACCAATTCAAAGCGTAATGGAATGTTATAAAGTGTCATAAATGCCACTCAACATACCCCCAAACTTGAATCGATGCTTTTCCTCAAGCATAAACAAACTCAAAGAACAAGAAATAAAAATGCATGAATGCAACTAGATGAATACAACGATCCCCAATAGAATAACTAAACCAATCAACAAGCAACATTTCAACAAATGTAGTTATTCACATAAAGATCAATCAAACCTTACAAATCAACCTACAAACCAGAGATGTGTGTGTGTGTGCAAATGCTTACAAATATACTATCACAACTAGATTAATAATCATGACTCACTACTCATCAAAGCAATCGCAAGGTTATAGATAAAATAAAAGCTAGACTCAAAATAACTTTTAACACTTCAATTCTTATAATGGAGTTTTAAATGGATTCATGCTTTTATTCACAACAAGACAACACAAATATGCTTATTTGACCGTGCAATGAGTGAGGTCCACAAAAGACTTATACAATAGTACCCGTGTAGCGAGTCTTAGGTTAGCGGATCCCAGACTATAAAATCCTTAGGTCACTAGGCACAAAATCCCCTAAGAACTTAGTAACTCGAGTACTAAAGAGCCCACTCATGATCAATTATACGTAACACTCACTCTTTTCTCTTTTTCTTTTTCTTTTTTTTTCTTTTTTTTTAAATTTCTGAACGAGTGTGTTTCGCTCCATCTCGTTCAACCCTAGACTACTCATATAAATATGAGCCGGCTACTAGCCATTTGACACCTAGCCACAACAACTAGCAATGAAATCCAATTTCTCCAATTTTTTTAAAAATCCATGTTATTTTATCATTAGGAGAATATCCCAAATTCTAAATATAAACAAGCGATTAAACCTCGACAAACGAACAAACCATGACCATGATCAAGCACTTAAGCAAGCTATAAGACTTAGTGAAATACAATTGTCTCTAGCATGTAAATCAATTCGATAAGAATTAACATCACTAAATACGACATCACTACACTAGCATCAATATCACAAATCAATCGGAAAAATCATCTAAGGGATCATGTTATTATTCAAATGCATGAACTATAAGAACAAACTATCATAAAAACTACAAAAATAAAAATAAAAACTACACAAAAAAACTACATGGCAAAAAATGCAACTATATGCACTAAACTATCATGAATATGCAAACTATATGTTACTCACACAAAATATATTCCTTCAACTACTACCCCCAAACTTAAAATTTTCACTATCCTCAGTGAAGGTAATAGTAAGGAATCAGGCATACCTACTCGGAATCAGGATCCTCACCCCCAACAGGTGGAGTATCAGGCGTGTCTGGAGGTGGATACACGGAGTCCTCACCAAATACTGGCCACTGGATGTCAAATCCTGTGGCTCTAAATGTAGTCCCTAGTGCCTGGGTGAGATCACGTGCAACCCAACTATGGATGTCATGCATCGCATACATCCTCCTCGCTAGACACCTATACTGCGTCGTGCTCAAACCAACTCCAACATCTGCTCATGTTGTGATGGACCGGCCTCTTCACCTAACTGAGCTCTCTAACCCGCCTCTCGGGCATACTTTGACCCCCCAGAAAACGTCTGATCAGCTAGCCACTTGCCCCGAAGAAGATCATATAAATAATCAAGCCCCTTAGGATCGGGTTTACCACCGTACCACTCCACCATATTCAATATAATTGAACTATTGATAGCAGAACTAGGAAGCTGAAGCTGCTCATGTGCGGCCCAACGAACACCAACTACCGCACATAACTTCATCATAATTGACGCATAGGGTATAGAACCCGTAGTACTCCCTTGCAAAAACCTCATAATACCTTGGTAAATCACCATACCAAGATCCACATAGTCACCCTGCCGAATTCCCCACAACAAATGTGCACACTACACAGTAACCTCATGCATATGAGAAGATGGCATGATATTAGCACAAATAAACGCATTCCATGCACGAGCAAACCTGTTCATACACGAAGCAGGGAATGTGGCATAATCAGTCGTGCCCCTTTTAAACTTCCAATGAGTCTCAGGCACACAAAGAGTAGCAACTATCAAATCCAAATCAAAATCCTCCGGAGTCTTATCATTCCAGGTGTCCTGACCGGGCTTCCTCGCGGGCTGCTCAATCACCCTCCTTATCGCATCTGCACTGTACTCCACCGTCATCCCCCTAACCACAGTGAAACCATTCTTCTCCGCCTTTGTATTAGCATAGAACTCTCGAACAACACTCATGGGCACAGCAGCGAGTGCCTCATAAAAAACAACCCAGCCCATCTCCAAGATCATCTCCAACAACTTACCATCTTTCTCCGATGGCAGAAAACCTCGCTCCTTTGCTATAGACTTCGATAGAAGCCTCTTATACTCCACTTCAGCCTCGGGAGTTGAAAACCTTGGCCTCACACCACCTGCACTCGAAGAATCAGTGGTGTTGTTGCTTACTTGAGTTCTTTGTCTCTTGGGTGACATTGGGATTAAATAAGAGAGAATAAAACATAAGTGTTTGAGAGAGAATTGTGTTTGAGAATTTGAGAAGTGGTGGAGAAGTTTATGTATAAGTGTCTGTATATATAGGAGGTGAGAAGAGAATTAGATATGGAATATAAGTGGGAATTGATTATGAGAATAGTGGGAATAATGGGTTTAATTTGGAGAGGGAAATTTGGGATGTGGAAGAGTAAAATTCGGGTAGAAATTTATTTTTAAAAGAAGTCCCCGATTTTCTCTTCATAAACTGCCTTTTTATTTTTTTCTGAATTGGGACCCCAGCGCGGCCGAGCGGGCACGCCAGGTTTCTGAAATTCCAGCGCGGCCGCGCTCAGCTTCTGAAGTTGGCCCTGAAATTTTATGTTTTTCTGATTTTTTTATGTTTTTCTCTTTTCTTTTTGCTTCCTCTACCTACTAAGGTACAATAAGCTTGGGTTGCCTCCCAAGAAGCGCTTGCTTTATATCGTTAGCATGACGTATAAATACGAGATCAAACGGACAACAAAATGGCACTAACCACCTCGCGGTTTTCCGTGTTACCATAGTAATGCTTCAACTTCTGACCATTTACCTTGAATGCTTGGCCTGGATCATTCTCAAAATTTTCACCGCTCCATCTGGAAACATAGTTTTGACAACAAACGGCCCTGACCACCTTGACTTCTACTTTCCAGAAAAAAGACGGAGACGAGAGTTGAACAAGAGAACTTGTTGTCCCGGCCCAAATAATTTGAGCACTAGACCCCTATAGTGCCACCTCTTGACTTTTTCCTTATACATTTTGTTGTTTTCATATGCTTGAAGTCAAAACTCGTCGAGTTCATTCAATTGAAGCATCCTCTTCTTTCCAGCTGCATCCAAATCAAGATTCAACTTTTTCAAAGCCCAATACGCATTATGCTCTAGCTCCACCGGAAAATGACACCCCTTACCATAAACCAACTGAAACGGTGACATTCTCAATGGAGTCTTGTATGTTGTTCTATACGCCCAAACAGCTTCGTCCAGCTTCAAAGACCAATCTTTTCTCGATAGACACATAACCTTCTCTAAAATGCGCTTAATCTTTTTGTTAGATACCTCGGCTTGACCATTCGTCTGAGGACGATAAGCCGTAGCAATGCGATGATTCACATTGTATCTTTGCATCATAGCAGTGAACTTGCGATTGCAAAAATGCGACCCCTCATCACTGATTATGACTCTTGGAGTTCCAAATCTTGTGAATATCTGTTTGTGAAGAAAATTAAGCACTACTTTCACATTGTTCGTTGGCAATGCCTTAACTTAAACCCATTTTGACACATAATCAACCACCAACAAGATATACTGATTGTTACAAGATGAGACAAATGGCCCCATGAAGTCAATTCCCCAAAATCGAAGACTTTAACATCGAGAAGCACATTAAGAGGCCTCTCATCCCTCTTAGACATATTACCCATATGTTAACATCGATCACATTTTAAAATGAACTGATGAGCATCTTTAAACAAGGTCGGCCAAAAGAAACATGCTTGAAGAATACGAGCTCTTGTCTTTTCTCCACCATAGTGTCCTCCATAAGCCGTTGAGTGGCAATCTCTCAAGATCCTCCCCCCCCGTTTTTCTGTAAGGAATACATCTCTTGATGATTTGGTCTGCTCCTTGTCGAAAAAGAAATGGCCCATCCCACATATACCACTTCACTTCATGCAGAAACTTCTTCCTTTGAGCGTATGTCAAGTCGGGAGGCATGATATTACTCACAAGGTAGTTCAAAATGTCTGCAAACCACGGTTCTTCCTCTTGCACTCCAAACAGCTGCTCATCGGGAAAAGACTCATTAATTAATGTCTTATCCAGTGAAGTTGCAACTGGATCCTCTAAACGCGAGAGATGATTAGCGACTTGATTTTCAGTCCCTTTTCTGTCCTTGATCTTTAACTCAAACTCCTGGAGTAAAAGAATCCATCTGATCAATCTAGGCTTCGAGTCCTTCTTTGAGACGAGATATTGAATGGCAGTGTGATCAGTGAAAACTGTCACCTTTGTCCCAAGCAGATAAGATAGAAATTTCTCAAAACCATAGATGATAGCCAAAAGTTCTTTCTCTGTAGTATAATTCAGTTGAGCACCATTTAGGGTCTTACTAGCATAGTAGACCACATGAAATATGTTGTTCTTTCTCTGCCCAAGAACTGCTCCAACTACATAGTCACTTGCATCGCACATCATCTCAAAAGGTTCACTCCAATCGGGTGCAGTTATGACAGGTACCGTGATTAAAATCTTCTTTAAGAACTCAAAAGCAGCCACACACTAGTCATCAAACTTAAATGGGGCATCCTTCTCTAGAAGATTTCACAAAGGTTTAGAAATTTTGAGAAGTCCTTGATGAACCGCCTGTAGAAGCCCACATGCCCAAGAAAACTGCGAACTCCCTTAACAAAAATTGGTGGGGAAAGATTTTCGATGACCCCCAATTTAGCTTTGTCCACCTCAAGACCCTTACTGGAGACCTTGTGCCCAAGAATAATGCCTTGACGCACCATAAAGTGACATTTCTCCCAATTGAGAACCAAATTGGTCTCAACACACCTCTTGAGAACATCGCCTAGATTCTGCAAGCACTCATCAAATGAATCACCACACACATAGAAATCATCCATGAACACCTCCACATTCTGACCAATTATATCAGAGAAGATAGCCATCATGCATCTCTGAAATGTGGCCGGTGCTCTACATAACCCAAAAGAAACCCTTTGAAAGGCGAAAATACCAAATGGACAAGTGAAAGTAGTCTTCTCTTGATCTTCTGGAGCAATGCAAATTTGATTATAACCATCTAGAAGATAGTAGTACTCATGCCCTGCCAATCTGTCAAGTATCTGATCAATAAACGATAGAGGAAAGTGATCTTTTCTTGTGGCCTTGTTCAGCTTCCTGTAATTCATGCAAACTCTCCACCCCGTCACTGTTCGAGTAGGAATGAGCTCATTCTTCTCATTAGCAACGACTGTGATACTTCCTTTCTTTGGTACACACTGAACTGGACTCACCCAAGAACTGTTAGAAATGGGATAGATGATCCCTGCATCCAGCCACTTAAGAATTTTCTTCTTCACAACCTATTTCATGATTGGATTTAGCCTTCTTTGTTGCTCAACAATAGGCTTGCTACCTTCCTCTAGCAGAATTTTATGCAACAATAAAAGGGTTGATTTTCTTGATATCTGCTATAGTCCAACCAATTTCCGATTTGAATTCTCTAAGAATCCTCAAAAGCTTCTCCTCGTCGCTACCTGAAAGGTCAGATGCAATAATAACAGGCAAAGTAGATGCATCTCCTAAAAATGCATACCTCAAATGTTTAGGTAAAGGCTTAAGCTCAAGAGTAGGAGCTTCCTCAATAGATGGCTTGAGGCGCTCAGGAGCTTTATTCAACTCCTCCATTCCCAGAGATTCAAAAGGCATATCAATCATCCTCTTCCAGGGAGAAGCATTTAGAAATTGCAGCTGCTCATCCCCTTCATCATCTTCACTATCGGAATTCCCCAACAAGGCCTTCTCTAAGGCATCAGACTTTAGCAATTGATCAAGTTCTGAAGTAACCACAAAATCAACCAACTCCACTTTTAAGCACTCCTCATTTTCGGTAGGGAACTTTATGGCATTGAACACATTAAAAGTTACATCCTGATCCATCACTCATATGATGAGCTCACTTTTCTGCACATCTATCATGGTTTGGCCAGTAGCCAAGATAGGTCTTCCCAAAATTATGGGAATCTTCTTATCCTCCTCAAAATTAAGAATTACAAAATCAGCAGGGAAGATGAGTTTATTAACCTTGATCAAGACATCCTCCATAATACCTCACGGATATGTAATAGAACGATCGGCCAACTACAAAGTTATATAAGTAGGCTTTGGATCAGGCAAGTTCAACTTCTTGAAGATTGACAAGGGCATCAGATTGAGGCTAGCTCCCAAGTCACATAGACACTTGTCAAATGACACCTTTCCAATTATACAAGGAATAGTGAAGCTTCCAGGATCTTTAAGCTTCAGAGGCAATTTCTGTTGCATCACAGCACTGCATTCCACCGTGAGAGCAACGGTCTTTAAGTCATCAAGCTTCACCTTCCTAGAGAGAATACCTTTCATGAACTTCTCTTAACTAGACATTTGATCAAGAGCTTCTGTGAAAGGTATTGTAATAACCCCAATTTTTGGAAATTTTTGAAACCCTTATGAATAGTGATTTTGCAGATTATGCTGAATAAGAAAACTTTTCATGCCACACTATGTAGGGGTTCTGTTATTGATATTCTGAGATTTTATTAGTACTCTATATGGTATATAAGTGTATGTAAAGATCGTCAGAATCCAATTCCGAACACTTTGATTTTTCCCGGAAATCCACCAGATACAGAAAGAAGTGAGTATAAGGTAACAGGATAAATAGGATTTAAATTCAAGGATTTTAAGAGGGGATCATAAAAAGGAATATAATGTTTTGAGAAAGGTTAAGGAAACCTAAGTAATAAGATCCCGGGTATGATCCCTCAAACGAGAAACGAGAACGAAAGTTAAGCGAACCGTATAACAGATCAGCGGTCATTAGGCAAACAATTAGGAAGTTAATCAAGGAGGTTAGGGATGATGAGGTCATCCAACCAATGAGAAGAGGAAAAAGGAGGGAGGGTGACATCACATGATGATAAAAGCATGACATAAGGGAAGGAATCGTTGGATAATTGTGAGCCACACAAAAGTTACCATGGTAAAAAGGTAAGAAATCGAAACAAAACAAATCAAAAAATCAACCAACCAAAACAAATCAAAGCAAAACACAAAATCATTTCATTCTTCATCCAAGGAGCTCTCGGCTTTTCCTTTTTCTTCAAAGCAAGAAAATCAAAAACCAAGTTCCAAGCTTTGTTAAATCACAAGGTAATTATCTAAGACTCCTTATGCATAGTTATGGATATCCTATAAGTTTGAGCTCCTAAATCCTTCACAATCTCTTCCTAAAAATCATGGAAGAAGATAGTGAATAGTGTTTTTCAAGAACTAAAATTTTTGTTCTTGAAGTTTTGTTTAGTTTAAGCTTGGATAAGGACTTTAAGGGTGATTCCGAACCATTCTCTTGATTCTCCACTCTCCAAGGAAGGTATAAAATCCAAACCCTAGCTTTAGTTTTGAGTAATTAGGAATGAATATGATTGATATAGTATATGTGAAGCATGATGCTTGTTTGTTTAAAGTTTGGTTGAGTTTGTAGAGATTAGTTGGTTTTGTGGTATTTTTGGAGTTGTAAATCTTGATAATTAGTTAAAGAACTTAAGTAAGCTTTTAGTTCATGATTGGGAAGTAGTATAAGTTGATAATATTGAGTTGTTGGGGCTGTTATGGTGAATTATGGATGGATTTTGGTTGTGATGTTGATTGTGGGTTGATTGTGGGTTGATTTGGAGTGCTATAAATTTGGGTAATCACGTAAACATAGCCGTCATAATGCCCGATTTACCGTAGACTGTTTTTGTTCTTCACATCAGAACCCTTGAACTCACTGTTAGGTTTTGACCATTGCCATTTTTAGATAGTTCATGTTACGAGCTTCGTTTTGATATGTGGTTCGTTTGAATCCGATGTACGGTTTAGGAGAAACGACCGTTTTAAAACTTCTACTTCAATTATTTGTATAAAGATTATTCTTTATGGAAATATTATTTAAATAATAATATTCAGATATTTTCTAATATATTGGGACTGATTTACTTTATTAAATCAGCATTACTCCAAACACTTTTTAAAGAGTTTTCGAGTCTTTAAAATGATTTTTAAAAGTTAGAGCGGATCCCAAAACTCATTTTTATATATTTTAAGATCTTCCTTTTTAAAGGGGATTTAAATACTCGCTCAAAACCAGAGGGATCCGGCTCTGTGGTGTATTTTATATTCGCAACAAGGTTGCGGTTTTGGTAAATGAATTGATTACTTACACAACGTTCGGGAAGTAAGTCCATCTATCGAGTCGGCATAAGCAACATGGGCTCAGTGGGAGACCATGATAGTGTAAGTGGCTCAGTGGGAGTCCATCAAATGCATAAGTGGTTGAGAGGCAGTCCAGCATAAGGTCCTATTGTGACCAGGGTGATGACCAGTGGGGAATTCGTCCATCTACTAGTATAAAAGGTTACTTATTGGTATCTTTGCCTGATCAGCAAGATATCGGGTTTATGCCACAATTCTTTTTCCTTCCAAAAATTTATTGGATGTTACAAACTCTGTTCATACCTTACATGACAGAGGTTTCCAGGAACTGTATAAAGAAGGTATATATGTGGATATATATATCGGAACTTAATGAAGTTTATCATAGCTTCATTTCCTTCAATAATACTACAAAGATTTAATCTATTCAAATCTTGTCTTGTAGTCTCATCTGGGTGATGAACTTTTGAAACTGATTATAACTTGAACGGTGGTAGTTCAAGTAGTATTCGGATATAAGTATATTGGAGTACCTTGTAACTTCATCTTTTAAACTTATATCTAGTAAATGATTATCTTGTGCATGTCAAAGATTTTCGGAAAAACGTTGAGACAAGGTTAGATATATGAGATCACCTTGCAACGATATTTTATACAGTTATAAACGGGAACTCTGTGTATATTATACATGTTAGAGGATTTCAAAGATTGTGAAAAGAATATATGTACATATATACTGAATATTTTGCGACTTGGTCGCGGTAAGATATCAAACTTGGTTCATTTCTTCTTGACCAAGACTTTCATGAGTACTATGAGAATGCTCATATATTGTAAATCATTATACATATTATTTTGGTGGGCTTGTTGCTCACCCTTGCTTTCTTCTTTCATCACACAACATCAGCTAGACAAGATGAACAGGACCAAGCTTCCAATTCGCAAGCGGTTAGAAAATGTTCCGCAGTTTGCTGGAAGCGTTGATGCCACCGTAGCTGAGGTAGGAGCTACCAATAGGCTAGTTTTTCAACTATTGATGAACCAGATTTATGTATATTTATGAATTATAATAATGGCAAAGAAATGTAAATTTATTCAGAAACCCTTTTAAGGTGTATTGGCATATAATTGTGGAATAAAACGACTTGTGATTATTTTTGGATATTCATCTCTGAGACTATAACTTGTGGTGTGTGTGTTTATGGTGGGGTTACAGTACAGAATAGTTGATTATTTATTAAGATTGGGCGTTATTAAGGGAAATGGAACTCGTGACAACCCGGATCCCCGACCCCGGATTTGGGGGTGTTACAGGTATGTTGGTGTGAAGTTTCTTGAACACCTCCAGAAACTTCTCAAACTGCTTATCTAGCTTTTTCTTTTGCAGCCTCTTAGGAAAAGGAGGTGGAGGATAGATCTATTTCTCCCCTGTATTACCCTCAGGAGGAGTGTGCTCAACAATAGTCTTCCTTGGTTCCACTTCTGCTTCCTTCTACACTTCTTCTTCAGCCTCAACTTCAGATTCTGGAGTCTTAGCCTTTTCAGAATTTGCAACCTTACCAGACCTCAATGTAATTGCCTTCATATGATCCTTAGCTTCCTTCTTGCCTGGCACTTCAGTATCGCTCGGAAGTGTTCCAGGTTGACGATTCAGTAATGCATTAGCAATTTTCCCAATCTAATTCTCCAAGGTCTTGATAGACACAGCTTGGCTCTTGCACATGAGCCTCAACTCCTCCAATTCAGATTTTTCATTAGCTTGCAGTAACTGCTGAAGTTGAAGTTGTTGCCTAGGGGCATATTGCGGTTGCTGGAAACCAGGAGGGTTATACTGCTTTGCTGTGTATGGCTGATAAGATTGTTGCACTGCGTTCTGATTGTTACTCCAGCTGAAGTTAGGATGATTGTGGTTATTTGGATGATAAGTGGTCGGAGCTTATTGCTGTGATCTCTGAAAGTTGCTCACAAATTGAGTTGATTCGCTATAATTAGCACACTGCTCAGTTTCATGCGCCCCCACACAAAGCTCACAAACACTAGTGATTTGATTAACCCCATAATTTGCCAAATAGTCCACTTTCATCATCAAAGCTTGAAGTTGAGCAGCTATAGCAGTGGCTGTATCCACTTCCATAATTCCTGCTACCTTGCCTTGCAACATTCTTTGCATAGGATTCTGGTATTCATTAGCTGCCATGAGCTCAATCAACTCATAAGCTTCATTATAGCTTTTGGCCTATAAGGCTCCACTAGATGCTGCATCGAGCATAGGCCTAGACTGAGAGCCCAAACCATTGTAGAAACAGTTTATAATCATCCAATCAGGCATGTCATGGTGTGGGCACTTCCTTAGCATCTCCTTATATCGATCCCAAGCCTCACACAGAGATTCTCCAGTTTGCTGAGCAAACTGAATAAGAGCATTCCTGATTGCAACAGTCTTCGCCATAGGAAAGAATTTAGTGAGAAATTTTTGAGCAAGATCCTCCCATTTGGTGATAGACCTTGGTGGTAAAGAATGTAACCAGCACTTTGCTTTATCCCTCAGAGAGAATGGGAAGAGTCGCAGCTTGATAGCATTTTCAGTCACCCCATTGAACTTGAAAGTGTCGCAGATCTCGATGAAATTCCTGATGTGCATGTTGGGGTCTTTTGTTGGATAATCCCCAAACTGAACTGAGTTCTGTATCATCTGAATTGTGCTTGACTTGATCTCAAAAGTGTTAGCCGAGATGGCGGGTCTGATGATGCTTGACTGAATATCATTGATCTTAGGCTGAGAATAGTCCATCAGAGCCTTGGAATTTTCTTCTTGATCTCCCATCACTACTAAAGCTGGTTCCTCGACTTTCTCTTCTTCTTATACTTTCTCTTCATCCTTAAAAACTTCCCTTCGAATCACTACAGCTTCTTCCTCAGCTTGATCCAGAGTTCTCTTACGAGCCCGCGAACGTGTATGCATACACGCTCGCTAGCGTACCTGAAACACGACAAGGAAAAGAGTAAGTAATAATGTCTAAGTCAATGAACTTTAACGATCACTGATGACAAACACATAAACTAAAAGTTAACACCGTTCCCCGGCAGCAGCGCCAAAAACTTAGTAGTCGCTAAACACTCGCTAAAATTCACGCAAGTATACGCGTTCGCAAGTAGTATAAGATATAAATCAGATTTGTTCCCACAAAGACTGGTTTAGGTTAACTTTGTAATTTATGCACTTATGCAACAATGTTATGGCTATTATTAAATGCTAAGATGAATAACAATTTGGGTTTTAATTATACTACGATTAACTATTGAGAATTATACTAGAGAACATTAATTAAAGAGAGTAAAGAGAATTGAATAATATATAACACAAACATGGGATTCTAACTTCATTAAGTACTTCATTCAATAGCCTTTTCATTCTTAACCTTAGCATGTAATGGTGATGACACTAATCAGATAACACGAAACTGTTAAACGCCAACTTTCATTGAACGAATACCATACTACCAAACATCCACAAAAGAGATAGAAGCTGAATAGACACCAATTATATTGAGACCCTATATGCCTATAGAATTTGACAACATAACGGTTTAATGTACAAGTTATCTATCGTGATTATATAGGGCAAGTAAGATGGTTAAAATTACCTATGAATCATGCATAACAATACACATGAACCTATGCTAGCATGGCAAGTTCTAAACCCTTAAATTCACTGTCGCTTCATTAATAATTAATACGCTATCTTATAAGTTCATGATGCTCATAAGATGAATAAGCACAACCAATACTAGGTTATCATACAATCACCACACACTAAGGCATCGAAACAAATCAACTAAAGAAATTCATAAATAAATCCGCTAGAATCCCATGATAACGATTAGCCCATAATCGGACTCATCCTCAACGTGGGTTCCGATGAAAACATGGTATAGTAAACGTAGTCTTTATAAACAAATAATAAACAAAGTACGAAATCCAGAGTATTAGGTTCAACAAAAAAATAAACGAGCATCCAAGATTATAACTTAGAACAAAGATTGAAAAGAATAAACTAGATCTTCTTCATCTTTGTTGAATTGTGTTATAGGTCTTCTTGTCTTCTTCTCCTTCAGCTCTGTTATGTCTCTTTATGAAAAATGTCTCTTATTTTAGTATATATAGTAGCCCATGCAAAGTAGAAATCCTCCAATCAGAAGCCAAGTAGAATCAGGATTTTAACATCTCGCCCTGGCGCGGGCGCGCGCTTGATCAGCGCAGGCGCGCTGTGTCTCTGAAGTTTGGGCGTGGTTGTGCGCTATGACAGCGCGGGCGCGCTGGCCTCCTGGATAAAATTCTGCTTCTTTCTTTTCTTGCTGCAATGAGTTGGCTTCCCGAGCTTTATTCCTTGGACACCATCCTAACACCATATTAGTAACAAAATAATGCTAATTCACCTGAATTCTGCATTAATGCCTGATATTCAAAAACACTAGAAAACACATTAAAACACCAATAACTTGAGTACAAATACACCAATTCAAATCTTAATAGAGCGTTATAAATGTCATAAATTCCACTCAACATCTACCCCAACAGTGAATGAACCTCCCAAAGCTAGAGTTTATGACATGTCTGTGAAGGATGCTATCATGGACATTGATGTTGTGGCAGGTACGCTCACTGTAAATTCTCTATGTGCTAAAGTGCTAGTGGATTCGGGAGCAACTCGATCATTTATTTTTCAAGATTTTTTGATAAGTTGAATTGTCCAGTTAAATTGTTAAGTGAGATTATGACAGTAGAATTAGCAAATCAGGAACGTGTACCTGTTAACCAAGTGTGTAAGAGCTATGAGATTGAGATTTCTGGCAATAAGTTTGATGCTGACTTGATACCATTGAGAGTTTGACGTTATTTTAGGAATGGACTGGCCATCTAAGCACGATGCTCAGATAGACTGTTGTAATAAAAAAGTAATCTTGAAGACGCCAGATGAGAAAGTGGTAACATTTAGAGGTCAGAGACAAGCAAAGAAGTTCTTGACGATGATTCAAGCTAAGAAGTTACTACGACAAGGATTTGAGCATTTTATTTCTTATATAATAGATAAAAGTCAGGAGCCAGTAAAGCTGGAAGATATTCCCGTGATAAATGAATTTCTAGACGTGGTTCCAGACGAATTACCAGGACTTCCTCCAGATAGAGAAATCGAATTTGCAATCGACTTAGCACCGGGAATGGAACCAGTATCTAAGGCCCCGTACAGAATGGCGCAAGTTGAAATGAAGTAATTGGTATAGCAATTGCAAGAATTGTTGGAGAAAGGAGTGATTAGACCAAGTGTATCCTCATGGGGTGCACTGGTACTATTTGTTAAGAAGAAAGACGGAAGCATGAGATTATGCATCGACTATCAAGAATATAATAAGCTTACGATCAAAAACAAGTATCCAAGACCGCGAATCGATGATTTATTTAGTCAACTGAAAGGAGCCAAGTATTTATCTAAAATTGATTTGAGACCCGGATATCACCAAATGAAGATCAAACTTGAAGATATACCAAAGACAGCTTTCAGAACAAGATACGGTCATTATGAATTCTTAGTGATGTCTTTTGGATTGACCAATACCCCAGCTGCATTTATGGACCAGATGAACAGAATTTTCAAGGAATATCTAGACAAGTGTGTTATTGTGTTTATTGATGATATTTTTATTTACTCAAAGTCAATGGAAGACCATGTGGAGCATTTAAGGATAGCTTTGGAAATTTTGAGAAAGGAGAAGTTATATGCCAAATTTTCAAACTGTGAGCTTTGGTTGTAGGAAGTTCAATTTTTAGGGCACATAGTCAGTAGTGAAGGGATCAAAGTGGATCCATCAAAGATTGAAGTTATTATGAATTGGGAAAGGCCAAAAATACCAACAGAGGTGAGAAGTTTCTTGGGATTAGCAGGATATTATAGAAGATTTGTTCAAGATTTCTCAAAGATTATGACGCCTTTGACAAAGCTTACCAGGAAAAATTAAGAAGTTTATATGGAATGAAAAGTGTGAAGAAAGTTTTCAAGAATTGAAGAAGAGGTTATTCACGGCACCTATTTTGTCACTTCCAGATGATCAAGGAAATTTCGTAATCTATACTGATGCTTCTCATAAAGGATTAGGTTGTGTTTTGATGCAGCATGATAAAGTCATTGCATATGCGTCTAGACAACTGAAACCTCATGAGCAGAAGTATCATACTCATGACTTGGAACTAGCAGCGATAGTATTCTCCTTGAAGATTTTGAGACATTACTTATATGGAGAAAGATGCGAGATTTATACGGATCATAAGAGTTTGAAGTATATATTCATGCAAAAGAAGCTTAACATGAGACAAAGGAGATGGTTGGAGCTGATCAAAGACTATGATTGCACAATTAACTATCATCCAGGAAAAGCAAATGTGGTGGCAGATGCGTTAAGCAGAAAGGAAATACTGAATGTGTTGATAGTACCTGAAGAGTTATACAAGGAATTTCAGAAATTGGAATTGGAAGTCAGAATTTGCAAACCTGATGAAGCAAAGATGTATAGTATGACTTTTCAACCAGAATTGCTAGAAAAGATAAGAAAATGCCAAGAGGAAATAATGGATTATGATATCAATCGTTTGATTGGAGAAGAGTTATGCACTCGAAGGACGATCAAGGTATTCTCAGATATTCATCCAGAATTGGGATACCACCAGTGACAGAATTGAAGAATGAAATTCTGCAAGAAGCTCACAATTCAAAGTATTCCATTCATCCGGGAAGTACCATGATGTACAGAGATCTGAAAGAGAATTATTGGTGGACAGACATGAAGAAAGAAATTGCGGAATGGGTTAGCAAATGTTACATGTGTCAAAGAGTTAAGGCGGAGCACCAGAGACCAAGCAGATTATTACAACCACTAAAGATTCCAAAATGGAAGTGGGAGCACATTGCTATGGATTTTATAATTGGTTTACCAAGGACGAAAGCGAACCATGATGCTATTTGGGTTATAGTGGACAAACTAACCAAATCAGCTCATTTCTTTCCTATTAATAAAAGATTCTCACTAGATAAGTTAGTTCATATGTATTTGAAGGAAATAGTGGTGTGTCATGGAGTGCCCGTGTCTATTATATCGGATCGAGATTTACGATTCAATTTAAGATTTTAGAGAAGTTTTCAAGAATGTTTGGGAACTAAGTTAAATATGAGTACGACTTATCATCCGCAGACTGATGGCCATAGCGAGAGAACAATTCAAACAATTGAAGACATATTACGTGTGTGTGCCATTAATTTCAAAGGAAATTGGGATGAGCATTTGCCCTTAGTGGAGTTTGCTTACAATAATAGTTATCATGCCAGTATCGGAATGCCTCCCTATGAAGCTCTTTATGAACACAAATGTCGATCACCAGTATATTGGGAAGAAGTCGGAGAATGTAAGATACTTGGACCCGAGTTGGTACAACAGACAAAGGAAGTTATTGAGGTTATTCAGAAAAGGCTAATTGCAGCATGGGATCATCAAAGGAAATATGCGGACCAATCCAGAAAGGATATGGAATTCAAAGAAGGAGATCTAGTGTTACTGAAAGTGTCACCGTGGAAAGGATTATCTAGATTCGGAAAGAAAGGAAAGCTGAGCCCTAGATACGTTGGACCTTTTGAAATTTTGAAACGAGTTGGCAAGGTAGCATACGAATTGTCGTTACCCCCGCACTCGGAGCACATTCAAAATGTTTTTCACGTATCGATGCTCAAGAAGTATAATCTAGATTCTAGGCATGTAATCGAGTATGAGCCGATAGAACTTCAGGCATATTTATCGTATATAGAGAATCCAATAGATATTCTAGAAAAGAGAGAAAAGGTATTGAGAAATAAATTTGTAAATTTAGTAAGAGTATTGTGGAGAAACCCAAAGGTTGAAGAGTCAACCTGGGAGTTAGAAAGCGAAATGCGTGAAAAGTACCTTCAGTTATTTACTTAGGAGATTCTAAGGACATAATCCTTTTAAGGGGGGAGGATTTAATATCATGGACATAACGTGTAATTGTTTTTATCAATAAATGATTGTTATGTGATTATTATGTGATTTTGGGTGAATTATCTGATGATTGGTGTTGATACGTGGATGTTTATATATAGTAAAGTATATGTATGTTATTTTTTTATGTCTATAATAAAATATAGATAATTAAGGTATTTTTATGGTAATTTTTAGAGCGTTATATGATTTTATATTAATTTATGAATTTAATAATTATTTTCTGAATAATTACAAAACTATTTTATAAAACCGGGAATCGTCCAACTCCAACCGTTTTTACGTTTTTACAACCCGAAACTCTTCCGAAAACTCCTTCCTAACCTAATCTGATAATTCTGGATATTTTCCATGTTTTGACTTTTTCGATCCGGATTACGGTTTAACCCGTGCGCGGCCCGGCGTAAAATTTTGATACAATAACCATTTCGATAGCATTATTTTCGTACAAAGCATTTTATAAAAAGCCCCGTCTTTATAGTTATCCAAAACTTTTGATGCTTATCCAAAGTAGGATGATGTTTATCCAAAATGTTATCCGATCAGATCATTTTTGCAGTTACTTAGCGGTTAAGCAACGTGTTTTTTGATCCAACACGATCCAACACGTACTAATATTCCATAAATATAAATAGCAGAAAACGAGTTGTTTGTTGAATAGAACTGCAAACAACGAACTCCTGGGAAGCCACCCTTTGAATTTGCACTTCCTGGAGTGGTGTTGTGCAGGTGGAAGCCGACCGGTGGCGGTGCGGTGGCCGTAACCGGTGACGCGGGGGGGCATTTCGATTTAACCCCCTGTAGTATGCAAGATTTCAAATTATGTATTTCTGTTTTAAAAAATTTACTAAAACAGGATTATTATTTTAAATATTTTCAAAAATAGTATTTTGTTTGTTTTAATTTCCTAAAATGGTTTTTAATTATTTAAAATTCCAAAATTTATTATTTTTAATTCTAAAAATTATTTTTAATTTGAAATTGAATCTAAATTATTTAATTAATTAATTTTAGTTGATAATTAATTATTTAATTAGTCAATTAATTTAAATATTAATTGATTAATTAATTTAATTAGTTATTAATTAATTTTAATTGATTATTTAATTAGATTTAATTATTTATTTTGATTTAAAAATTTCAAAAAATAGTTTCGAGCTTTAAAATATTATTTAAAATTATTTTCAAAACTAGATAATTATTATAAAATTATTTTAGAGTCAGATTCGGGCGTTTGAACCCTATTATTTAATTATAAAATGATTTGAAGACCCATTTAATTCGGAAAAATGTTCAAAAAATCGTATTAAATACCTGAAAAATCATTTTTAACCCCGATTCTTCTTTGAAAAATTATTTTGATCGAATATCGTACGTGTTATGTGCTATATGTGATCTGATTGCGGTATAGTATGACTATATGTGCGTTGTTTGGCTGTTTTTGCTGTAAATTATAATCCGTACGTCGGATTTGGGTAAAATGAAGGGTAGGTAGAAGCTTATAACGAATAGAATGAGATGAGAAGTAGTATTGATATGCACGTGTGATGTTTAACAGAGGAAGAGAGACATAGAAAAGGAAAGCAACTGGTCAGTGAGTGGGAACCAATTAATAAGTGCTAGTAAAGTAAAAACGGATTGTTAAGGCAAGTGCTTCTGATCTTTCTTGTAGTGTATTGCAAGTACTTATAAATTCTCTTCATTATGTTGCAATTATTCTGAATACTTCTTGTTCTATATTGCAAGTACTTTGAAGTACTTAACCCTAAACCCTGATTCGTATTGATCTTGAGCCGCAAGCCTGATTTCTTGTAAACCATTGATTATTGAATTCTGGGATACGAGCCACACATATCCGATACTACTCTACAAATACATATCCACCACATACTATTCCTTGATATGAGATTGCTTAACACACGAACCTTTGTGCCTTGTATAATAGAAGACCATTCCTTGTAACCTTTGAACCCTTGGTCTCTTATATTATAATTCTTTCCCTAAATTGAAAGTCAATCTTCATATTTACCTTGTTATATCTTCAAAGTGTTATGAATCACTTTATACTTCAAGATAAATGTTATTTATGATCCAGTTTATTGAATTACATTGTTTATCATGTTATTATTATAGAATTGGATTGTTTTTAAATATGGACCAGATTCGTGGTCGGACCAGATTCGTGGTCATAATAGGCCAATGTGTGCTTTGGATCCAGTATATAGAGCAAAGTTGAGAGCCTAATTGCTTATCAGGAAACTTGATTACTTATATCATATCAATTGATCATTAATAATCTCAGTGACTGTCATTATGACTTGCTGAGCTAGTTAGCTCACTCTAGCGAATCTGTTTATGTTCTTTTCTAGTTAAAAAGGAAACTGGTGGTGGCGAGGATCCCTAGTCGAGTGCGTAAGCTAGGTTTTCAGGTTGAAATGGGATAAGCTAGAGGAAGTTGTGTAGCTTGGTGTGTGTTAAAAGTTTGTAATAAAGCTTTACTCCAGTTGTAAGATAAATAAAATTTGGGATTTGGTATGATTGTAATAATAAGATTATGGCTTGTGGACATACTTTAAACTATTGTGATCCATGGTTACGGTAAGTAGGGTCATTGTATTTATTATTATTATATAAACAGGTTTATATGTGGTGTGTGTGTGTGTGTTGTGGACCCCAAACTTCTGACCCGGGTTTAGAGGGCGCCACAGGTTTGGTATCAGAGCTACAATTTAAAAATCACTGCCACAAGCCTAGATTGTCGGGTTCGGGAAGAGGGTTAAGATTAGAATTAATAAGTAGAAAAATAGAACGTCGAGAGGTTGAGTATGACTAAATAGCAGGTTATCGTATAATGTATGATTCGTGATGAGATTCGAGATTCTTATCTAGCAGTGTAACTTTCAGATAGCAGCGATGGCAGATCCCTTTATTTCGATATCATTTGATCACTCGGAGCCTTCAGTCGGAGGACCGTCATCTGATGCATGTCCTGTTCTTCCACTGGTGACAATTATAATACTAGTTGTGACGGTTGCACCATTGCAAGCTATTCCACTTCCTGGTGTGAGACCACCTATTTGAGGACCCCCACCTGTTGATTTTGACTCTACCACACTTTCGGTGGCAGGTGCATCTTTTCAATTTATTCCACACCCTGTTCCCTACCGTACGTATGAGGCTCTTCTTTTAGAGCGAGAAGCCTTGTTGGCCCAGATTCAGGAGCTAAATATATCATATGGACTATAGATGTTGACAGGAAAACAAAGGAGCTTCGGAATGAGATTCAGGTGACCCGTAGAATACTTGAGGCTAGACGTCATGGAGCTACCTGTGAGTATGCAAGCCCAGATGCTCTTATGGGGTGGGCTAGAAAAGCATTGGAGGATTTTGAAAGACTCGGCGGACCAGAGTTTCCCTAAAGCTAAACGACGAAGATGATGTGACAGCTGATATATGTATAATATTGTATAATGTGTATTATCGAACTTTTGGTGGGTATATAAATAAACTAGACTTGATGAATAATGAGTATTCATATTGTACTTTTGCCTTTAATAAAGATTTTGCGCTTGTGCCATCGAACTTTGATATATATCATTACCTTTTCTTTTCCAGCATTGTCATTTACTCTACCATACATGTTTTATCTTACTGCACCAGTTATAAAACTTTTGTGATAACATGTACCCTTTTCCCCTTAACTGCTTACATTCTGTAAAGAAGCATGCAATTTACTTAGTTTAACGATTGAAAATGTTATGGATCAAAAACTAAGGTATAATAATTGCTGTATTTATTACTAAGGAACGTGAGCTTTGAGGCTCGATTTGACTACTCTTGTGTTTTGTGACTCGATCTGCCTTAACAAGATGCCTACGTACCTTGCTGTATGCAAAGGATCAAGTCAAAAAACATAGTTCTGATTGATGGGGTGAGTCCCTTTATATAGATGTTGGAAGTCCTTGAATTGGACTTGGGTTAGGAGACTTGGTGGTCAAGTCTCAGAATTAGAATGGACTTTGGAGTCATAAGAAGTAGGAAGCTAATTCGTTATCCCATCAGGTTCCTTGGAGGCCAATCTACAAAGATTTATTTCTCCACTAGGACTCATCTTTCCAGCTGACTTATCCCTTTTTGATTAATTACGAAATTAATTAATATTTAGGGTTTTGGGTCTTCTCAAACGGGCTTTTCTGTTGGCCCAATTCTGATATGATTAATGCAACATTAATTACATACCCAGGCCTTATTTTCTTCTC
Source organism: Apium graveolens (assembly GCF_009905375.1). Taxonomy (NCBI): domain Eukaryota; kingdom Viridiplantae; phylum Streptophyta; class Magnoliopsida; order Apiales; family Apiaceae; genus Apium; species Apium graveolens. Next base: position 132,008,016 of record NC_133657.1, on the reverse strand, counting down.
TATCATTTGCCCCCCAACTTTTGGGAAACAGTGACTAGGTTTCGCAGAAGTTAAGTTCATTTATTCCCTTACAGGGTATCATTTTTTGAGTAAAGTGTGGAGCGACCTGCACATTTACAACGATTTACTTTTATCCCTATTATTTAGGAATTACCTTAATTTTCAGGAATTTTCCATGAATTCTGGGATTTTTCCTTAATTTTCTGGAATTTTCCCTGAATTCTGGGATTTTTTCTTAATTTTCTGGAATTTTCCCTGAATCTTGGGATTGTTCCTTGATTTTCTTGAATTTTCCCTTATCTTTGAGATTTTTCCTTAATTTTCTGGATTTTTCCTTAATTCTGGGATTTTTCATGATTTTCTGGATTTAGTCCTCATTTTCTGAAAATATTTATTTGTTCAGAAAATATTTTTAGGAATTTCCTTCAATCTTTTGAAATTTTTTAGGATTTTCCATCTTTTTCTTCCTTTTCTTTCTTTTTCGATTTCTTTCTTTATCTTTTTTTTATATCTGGTTCCACCAGGAGACCAGGAATCATGTTCGACCAGGATCCTGGTCGAATTAACCATCACTTCGCCCTGGTCGACAGGCTTTCGAGCTGAAACATTTCGATCTCAATTCCTGGTCGAATTTCGACCATGATTTTTGTAATAACCCCAAAATTTTGAACTTTTTGTAACCCTTATGAATAGTGTTTTTGCTGATATTGCTGAATAAGAAAACTTTTCATGCCACACTATGTAAGGGTTCTTTTATGGATATTCTGAGATTTAATTGGTACTCTATATGATATATAAGTGTATGTAAAGATCGTCAGAATCCAAATTTGAACCTTTTGATTTTTCCCGAAAATGCACCAGATATCGAAAGAATTGAGTATAAGGTAACAGGATAAAAAGGATTTAAATTCAAGGATTTTAAGAGAGGATCAAAAAAGGAATATAATGTATTGAGAAAGGTTAAGGGAACCTAAGTAATAAGATCCCGGGTATGATCCCTCAAACGATAAACGAAAACGAAAGTTAAGCGAACCGTATAACAAATCAGCGGTCATTAGCCAAATAATTAAAAGCTAATCAAAGAGATTAGTGGGGATGATGTCATCAAACCAATAAGAAGAGGACAAAGGTGGGAGGGTGACATCACATGGTGACATAAGCATGACCAAGCAAAGTGTGTTGTTGGTTGAATTAGAACCACACAAAAGTTACCATGGTAAAAGGTAATAAAACAAAACAAAACAAATCAAATTGTCAACCAACCAAGCCAAAACATTTCATTTTCACCCAAAAACACAAAATTATTTCATCTTCTTCATCAAAGCTCTCGGCTTTTCTTCTTTTCCAAAGAAAGAAAAATCAAAATCCTAGTTCCAAGCTTTGTTAATTAGCAAGGTAATTATCTAAGACTCCTTATGCATAGATATAGCTATCCTACAAGTTTGAGCTCCTAAATCATTCACAATCTCTTCCTAAAAATCATGGAAGAAGATGGTGAATAGTGTTTTTCAAGAACTAAATTTTTTTTTCTTGAAGTTTTGTTTAGATTAAGCTTGGATAAGGACATTTAAGGGTGATTCCAAGCTAATTACTTGATTCTCCACTCTCCAAGGAAGGTATAACCCCTCCAAACCCTAACTTTATTTGAGTAATTAGGTTTAGTTTTGTTGTTATAATTCATGAGAGGCTTGTTTGTTGTGAATGTAGAGATTAGTTTGTTTTGTGAAGTTTTTGGAGTGGTAATTCTTGAATTGTTGATTAATGAACTTAAGTGTAGTTTAAATTCATGTTTAAGAATAGTATAATTTGATAATGTGAAGTTGTTGGGGCTGTTATGATGAAGTATGGATGGATTTTTGGTTGGGATGTTGATTGTGAGTTGATTGTGAGATGATTTGGAGTGGTATAAATTTGGGTAATCGCGTAAACATAGCCGTCGTAATGTCTGATTTACTTTAGACTGTTTTTGTTCTTAATATTAGGACCAGTGAACTAACTTCTAGGTTTTGACCATTGCCATGATTATATAGTTCATGTTACGAGCTTCGTTTTGATATGTAGTTCATTTGATTCCGATGTACGGTTTAGGAGAAACGACCGTTTTAAGTAACGGCGTTTCACGAACGAATCATTACCCCTTGCCTTACTTTGAAACATAGGTTAAAGACCTAAAAGGACTAATTGGAGTATGAAACATTTATGTAAAGTGTATTAGGCAGTTGGTAAGACACTCGCGAAAGAGTCTCCTTAAAACTCTTAACGGTTAATTTATTAAAAATGGTGGAGCCGAGGGTACACGAGCGACTTAAGAGGATCAGTAAGCGCAAAGCGAGCGCTAGAGTCTAAATTGGTTAAAGTATAGATTTATAAGTGACTTTGGTTTAATTCCAACTTATATGTTGTTTATAGGTTACCAGACTCGTCCCAAGCCAATTGTAACCCCCAGTCGCTCAGGCAAGTTTTCTACCCGTTATACTGTTGTTGTGATGTATACATATGTATATGCATTATCTTGTGATAGATGCATGATGGTTAAATTAGAAAATTCGTGCGATATATTGTAGCATGTGATATGGTATATATGCATGCCTGTTTCGAAATCTTGATACATATATCTGTTGATTCAGTTGATAATACCTATGCTAGAGATAAGCGGTATTTGCGTATACTCTTAGTATAGGGGACCCAAAGGTGAACATTTTTTCTAAAACCGGGAGTCGATGCTCCCGAGTATATTATATATATTTATGTATATATATATAGATATAGTTTTCAAAACTATGAATCGAATAAGGTTTATTCGATAACTTTATTTTTATTAATGAATATTATTTTGAATATTCATTCGAGGGCTTATGACTCCGTTTATTTTATTTAATGAATATTATTTTGAATATTCATTTGAGGGCTTATGACTCCGTTTATTTTATAAATGAATATTATTTTGAATATTCATTCGAGGACTTATGACTCCGATTAATTACTAATTATTATTCTTTATTTAATTAAGGAATAATGTGTCGATAATCAAACTCACTTTTGATTATTCAAATAAAGATAGTACTTTCGTATAAGTATATCCTTTGTTATTTAATATTCATTGCAAGTATAAGTTTTAAAACTTCTACTTCAATTATTTTTATAAAGATTATTCTTTATGAGAATATTATTTAAATAATAATATTCAGATATTTTCTAATATATTGGGACTGATTTATTTCATTAAATCAGCATTACTCCAAACACTCTTTAAAGTGTTTTCGAGTCTTCAAAATGATTTTTAAAGGTTAGGACGGATCCCAAAACTCATTTTTATATTTAAGATCTTCCTTTTAAAGGGGATTTAAATATTCGCTCAAAACCTGAGGGATCCGGCTTTGTGGTGTAATTTATATTCGCAACAAGGTTGCTGTTTTGATAAAAGAGTTTTTGATTACTTACCCAACACTCGGGAAGTAAAATTCTTGGAACAAGTTAATCCATTAACAGGCATCGCCTGGGAAATATTGGTGAGTTTTCCTTTCCAACTAGATACGACTTCTTGGTGGAGCCGTATCAATAAGTTTCTACTTGGGGAAAGGGGGGACGAGCTTTACGTTTCAGAGTCATGGATTTCATCTGAACTAGGAGTGGCGTAAGTGGTCGAGTGGCACCGGCCCAGCCTTATTATATTGGCCCAAATGGCCTGGAAGTTCCGCTAAGACGGTACATTCCTTAGGAGTCCAGTGTTTGGTTGACAAGTAAATCCGACAGGTTCTCCTCTATATGTAGAAAATGGTGGGGTTGCACTACTACGACTGATCATCGTAAGTGGTCTTCCTGGCGCGGAAAACTCCCATAATGAGTTCATCATCCAGTTGGATAATCTGCAACACTACCTGTAGCATTTCGATCGAAAGGCTACGAATGGGTGGTCACCGAAGCATTGACAGGGTCAAACAGTTATAATGGTGTTTCCATTGAATGAAGTATCTCGTAACTTCATTTCCTTTAAAATATTTCAAAGATTGAATCTATTCAAGTCTTAACTTATGGTCTCATCTATGGGACGACCTTTTGAAACTTATTATACTTTGTACAGTAATAGTTCAAGTAGATTTCTAAAAATGGTATAAGTATAGTGAAGTAATTGGTAGCTTCATCTTCCTTAAAACTTATATCCAGTAAGTAATTACCTTACACTTGATAAAGGATTCTAGTAAGTTATCCATTTAGATACTTGCATTATTGTTTACACTATATATTATCTTGCGAGCTGTAATGCTCACTCTTGCTTCATTTCTTGATCACACAACAACAGTTAGGAAAGATGGCCAGACTCCAGCAGACCCCGCGCAAGCGCGTGGGAAGCGTCCCGCGTCTTCCAGTTGATGTTGTAGCTGCTATAGCTGCAGAGGTAGACCTATTGGTAGATCAGGCATTCTACTTTTGGGAACCAAATATTGTATAATTATAACTTGTGGCAGATAATGGCAATTAACTGTAAATTTATCAAGTAATCATTTTGGGTTGTAATAACTTTTAAATTGTGGATTCAAGGACTTGTACTTATTTCAATTTCATCTCTGAGACTATAACGGGTTATGGTGTGTGTTAGTATGGGGTCACAGCATGAGGTTATTAATTATTAATTAAGTGAAGTGATATTGTGGAAAGAAAGACCGTGACGACCCAGATCCCTGACCCCGGATCTGGGGGTGTTACAATTTTATACTTTTTTTAGCAGGAATTTTTGGTCATGATGTACTTTTTGACCGAATTATACCCTCTTTCTTGCCTTGGTCAAAGGTCATTTCGACCTGAAGTATTCGATTAAGATTCCTGACCAAATTTCGGTTATGATATTTTTTCTTTGTGCATTCGACCAAGGTTCTGGTCTTTTCGGTCAAGATATGTATTTTTTCTGACCGAATTAACCTTCTTATTTTCCTCTAATCGAAGTTATTTTCGACCTCAGGGTTTCGATCAGAAAATCAATTGGGTTTTTGATCGAACTGGATTAAGATGTCCTATATATTTTTTGGGCCATGCCCTTCCTGGGCTTATTCATTGGGCCTTGGCTCTAGGCCTTCAATTTAACTTCTAAACTGGGCTTACCTTTTGGGCCATGCCCTTTCTGGGCTTATTCATTGGGCCTTGGCTCTGGGCTTTTGTATTTGGTCCCTTTTCTGGAACCTTCTAGAATATGAGCCCATGAGATGGGCTGGGCCTTTATTTTCTAGCCCAACTTCCAGAATATTCTGGAATTTCTGGATTCTTCCAGATTTTGCCAAGTAATATCATAATTTTCTTAAAGCTTTCCAAAATTTTCTAAAACATTCCAGAATTCTCCATTTTTTGGGCCTAAATGGGCTTTTTCAGGCCCAATTTTCCCTCCATGTGCCTATATAAGAGTGAGATGGGAGTGTGACCTCCTCACACTTCTCATTTCACTCATTTCTCAAACACCTTCCTCTTCTCTCAACACTCCCAACACTCTTCCTTCTCTAAGAGTTTCCCGGCCATCTCCAAGCCTTTTCCGGCCTCCTTCCTTCCAAGGTTTCAAGGTTTCCTTCATCCTCCATCAATGGCTGATAAGAATTCCGAGAGAGAGGCCAAGATAGCCTCGGCTTCAAAAAGAGGTAAGGATGTCGAAATCCGCTCTTCTTACATGTCTTTGATAGATATGATTAATACTAGGGTGGACGAATATCCTTCCACTGCACATCTCGACTCTTTTAATCATTGCAACATATGGCACAATATAGATTACGATAAGTTAAATGCACGTTATAATGTTCGTCCTCCTCTTAGGCTAGTTTCAGTTTCTGGTAATGACCTTACTTGCCACTGGAAACCCGATACTCTTTTCGTTTACACAGATGCCCTTGATGTTGGGCTTAGGTTTTCTTTTCATCTCTTCATTCCTCACCGCCTAGCTGATTTGCAAATTAACCCCTGTTAGCTTCCTCCAAACGCCTGGAGGAACATTTTATGTTTCATGGTTTGTTGTCTTAGGGGAGGTTTTCTCTTATCTGTAGTTGTTTTTAGGAAAGTTTTCCAATGTTATAACAGTTCTTCGGGTAATTGTGGCTGGGTCTATGTTAAACAAAGGCCCAAGTATAAGCACATTTTTAATAGCGCCTCCATTCCCGACAATAACCAAAATTGGAGGAATAGTTTTGTCGGGTTAAGGTGGGAGAATGATGACTGGGGCACCCTCTTCAGATCTTCCTTCGGGAAGGTTAGTGATGGTAGTCTCAAATCCATTCACCTAACCCCCGAGGAAACTATAATTTATGATGAGCTTACTCGGGATGATGGTGCCACTATCAGTTGGACTCTTTTAGAGGAGTTCTCCCTCATCCACGTGGGGCTATCCTCTATTTCTCAACAGGTTATTTTTCTTCCCTTCTCATTTTTACTTTCTTTCATGCATTATTGGCACCACTTATTTTGTTTTTTCTCTTATTTTGCAGCTGCTAAGGAAATTAACGAGGATAATGTGCCTCTCGTTGAGGAGACTGCCAGGATGAAGAAGGCTCGCCTTGCGGGCCTGGATACTCGAGGAAAGGCTACAGAGCCTAGCTTCCTACGAAAGCACAAGGAGCCCATGGTGGAGGTTCCAGCTAAGGGAGCCAAAGCCCACAGTGCCCCTATTACTGTTCCTGCTCCTGTCTCTGTTGCTACGGGCGCCTTTCAGCCTCTTTGGGGATTCCGCCGAGGGGATACCATGGTTGGATCCACGAAACACGCATGGGATTGGTCATACCATGATGTAACCTCTAAGGACTTTACTGACGTGGTTGCTACCCCTGACCTGGAGAGGATAAAGCTCATGGGAGCTCAGTCCCTGGCCTCGGTATGACCCTTCCTTGAAATTTTTCTTTCTTTTTACTTGTAGCATTTTCTTTCCTTATTATATCCACGGTTATTCTTTCGTTTCAGTCTAACGCCTATTTTCAAGGCGCTGTGAGGCAAGCTAAATCATGGAAGAGGGCTTCTGACAAAGCTGATAATGCCCTCAAGAAGTAGCAGAAGAAGTACGCCGCTTTGGAGCGGAAGCTGAAGCGTAAGGAGGAGGAGCTCGGAGAGTCCAATGCTGAGCTAGTGGTGCTACGGGCCGAGAAAGATAAGGTGATTGACAACTACTTGGACTCGGAGGAGTTTACCCAGTCCATGAGGGTGAGGGACGACTCAGTCTTCCTTTGGTTTTTTAGGACTGGCTGGGACACGGCCCTTGGGACCGTGAACGAGGCATGTCCTGATATTAACCCGGCGGACTATGTCTGCCCTGATGACGAAGCTTTACTACAGAGGTTCCGCACCCGAGTGGTTGTCTCGGATCATATTCCCCAAGACCCGCTTCTTCCTCCTCCCGAGTCGTCTTCCAGGCCTGCCGCGAATGATAGCTCTTCCTCCTCCGGGATGACTGAGACTTCCAACGAGAGCGGAGGAGATAATGATATGGATGCTGAGGGCACCTCTGCTCCTTACAGCTTTCCTAGCCCTGCGTGGCTTATTTATTTTATCTTGTCTTTGAGACTTAGCTTATCAGACTTTGTATTATTTATTTGAACTTGTTTTATTTATCAAACTTTATGCTTTCATCTCATGCACTTAGTTTACTTGTCTTGTTACCGGAATTCAAAACATATTTTGAAAACTTTCTGAATTTCATAAATTGTTGGGATTCATCCCTTACACAACTCTTAATAAACCTCAAACTAAAACATGTAAATCCTAAGCAAGTAAAGCTTCAAGGTGCTTTTCAGCCTACTTGTCATATTGACAAGTAAGAATCGTGCTCAACCACTTTACACATAGTAAATCTTCAGGTTTTGTGCATGCCAAGTTCTCGGGACTTCAAAACCATCCATAGTCTCAAGCTTGTAGGTTCCTCTACCCTGAACAATCTTGACCTTGTATGGCCTTTCCCAATTTGGGGCAAGCTTCCCTTTCTTCCCTACACCAGAAGCTTCCACCTTCCTCAAGACTAAGTCACCCTGTTTGAAGAACCTTTCTTTAACCCTTAGGTTGTAGTAGAACGAAGCCTTTTTCTGATATTCCATTATCTTCGTATGTGCCTCATCTCGCACTTCATCAATTAGATCCAGGGCTAACCTTTGCCCTTCCTCATTTTCCTCAACATTGAAAGCTTGTATCCCAGGGGAGGATTGTGATATCTCTACAAGAACAACTGCTTCTGCCCCATATGCTAACATGAAGGGAGTTGCTCAAGTCGTGACTCTACATGTAGTCCTATAGGCCCATAGTATTGGGAGTATTTCATCCACCCAATTATTCCTCGACTTCTCAATCCTCTTCTTTAGTCCATCCAGGATTATTCGATTCTCCACTTCCGCTTGCCCATTGGCTTGCGGGTGAGCCACAGAGGTGAATCATAATTCAATTCCATTTTCCTCACAATACTTCTTGAATTCCTCATTGTTGAACTGTGTTCCATTGTCAGTGACTAGGATACGGGGAATTCCATATTGGCATATGATATTTTCACACAGGAATTGTGCAACTTGCTTAGTTGTGATCTTGGCCAAAGGCTTGGCTTCAATCCACTTAGTAAAATAATCAATGGCTACAATTAGGAACTTCCTTTGTGTCGTGGCCATGGGGAAAGGCCCAAGTATATCCATTCCCCACATAGCAAAGGGAATGGGCGAGTTGATGGAGGTCAGCATCTCGGGGGGTTGTCTAACGACAGGTGCATGCTTCAGACAACGGTCACACTTCTTCACATACTCTTTGGCATCAACCATTATTTTTGGCCAATAGAAGCCTAAACGGGTTATCTTATGAGCTAGTGCTCTGCCCCCCAAGTGTTGCCCACAGATACCTTCATACACTTCTTCAAGAGCCAAGCGTGCCTCATCGGGCCTGAGACATCTTAGGTAAGGAACTACATAAGATCTTTTATACAAAATCCCATCTATCAAGGAGTATCTTAGTGCTCGAACAGCCAACTTCCGTGCTTTAGTAGCATCATTTGGCAACCAACCGGTTTGAATATGGGTCTTAATGGGATCTATCCATGACGTCCCCAGACTTATAGGAGCTACAAGCTTAACATCAATGCTCTGTGTCTTCAGAATGCAGAAGTATACACTTCCTGAACTTTCCTTTATCTCAGATGAAGCAAATTTTGATAAGGCATCTGCCTTAGCATTTTCCTCCCTTGGAATGTGCTCAACATGGCATTCATCAAATTGGGTCATCACAGCCCTTACTAGGCGGACATACTTAGCCATCGTATCATCCCTTGCCTCAAACTCTCCCTTCACTTGGGATATGACCAACTTCGAGTCTCCATAGACCTTCAAGTTCTTGACTCTCAGTGTCCCTGCTAGGCCGAGGCCAGCTATCAGAGCTTCATATTCTGCCTCATTATTTGTGGTTGGGAAGTCTAAGTTCAAAGCATATTCAATTAAGAACTCATCGGGGCTTTGTAAAACCAAACCCGCTCCACTTGAATTTGTTTTTGATGCTCCATCAAAATAGAGAACCCAATATTCCTTCTCCTTATCATCCTTTTCTTTATCCCCTTTATCAACTTCCTTGTCTTGAGGTATAGTATTTTCCTGCCCCTCCCGACTTCTTGGTTGGGTATGGTACATTCCACCATGAAGTCAGCCAATGCTTGGGCTTTTATTGCCGTTCGTGGCTTATACTTGATGTCAAATTCTCCCAGCTCTATTTCCCACTTGATCAACCTCCCAGTAGCCTTAGGGCTATGAACGATATTTCTCAGGGGCTGATTTGTTAGCACCTCAATTTGATGAGCCTGAAAGTAAGGACGTAATTTTCTTGAAGCCATTACCAAGGCTAAAGCAAACTTCTCAATAGTTGAATAATTCAACTCAGCTCTATGCAGAATTTTACTGACATAGTATATGGGTTTCTGGATTTTCAGTTCCTCCTTAACCAATACAGCGCTCAAGGCACTCTCTTAAACGGCCAAGTACAAGTATAAACTTCATTCAAAGCTGGCTTGGCCAACAACGGGGTCTGAGCCATATATTTCTTTTATTCCTCGAATGCCTTCTGGCTTTCTTCACTCCATACAAAATCCTTAACCTTCTTTAAGGACTTGAAGAATGGCAACCACTTGTCCCCAGACTTGGAGATGAATCGTCCTAACGCAACAACCCTTCCAGTGAGCTTTTGAACATCTTTGATAATTTTTGGTGGTTCCATGTCCAGGTTTGCCTTTATTTTATCAGGATTGGCTTCAATTCCTCTCTTGGAGACCATCAATCCCAAAAACTTTCCAGATCTTACTCCGAAAGCACACTTTGTAGGATTTAACATCATCTTGTGGTACCTCAGGACCTCGAAAGCTTCCCTCAAATGGGTTATATCATCAGTCTTCACTAGACTCTTGACTAACATGTCATTAACATAAACTTCCATGGTCTTGCCGATAAGATCCTTAAAAATTTTATTTACCAACCTTTGATAGGTGGCTCCGGCATTCTTGAGACCAAATGCCATAACAAGATAACAATAAACACACACATCCTCCATAACAAGACCAAATCCATCCATAAAGCTCAGTATCTCATGTCCAGCAGTGGAATCTATCAAAGTATCTATCCTTGGCAACGGGAAATAGTCTTTAGGGCATGCGTCATTCGGATCAGTGAAGTCCACACACATTCTTCATTTTCCATTGGCCTTCTTCACCATTACAGGGTTTTCTAACCATTCTGGATATTGTATCTCCTCGATGAAACCAGCCTCTAAGAGCTTCTCTACTTCCTGTTTTATAGCTTCTTGCCTCTTTGGAGCAAAACTTCTTTTCTTTTGCTTCACTGTCTTTCAATTTGGATCCACATTCAGCTTGTGAGTAATCAGTTCCGGGTCTATTCCTGGCATATCAGCTGCTGACCATGCAAACACATCACTATTTTCTTGCAAAAATTTCACCAACTTCCCTCTAAGGGGCTCCTCTAGTGTGGCTCCAACGAAAGTCACCTTCTCAGGATCCTCGAGAGCTAAAGGAATCGAAACCAAGTCTTCTGTTGGCTTCCCTTTTTTCTCATCATTCTCTCGAATATCCAGATCTTCGATAGGCAGAACCTGCCCCCAACTCCATCTTCCCTTAGTGAGGCCACATAACAACTTCTAGCCATTTTTTGATCTTCCCTCTCTTCTTCAATCCCGTTCCGGGTGGGAAACTTCATAACTGAATGGTAGGAAGAAGGGACTGCCTTAAAGGCATGAATCCCCGTTCTTCCCATGATAGCATTGTAAGTTGAACTAGCCTTCACCACCACAAAGTCCAACATCTTTGTTGCTTGCCTTGGTTCCTGACCAATGGTGGTTGGCAACTTGATTATTCCTTCCACGGGGCACTCCACTCCCGCAAATCCATATATCGGTATGTTAGTTGGGGTCAATTGGGAGTCATTATAACCCATCCTTAAAAAGGTGTCATGGATCAAGATATCCACTGAAGCACCATCATCCATAAGGACCCTCTTAACCGGGTTATTTCCTATTATAGGTGTTATGACCAGCGGGTCGTCATGAGGAAATTTCACACCCTCTAATCATCAAAAGCCATTGTTACTCCTGTCCTGGCCCTCTTCGGGGCTTCTCCAACAATATGTAAAACCTCTCTGGCATATGCTTTCCTGGAGTTCTTGGATACTCCAGCAGCAGTTGGTCCTCCAAAAATCGTGTTTATGACAGGTCCTCGGGGTCGTGGTCCTCCATAGATTGCATTTATGACTGGTCCCCTAGGTTGGGTATTCTACCCCTGATCGTCTTGGTCCCTCCTACGATCTTCAAAGTTCTTTCTTCCATTGTTATTCCTATCTCTTCCTTCCCTAGTGTACTTGTTCAATCATCCTTTCCAAATGAGGAACTCTATTTCATCTTTCAGTTGCTTACACTCATCAGTGTCATGACCAACATCTTTGTGAAATCTACAATATTTGCTCTTGTCTAGCTTGGCAGGATCTGCCTTCAAGGGTTTAGGCCAACGAATATCTTGCTCTTTCTCGATTTCCATCAAGATCTGGCTTCTAGGAGCATTCAGCTTAGCGTATTCAGCAAACTTTTGCCCAGGTCTTCCCTTCTTAGGGGTTGAATTAGGGTTTTGCTTAGTTCTAGGATACTTATCCTTAGCGATATATTCCAGATCAGTTTTCCGCTTCTTGCCTCCAGCGGGCTCGTTGCTCACTACGGTCTTCCTCATGCTCTCTTCCAACTTGATGTTCTTCCCGGCCCTATCTTGGAGCTGCAACATGCTCTCATGGGGGCGCTTGGCCAAGGACATCTTGAAGAACTCATCCCTAGTTCCATGTTGCAGTGCTATCATGGCTACCTATCATCAAGGTCCGGGACTTTTAAAGCTTCCTTTGTGAAACGATTCAGGTAGTCTCTCAAGGATTCTTTCGCTCCCTGCACAATACTCATGAGGGATGCTGAACTTTTCTCATGCACTCTCCCGCTGATGAATTGCTTAATAAAATCCTGACTTAATTCTCTGAAGGACCCAATAGAGTTCGGGGGCAAATGACTATACCATCTTTGAGTCATATCCGACAGGGTTTGAGGAAAGGCCTGACACTTAATAGCGTCATTCATGGGCTGCAACAACAGTGCATTGGAGAATGTCTTGACATGATTAGCGGGGTCTCCCGTGCCATCATAAGCTTTGATAGTGGGCATCTTGAACTTCCTTGAGATATGGGCATTCATTATTGCTTCAGTGAATGGTGGAGTAGGATCATCAGGATCCCTAAGGGGAAGAAGATTGCTTGGATCAGCTCTTGGGACTACAGGCCTTCTTTGTGACGGACCATCCAGGTCTATGATTGGAGGAGAATTTCTCTCCCTAGGTGGTAATGGGGGCCTGGGAGCCTGGTGCGCCTCTAAGTCGCACTTCAGCCTTTGAATCTCAGCCTCATGGGCCTTGATTCTCTCCTGCACTTCTTGGGGATTCACCCCTTGGGTGCTCCTAGGACGTGGGTTACCATCAGCCATCGGCTCTTTTCCAGCACGTCTCCTTCTTGGGGCCACTTCATCATCCGAAGATTCGGAGTCTCTCTCAGTATAAGAACCGTAAAATTCCTGATCCTCCGGGATAGAAGCTAAACCTTGTATGTAGGGGGTGTTTTCCCCCATGCTTCACTCCATCCAACATGTCCACTTCCTCCAACCTCGGGGTAAAGGGGCATCCCATAAGGGGGGTTAGTGGTCACAATAGTTGAATACTCATACCCAATGGGTCGAGAATTCACAGGCGTATGTAGTTGGAAGTTGGGGATTCGTACCTTGAGGAGCCGGGGGAATCGTCCCTTGAGGTTGAGGTTCAGTTGCCCCTACCTGGGCTCCTCCTTGGGTGATGGCATAGGTTGAATGCGGAGGTACCTCCATGGTTGACGAAATCATTTGGGTTGTCCCCGCGGGTGTTCCTCCTTCAAGGATGTTGCTTGTTCTCCGTGTTCTCGGCATGATTGTTGTTGTGCCTTTCCCATAGACGGCGCCAAATGTTATGGATCAAAAACTAAGGTATAATAATTGTTGTATTTATTACTAAGGAACGTGAGTTCGAGGCTCGATTTGACTGCTCTTGTGTTTTGTGACTCGATCTGCCTTAACAGGATGCCTACGTACCTTGCTATATGCCAAGGATCAAGTCAAAAAACATAGTTCTGATTGATGGGGTGAGTCCCTTTATATAGATGTTGGGAGTCCTTGAATTGGACTTGGGTTAGGAGACTTGGTGGTCAGGTATCAGAATTATAATGGACTTTGGAGTCCTAAGAAGTAGGAAGCTGATTCCTTATCCCATCAGGTTCCTTGGAGGCCAATCTACAAGGATTTATTTCTCCACTAGGACTCATCTTTCCAGCTGACTTATCCATTTTTAATTAGTTATGAAATTAATTAATATTTAGGGTTTTGGGTCTTCTCAAATGGGATTTGCTGCTGGCCCAATTCTGATATGATTAATGCAACATTAATTACATACCCATGCCTTATTTTCTTCCCTATCAGAAAATGTTTTCAAAACAAATATTTATGTTTTACAAAATCTTTTCATAAAAAGGGTTTTTATTTAAAGGCTAAATAAGTTGTTTGATTCTTTACAAAAAATGCCTCCAAGAAGAAATACCTGTTCTACCAACCAGAATGAAGAAACCAATAACAACAATAACACCCAAGACAACAATAACCAGAATGCTAATCCAGGTCCCATAGACCTAACTGTAGCCCAGATTCTTCAGATCTTGGCCCAACAAATAGTTCACCTGACTCAACAACGGCAGAGGCAGACCAACCCTTAGGTAACCTTTAAGACCTTTCAGGTGGTGAATCCACCAGAGTTTAAGGGTTCTGTAGACCCTATTGAGGTAAGAGTCTGGTTGAAGGAAATTGAGAAGGCATTTGCCTTAGTCAAGGTGAGAGAGGAGCAGAAGACTGAGTTTAGGAGTTACTATTTGAAGAATGAAGCCACCTACTGGTGGGAAACTGTTAAGATGTTGGAAGGTACAGATGATGTTATATGGGATAGATTCAAGGAGCTGTTTTTAGAGAAGTATTTCCCTCAGTTTGTTCAGGATAGTCCTTCTCAAGGACTATCGATTACCAGTCCTTGAGAAGGACAAGCTGACAGGAACAAACTTCCTTGACTAGAAAAAGAACTTGAGGATTGTCCCCAAACAAGAGCGCAAGCTCTATGTGATAGATGTTCCTCGCCATGCACCTCTGCCAAAAGGATCATCTCGTACTCAACATACTGCTTATCAGAAACATATCGATGATTACACGGATGTTCAATGTCTCATGTTAGCGACCATGAGTGCTGAACTTCAGAAACAATATGAGAATATGGATTCTTATGATATGATTGAGCACCTTAAACGTATGTTTGAAGGACAAGCTCGTCAGGAGAGGTTTGATACTTTCAAATTATTGAACGCATGTAAGCATGATCCGGTTGGACCGCATGTTCCAAGGACGATAGGGTATATTCAGTACCTTGCCAAATTGTGTGCCTTGATTGCTATGGAGCACCAGATTGATCTAATTTTGAAATCTTTAAACATTGGTTATTCTCAATTTGTGATGGATTACAATAGAGATAGATAAGAATCCCATCAAATTGTTGGCAATGTTGAAAACTGTTGAGACCAACATTCAGAAGCCATCCCCTTCTCCTATGTTGATGGTGAATAAGAGGAAGGCCAAAGGAAAAAGGTAAATGGAAAGGAAAAAAGAAGATGGGATCTAAATCTAATGCAAATCTGAAACCTGATCTGACCAAGGCTTTGAAGACTAAAGGTGGTGTTCAAAAGGTTGGTGATTGTCACTATTGCAAGAAACCAAGTCATTGGAAGAGGAACTGTCATGCTTATTTGGAGGATCTGAAGAAGAAGAATGTTGTTTTTGGCGCTTCTGATTAAGGTATTTATGTTATAGAAGTCAATTTGTCTACTTCTACATCTTAGGTATTAGATACTTGATGTGGTTCTCATATTTGTATAAATATGCAGGAACTGTGGGGAAGTAGGATATTGGCTAAGGGAGAAGTTAACCTACGTGTTGGCAATGGAGCAAAGGTTGCTGCTTTAGCTGTAAGGACTTATCATTTATCGTTGCCCACTGAGCTTATGTTAGAGCTAGATAATTGTTTTTACGTGCCTGCGATTTGCGAAATCCTTATTTCGGTCTCTTGTTTGGACAAGAAAGGTTTTTCATTTTTAATTCAGAACAATAGTTGTTCCTTTTCATTGAATAATGTTACCTACAGGGTTGCACGTTTGTTTAACAGTTTATATGTTCTTGATCTTGATACTCCTGTCTATAATATAAATAGTAATGATAATAAACGTATTAAGATGATAGACTCAAATCAAACATACCTCTGGCATTGTCGTTTAGGTCACTTAAATGAGAAACGCATTTCCAAGTTACATCAAGATGGCTACTTGGATAAGTTTGATTTTGAAGCATACGAAGAATGCAAATCTTGTCTCATTGGAAAAATGGCTAAAGCTCCTTTTACCGAACAAGGTGAAAGAGCCATCGACCGATTAATATATATACATAGTGATGTATGTGGTCCAATGCGTACGATGGAAAGATATTGCTTTTACTAATTCATTACGTGTACTGGTATTTTAGTAGATATGGATATGTGTACCTTTTGAAGAACAAATCGATTCTTTTGAAAAGTTCAAAGAATACAAGGACGAAGTGGAAAAGCAAGCATGGGAAAGTATAAAAGTTCTACGATCAGATCGTGGAGGAGAATACTTAAGCCTCGAGTTTAAAGGTTTCTTAAAGGAATTTGGTACCATATCACAACTTACTCCTCCTGGAACGCCCTCAATGGAATAGAGTTTCTGAGAGGAGAAATCATACCTTGTTGGACATGGTGCGATCGATGATGAGTCTAGAAGATCTTCCAATAAGTTTTTTGGGTTATGCTCTAGAAACGGCTGCATATACACTAAACCGAGTTCTAACTAAATCGGTTTAAAAGACTCCATATGAGATATGGACTGAGAAACATCACAGCATGTCATTTATGAAAGTATGGGATGCGAAGCATTTGTGAAATGCTTGGTGTGTGACAAGCTAAGATCAAAATCGGATAAATATTATTTTGTGGGATATCCTGAAGAAACAAAAGGGTATAGTTTCTATAATCCTACTGAAAATAAAGTGTTTGTTGCTCAGACCGCTGTATTTCTTGAAAGAGAGTTGCTTTCCAAGAATGATAGTGGGAGGACTATTGATCTCGATGAAGATCGAGATATATAAAATAAAATTGAACCAGGGTTAGAAAATGGGCAGGATAAATATCAAGATGTTCATGTTCCAGAAACACAGGTTGTTCGTATTCTAGTAGGGTTCGTCATGAGCTAGAGAGATATTATGGATTTCTCTTGACTCTAAATGATGATGTGATGCTCATAGACAATGATGAGCCTCTTACCTACCAAGAAGCTATGAATAGTACAAATTCCGAGAGATGGCTAGAGACCATGAAATCCGAGATGGAATCCATGTAACAAAATAAAGTATGGAATTTAGTTGATCCACCCAAAGGGGTAAAACCTATAGGGTGCAAGTGGGTTTTCAAGAAGAAAATTGACATGGATGGTAAAGTACAGGCCTATAAGGCGCGACTAGTGGGAAAAGGTTTCAAACAAATTCATGATATAGACTATGTTGAGATTTTTCACCAATTTCTATGGTCAAGTCCATCAAGATTTTGCTCGCAATAGCTGCTTACTACAACTATGAGATTTGGAAAATGGAAGTCAAAACCGCTTTCTTAAATGGGAGCCTTGAAGAGGAGGTATATATGACACAACCTAGGGGTTTTGTCGATCTAAAGTTTCCTAAGATGGTCTGTACGTTGCTTCGATCCATTTATGGATTAAAGCAAGCCTCAAGGAGATGGAATCATCATTTTGATGAAATAGTCAAAGAGTTTGGATTTATTCAAAACGAGGATGAACCATGTGTTTATAAGAAGGTTAGTGGGAGCCATGTGATATTTTTAGTACTATATGTAGATGACATATTACTAATAGGGATTGATATACCTTCTCTATAGTCTGTTAAGACTTGGTTGGGAAATAGTTTCTCGATGAAGGACTTAGGCGATGCTACCTATATATTAGGGATCAAGATCTATAGAGATAGATCAAGAAGATTAATCGGCCTAAGTCAGAGTACATGTATTGATAGAGTATTGCATCATTTTGGGATGCAAGAGGCAAAAAGGGGATATGCCTCAATGTCTCATGGGATAATGATATCAAAAGATAACTTCCCTAAATCAATAGATGATAAGGGCGTATGAATAAAGTTCCATATGCTTCGAAAATTGGTTCTATAATGTATGCAATGATATGTACTCGTCCTGGATGTTTTATATTTTGAGCATGACGAGTAGATACTAGTCCAATCCAGGTGAGGGTCACTGGACGACAGTCAAGAATATTCTTAAGTACCTTAAAAGGACTAAAGAATCATTCTTGGTGTATGGAGGTGATGAGAAGCTAGTTATACAGGGTTACACTGATGCTAGCTTCCATACAGACAGAGATGATTTTGTATCTCAATCAGATTTTGTATTTTGTCTAAATAGAGGTGCTTTTTTAGCTGGAAGAGTTCAAAGCAAGAGACAATAGCTGATTCTAAAATGGAAGTTGAGTATATTGCTGCTAGTGAAGCAGCCAAGGAGGCTGTTCTGATACGGAAATTATTAACGGGACTTGGTATGGTTCCATCGATCACATAACCAGTTGATCTTTACTTTGATAATAATAAAGCCATCGCGCAGGCTAAAGAACCAAATTCCATTCCCGAGAAAAGCATATACTTAGGAGATATCACCTTCTTCGAGAGATTAACGAAAGAGGATATATATATATATATATGTAAAGTGCAGACTGATGATAATATTATAGACCCACTGACTAAAGTTTTGTCGCAGTAAAAGCATGATGGTCATACTAGTTCCATAACTATTAGATACATGGGTGATTGGTTCTAGTGCAAGTGGGAGATTGTTAGCGTGTGTCCTAGAGACAACACTATTATGCTTATGTTATGAGACATTTGGATTATTAATTATGATTCTATGGTTTATTCTTTAGAAATTTATTTTATCTTTATTTTCTGCGATAAAATATTGGATTAATAAATATCTTTGGAATATGATATATAAATCTATATCTCTAAGTACGTGACTTAGAAATAAGATTATGAGAATTATATTGATATTCTTAAAGGTCCCTAGTCAAGTATTATTGTTATGGGATGATAATAATATATTGAGACTAGTGTTTTTGTTGACTGATGATGACATCTCATTAATCATAGGTATGGTGATACTAAAGTCAAAACACGCCCGCGAGGATTGGCTCAGTTGGTTAAAGAGGGGATAATTATCCTCTTGGTCACAGGTTCGAATCCCAAGGGAGGAGAATTTATGATTATGCCTCATGAACCAGAGCATGTCACTTAAGTGCGGTTTATCTTGGTTCACGTGGTTTGCAGGCTATTGCGTGAGTTCGTGGGGTTTACCCAGTACGCACCTGAAGGGTAGCGACTGTGAGTTCCCTATGATAAAAAAAAGAAGTCAAAACACAGGCACATGTATTAGATACATGATGCTGGATTGACCCGTTGTCAAATACTACATGTTTATAGTGTCATAAGTTAATCTCATAATGATAATGATGTATTGGTCCTTATACCTGAAGTCATTATATTTCTATACGAGAATTGATACACTTTAATTTTATCAAAAGTTATCATTGACCAGGTAATAATAAAAGTAGTCATTGGATATATTATGAATCGTATGAGAAATATGAATGATCTAGATGGGATTTAGCCCTCCTATATTAAGGAGTGATATTTTTGGCCTCTTGATTGAGTGAGACTATAAAATGTATGGATGTGCTCAAATATTGATTCATTTAATAGTTTACTCATTAATCAAGGAAATACGGATTAAACATTATAGAGGATGACAAAGTTCATGCCTCGAGTTTGATCTATAATATAAGGTTAAAGGGATTATATTACATTGTACACTATTGACGAAAGGTTTAATTGGATAACGAATTATTATACTACTTGGGTAACAATGATGTATTACTAGATGCCGCTGATTGTTTATAATTTTATTATTAGATATTAAAATTATTGCCAACGTAATAATAACCTAAAGGGTCACACACTAAGAACATTTAAGATAAGTTTTAATTTAAGTTTCGAATTTAAATTATATGATTATAAATTCAATATTAGTTATTTAATTAATTGATTTGAACTTAATTAATTAAATCATAAATTGAATTGTAATCTAATAACCCAATCAGTTTTGGTTTTACATGAAGCCCAAAACGGATTAGGGTTAAGCCCAAATATCTATATCCCCTATATATACATGATGTTGTATAATTTTAGAGTTAAGAGGTTGAAAATCATTTTCAGTAAAACCCTAGCTGCTCTATACAAGGAGAGGCTAGAAAATAGAGATAGAGAGGGGCAAAAATTTCGGCTAGTACCGGCTCCGGTGATCGTTGGGCGATCAGGCATTCGTGTGGACATCTTTGGAGTACAGACTTTTGTGTGAAAGGGCTGCTATGATTCATTCATCCAGGACCTCCATTATAGTCACTTGTAAAGATTTTTAAGGTACATATTCCGTTATGGATAATCATTCACTAAATATACATAGATCTTGCGGCAGGGATTCGCTTTTTTTTTTGCTTTTTACAGCTTTTTCCATTACGTCTTGTGTTCAAATCCCTACAACATGTGCTCATGTGGAAAGACTGGAAGCTATCAGAATTTTCTTAGCTTATGCTGCTCATAAGAAATTCAAAGTCTTTCAGATGGATGTCAAAAGTGCTTTTCTGAATGGAGAAGTGGAAGAGGAAGTATATGTTGAGCAACCACCTGGATTCATTGATCCAAAATTGCCCAATCATGTCTACAGACTTGAAAAAGCACTATTTGGACTCAAACAAGCAACAAGAGCCTGGTATGAAACACTTGCCAAATTTCTGATTAAAAGTGATTTCAAGAGAGGTACAATTGATAAAACCTTATTTTATATTAATAAGGGTAAAGATCTGCTTTAGGTACAAATCTATGTTGATGATATAATATTTGGGTCTACTAACAACAAATTGTGCAAGTTATTTTTTTGATCTTATGAAGTAGGTATCAAATGAGCATGATGGGAGAATTAAGCTACTTTCTGGGATTGCAAGTTACACAGACTGATGAGGGTATCTTTATGAACTAGTATAAATATATAAAGAACCTATTGATTATATTCAACATGCAAGAAAGTACCACAACTACAACTCTCATGGCCACAACTACTAAGTTGGATCTTGATCAAGGTAATGAGATTTATATAACTGCTTATAGAGGTATAATTGGTTCATTATTGTATCTAACTGCAAGTAGGCCAAATATTATGTATGCTACCTGTTTGTGTGCAAGATTTCAGGCAAAGCCCAGAAAACATCATTTGGTTGCTGTCAAAAGAATTCTGAGATATTTGAAAGGGACTCAATCTCTTGAGAAACTTTCGTTATTGGGTTAGCCATACATATGAAAGGGACTCAATCTCTTGGTTTATGGTATTCAAGAGAATCGGATTTTAATCTGATAGGTTTTTCAGATGCTGATTTTGCAGGATGCAAAAATTGACAGAAAAAGTCAGGTGGATGTCAGTATTTAGGTGGAAGACTTGTTACATGGAAAAGTAAGAAACATAAATATATTTCCACATCTACACTTGAAGGTGAGTATATTGATGTAGGCAGCTGTTGTGCTCTGATTCTTTGGATGAGAAATCAACTGATGGACTATGGATTGTCTTATTTAAAATTCCTATTTACTGTGACAATCAAAGTGCCATAGCCATGACATGAAATCAAGTTTAACATTCTCTCACAAAATACATCAGTATCGGATATCATTTCATCAGAGAACATACCATGGAAAGAATAATTGAGCTTCACCTTGTTCCTACTGATCAACAAGTAGCTGATATCTTTAAAATGCCATTACTAGCAGCAACTTTTTCTAAACTCATACATGAACTTGGGATAATCAGCTATGAGAAGAAATGGCTAGTCAAATCCTGACCGAACCAGTCAGATCCTGACAAGGTAAGTCATATCCTAACACAGTATATAATGCCACGGTTTGTCAAATCATGACAAGGACAATCAGATCCTGAAAAGGCATAACAAATCCTGACAAGTTGTATATTGATGAGGTAACCATATCATGACAAATTTCAATACTGATTGTTAGTAATTTATGATTGTATAAAATATTTTTCTTAATTCATACTTGATTTAATTCAGTATATTTAAGAGAAATTTTCGTTCTTGAATTAAGAGTCATTTATTATTCAAGGTAATGTGTTAAGGTATATGTTGTTTTAGAGGCGCAGTAACACACTATTGCTCCTTAAAAGTCGTGCACTAGTAACTATTTGAACATGTTATCTGGTCCACTAATTACTCTCATCCAATTAATTATTTCCATTATACAATTTGTATTATTGTATGATTATACAATATCAGTTTTCTAAAAACTACTCATATTCATAATACAAACGATACACACAACTTGTACACCTTCTACTCTCTCTATGCAAAACTTACACACTTAATTTCTCTGTGACACCCTAATTCTCATCAATGGCATATATTAATCCCATCTCCAAACTTGTTTCTACGAAGTATATTCTTCATGAGCCAACTTTTGGTCCAAACAACTTCAAAGAATCATTATCTTATTATGATATCCACTCTGATTTTCATATGATTCAAAGGTTTGGTTTAAACAGGTAATATAGATTTGGACTACTGCTCGCATTGATTCAAACAAAGGCACCATCTTCTTTACTCATGCTGACAAGGAGTATGAAATCACGGCTGAAGTGGTGGAAAAGGATTTGGTTCTTCCTGAATTAGGTGACAAAACTGTAATTGTGACACCTACTGCTACCTTGTTTGACTTCATCGGGAACATTGGTCATAGTACTGAATTTACCAAGGAAAGAGAGCTTTTTGGGACTAAGCTCAGAAAAGAATGGAAATTTTAGTTTGATTACATCAGTCGCTGCTTTCTTAGTAAGGTATTAAATTTTGATGCATTTCTGTTGGTTTCTTTGCAGTTGGGTTATTCTTTAATTTTCAGTCAGGTGTTTGATTATGGGAATACTATATTGCAATTCATGATATCTAGGTTAGGTGATAAAGATGGAATCATGGGTTATACAAGATTTTTGCAATTGATTTTCACACATTTGTTGCCTGATGTCACTTTGGAAAATGATGAATTAGTTTCAGTTTTTCAAATCACCTCTAAATCTATGCATGATTTAGCAAAAAGAAAGGATAAGTTTGATGAAATAGATGATTTACCTATTCAAATGTCGCAATTTATGTAAAGAGTTATGCCACACAGATACTCTATGTAAAATCCTGACGATGTGGAACAAAACATAACCCATCATGTTCCTGACCCAAGTGTAACGTCTGGGAAAAATTACGTCTGTATTATATCATATTTATAACAAATTATGTGTGTTAATGTGTCATTTATATGTAATTAGCTGTAAAACCCTAATTACTATATGTTACGTGCATTCTGTATCGTCCAGGTATTTTCAGGGTATTTTTCAGATATTTTATTTTGCATTTATAGCTTTCATATCAAAAGTTATACGACCCGAATCTTGATTTTATAGCTGATATTTCAAATAAAATTGTGGGCCATATTTTTTATCAAACGGCTTGTACCATCGCATTATTCTGAACATCTAGGTATTTTACAAATTTTCTCGTTTCGCGAAAAATAACTTTTTCGGGCCCCATTGGGTGTTAAAACCCCCCACAAAAATCACATTTTTATTTTTATAAAGTTATAGGACTTTCATTTATACCATTTCTTTGTATTTTTGCATTATTTATAATTTTTGGGAAATTTTGGCATATATATCATATATATAATATTTTTAAATTAAATATTAATACTCAAAAATTATAAAATTAGGGGCCAATTAATTCTAAAAGATGTAGAATTAGGGCCTTAATTTTAATTAGGAGTACTAATTTTAATACTATAAATAGCCTCATTTTATTTTAATTATTATTAATTAATCATTAAAAACCAGATTTTCCCAATTTTCTCTGAAATTAGGGTTCTTGAGTTCGAGAATCAAACTGTGGTTTTGATCGATTCTGGTAACCAAAAGGGGTCGTGTTTGTGCTCAATCTTCATAGTTTTTCAAGCTCTATTCAATTTTTTAATCAAATCGAATCAGGAAGGTATGAAACTCAAACTCGATTATGGGTT
Organism: Apium graveolens; assembly: GCF_009905375.1. Taxonomy (NCBI): domain Eukaryota; kingdom Viridiplantae; phylum Streptophyta; class Magnoliopsida; order Apiales; family Apiaceae; genus Apium; species Apium graveolens. Next base: position 131,984,139 of record NC_133657.1, on the reverse strand, counting down.
TCATGAACCGATTTGGGATTTTAATTTCTGGGGATTTTTTGATGTTCTTGATGATTGATATATGTTTATATGTGTTAGTGTAAGCTATATTCATCATCAATTTCATGTTTTATGTACATGTTTGATCGATTCAAATTTTAGGGTTTATACCCGTTTTAATTTTGGTGTTTTTGATTTATTGATATTTGGATTATGAAACTTATATGGTTAGTTTTGTCTTGTTGAGTAGTGAATTTTAAGTATTTTTACGTGATTTTTACAGTTCAGGATAGTTATGACGAGTTCGATGGGTTTGACCCGTTTGTAATTCGCGTTGAATGATTTTATGAACTATATGATAATCTTTGGTTATGTTTGATGTTGTAAATAGATTCCTAATGTCTTTAGCTTCGTTTTGATGTATAGAACATCGAGTTTTAATTTCAGGTTAGTTAAATCGGATTTTGGCCGGACTATAAGTCGGTTTGATCGGAAAACTTAGCCTGAGGGTTATTAGGTGATGTTAATGGTTAAATAATGTTTAGGAAAGAATTTGGAATCGATTCCCAGTAAAAACGAGTAAAAACATTTCGTGATTTGGCCTGAAAATGACTTCATCGGAATCTGGAAAAGTTTGTGGGAGTTGGATCATTTTCACCGGAGATGACGTTCTAGGAATGATTATGTGATGTGATTGTTGTGGTTGAATTGCTGAGTTTATTTCAAATGAAACTGACACAAAACGTAGCAAAACGGAGTTGAATTGAGGGGTAATTAGACTGGCCGGAAAACAGGTCGGTGACCGGAATCCTCACTGGATTCTGGGTTCATTCCGACCCGTTTTCTGTTCTTGGTGACCCGGCTGCAACCCGGTTTACAACCCGGATTTGATCTGTTTTTGTCAGAATTGATTTTTCTGACAAATGTTTCTGGATATTATCTTATTTTTATTTTATTTTAATTATAAAATCAGTTTTATTTATTTTATAAATTAATTAATTAATTAATTAATTGATTTATATTATAAATAATTCTGAAATATTTTCTAAAAATCAGATTTAATTATTTTCTTAATTATTTATTATTTATTAATTATTTAAAAATGATTAATTATTTTGATAATTAATCAAAAAAAATTCAATAAATCATAAGAGATTCATTTTAATTCCAAAAATTATAGAAAAATCATTTTTAATTCTGATTTTTCTCAAATAATTATTTAAAAATTATTTTAGGGCTTAATAATTAGTAATAATTATTTATATTGAATAATAAATTTATTTTTCCGTATTTAATTAAAATTAATTAGACCGTTAGTCCGATTCGAGCAAAACAAAAGCCCTTTGAGTCGGAAAAATGAATTAATTTCATTAAAAATAATATTAAAACCTAATTTCGTCTAGAAGCTAGTTGACCCTTGATATTTATTTGATTATAAGCCGAATTACGAGCAGAGACGAATCCGATAAATCCTGAAAAATAGGAAATGAGTTAGATAATGATCGGTTAAGCGAACAGCGATTGGATTTTGATTCTAAAAATTATTTTAACCATAAAAATGATTATGTGGCTTATGTTCTTATGTGTATTATGTGGTTAATCGAGTCTTTCTTGTTAATAAATGATAACGAGTCAATAATAAGCGCATGGGTAGACAATAGGAACGACGTGAAGTCAGTTTGAGATGCAATTGAAGTATAAAATGACTAAATCAGTCTATTTATCTAGCAGAAGCCAAGCCAGCAAGGCAGATTGATTCGGTGATAGACAAAGGTGACATATCTGAAGTGAGTCACGTAGAAGGCAAGTTTTTTCCCCTATTCTAATTTCAAAATAGTGACATTTCTTTAGATTCATATCACACTTGCACTCTTTTGATTTTTATTCATAAACATTGATACACACTTGTTATTCTCTTGTTTATATTTCATTTTGATTCTTGATTTCTCCTTTTTCTTTGAATTCCTTATTCATATTCCAGTTGTTACACATACGCATTGGTATATTCTGGTGATTAGATTATATCAAAGTATACCGATTATTCCGGTTACTACTCCATAAACTGGATAGTGATGTTTTGGGATTTAGTTTTACTTGATCCTAAGGACCGAGACATAACCGGATCCTTGAGATGGGTCGTAGAGCCTGGATGCCCGACTGGATCTATATAGGGAGATATAGATCTGCACTGTATCCTGGCTGATCAGCAGGGTATAGATGCGAACTTGTGTCCAGTTTAGTTCGTTTGTATTCACCAGGAGTGGCCTTCTTTCTATTCTTGCGGGCTTATGTCTTTATAGATGTACCCAGATTACTGATTCATTTAAACTGCTTTAACACTGTTTATATTTTGCGGACTTGTTGAGCAATTTTTGGCTTACCCTTTTTTGTTGTTATTCACCTTATTGTTTTCAGTTAAGAAGGAACATGAAACCTATCAGGACTCGAGTAGTAAAGAAGCGGGTCAAGGCGCGGGATCCTCTCATACCCAAGATGTTGATCTCAATCCAGGAAGAAAGCTTTGAGTTTCCCGAACAGGTGGAGTGTAGATAGTTAGTGTATGTGTGTGTGTTAAAATAAAAGATAAACTTAGTTTAAAACTAATTAGATAAATGGTTTGTAATAAAGAGAGTTGTAAGGATTCAAATTTGGTTTGTAATAAAGTAGTTAGTGGTTCTTGTTTTCACACTTCAACCTAAAAAGATCATGGTTAGTGTTAAAGGGGTTTAGATATATTTCATTATTATTGTTATTCAGATTGTACAGGTTTGGTGATTAGCTAGTAACCCCGAGATTTATACCCCGGGTTTGGAGGGCATTACAGGTTTGGTATCAGAGGTGTAGGTTTGGTCCCTGAAAATAAGAACATTAGGGTTAGGATAAGATAGGGAGATCACATAGGATAGGAATAGTCAAATAGGAAGAGTAGTGTTAGGATTTAGATCATATTATAGTAGGAAAATATAAGTTCTAGAATCATTAAGTGACCTTTCTTCTTTCTTTAGTATATTATCAGATGGCATCGTCAAGTTATTCAGGTTCATCTGAGAGGACAGTTACAGGACCTGTTGCACCAGTTATTCCACCAGTGTCTGAGTATATGTTTCCACCTCCTCCACCATTTCTCCAGGAGCCAGCACCACCAGTGCCAGATCTGATTCTTGATCCAGTAGAGACGTTTGATCCACTAGAGTTCTTTGAGCCGATGCTTCTACCTCCACTTTTAGTAGAGCATCAGTTTATGCCAGAGATGGAGCCAAAGCTTCCACCACCAAGAGTGTTACCTCCTATTCGAGTGCATGCCCCAGAGCCATATATATTCTAGATGGTTCCAGTTGAGGGTATGGGTGAGCATGATATAGAGTTACAGTTGGGGTTACCACAACAGGGTGTTATAGGGATGTAGAGAGTTCCGTCATAGGAGTCAGTAGGTCATGTTGCATAGCCATATATGATACTTTATCATGACTACAGTGTTGTGAGAGAGGATGTTGAGTACTGGAGAGCTCAGTGTAGAGAGAATATACATTTGTTTGATCAGAGAAACCGAGGACCATTAGCCACACTACAGCCAGATTATATGATGAGGCAGAGGTTACAGTCTACCCTAATGAGTGCTATATTTGAGTTAGATGCTCTGACACATGACGGGCTGCCTTCCTTTGCGGAGTTTTATAGGGTGTTCCATCTAGCACCAGCAGTGGTTCAGGTACTCCGAGACGAGTTGAGGCGTATACCGCCGGGGTTTTGAGGTTCTGACTACAGGAGACAGATGTAGTGTAGATGACTGATGTACATAGATGCAGCTAGTATAGTAGTAGTGTATGTGTGTAGTAGTAGCCTGACTTGTAGCAACATCCATGACTACTTGAGCGAGACTTTTTATATATCAAGCATTCACACCTGAGGCTGGTGTTAGATATATAAAATGAACTTTTTTTTTCAAATTTCCTTTTATTTAAATTTTAGTGTTTACAGTTTTACAGCATTTATCTTTACTTTATTGTTTTACAGCTTTTCGTACTTTAAATTATGTGGGAAAAAATCATCATTTTATTTAACTGTTTATATTTCGTATTTTTATATTAAGCGAACTATTTTTCTTTTTCTGAACCATTATCTAAATTTTGTTAATACAAGATAAATTGTTTTCTTACCTACTGTTAATTGTTTAATAAACTGTTAAAAAGACATCATTTGTTTTATTATCAAAAAATGGCACCAAAGAGAAAGACTAGAACCGAAACCTCCAACAGCAACTCCGAAGAACAGACCAATGATACCATGAACCAAATGTTCCATCTGATGCAACAATAAATGGTAATGATGTAGCAGCAGATGCAGCAACAATAGCAACAGATTCAACAGCAAATGTTACAACAGCCACCTCGTCCTGAACCTAAGATACCACCAGCTATACCCGTTGTTATTTTGAAGCAGTTTCAGTCGGTTAAGCCTCCAGAATTTGAGGGAACAGCAGATCCTATTAAGGCTATGATTTGGTTGAAGGAATTAGAGAAAGCATTTGCACTCGTGAAGGTAGGTGAAGACCAAAAGACTGATTTTGCTAGTTACTTGTTGAATGGAGAAGCGAACTATTGGTGGAAATCTAAGAAGGTCTTAGAAGGTGAAGACGTTGTAACCTGGGATAGGTTTAAAGAGCTGTTCTTAGAAAAACATTTTCCTCGCTATGTGAAGAATCAGATATAGATTAAGTTTTTGGAACTAAAGCAGGGAAGTATGTCCGTGACAGAATATGAGGCCAAGTTTACTGAGTTTGCTAGATTTGTTCCAGAACAAGTTGATACTGAGGAGAAATGAGTCCAAAGATTTCAAGAAGGATTACGACCATGGATCTGTGGCCAAGTTGCAGTTTTGGAATTGACGACTTATACCGTCGTGGTCCAGAAGGCCCTAATTATTGATAGAGAAAGCGAAAGATCTCAAAAGGAAGGAGGACATGGAAGTTTTAAAAACCGCTCCAGCAGGAAGTCAGAATTCCAAGCTCACACAAATATGAATTTTAAAAGGATAGGACAAGGCAACCAGGAAACAGGTAATTGTTTCCAAGCTCCCAGCCAGCAGGGAATTGTCAGAGTCCCAGTTCCGTATTGAAAGACTTGTGGTCGGAAACATACCGGTGCCTGTATCAAAGCAGATGTGACGTGCTTTAAATGTAAGTAGAAAGGGAATTATTCTAATAATGTCCAAGGGGAAAAACATAAGTTACTTGTTTCCAGTATGGAAAGAAAGGACATATCGCTAGGAATTGCAAAAAATCAGCAATGGCAGCTAGTATTCCTAAAGTGTTGGCATTACCTTCTCCACTGCCGCCTAATCAGCCAAGTGCAAGAACTTTCAACATGACAATGAAAGAAGCCGTGCAGAGTCCTAGTGTAATTGCAGGTACGCTTTTGGTAATTCAGTAAATTCAAGAGTACTAATTGATTCTGTAGCTACACGATCTTTTATTTCTGAAGAATTCCTTGATAAGTTACATTGCGAAATTGAATGGTTGGGCGAGACGTTAATTATAAAATTAGCGAATGACGACCAAGTTCCGGTAGATCGAGCATGCCCTACGTGCAATATTGAAATAGCCGGAAATCATTTCTCCGTAGACCTGATTCCTTTTAATTTAAGAGAGTTTAACATTATTCTGGGAATGGATTGGTTAGCTTGTAATAATGCTCAGATCGATTACGCAAACAAGAAAATGAAATTACGAATTACGGAAAATGCAACGGTAATGTTCAAAGGCGAAAAACAGCGAAAGAAATTCCTAACAATAATGCAGACCAAACGATTGCTTCGACAGGGATATGAAATGTATTTAGCCTACGTGTTAGATACAGAGAAACAAAGTCCTAAAATAGAAGATATTACAGTTGTATGTGAATTTTCTGATATTTTTTCAAACGAGCTCCCAGGGTTACCGCCAGTCCGAGAGATTGAGTTTATGATTGATTTAGCACCAGGTACAGAACCAGTTTCAAAAGTTCCATATCAAATGACACCAGTCGAGATGAAAGAATTATCAACACAATTGCAAGATCTTCTAGACAGAGGAGTCATAAGACCCAGTGTATCCCCATGGGGTGCACCAGTATTGTTTGTAAAGAAGAAAGACGGCACCATGTGACTATGCATTGACTATCGGTAATTGAATAAGCTGACTATCAAGAATAAATAACCTCTACCGAGAATTGATGATTTGTTTGATCAACTAAAATGAGCCGCATGGTTTTCTAAGATAGATCTAAGTTCAGGCTATCATCAATTAAAGATCAAAACTGAAGATATCTCCAAGACTGCTTTACGTACTAGATACAGACATTATGAGTTTCTCGTAATGGCATTCGGTTTGACCAACGCGCCAGCAGCATTTATGGACTTGATGAAAAGGGTATTCAAGAGTTACTTGGATAAATTCGTGATTGTATTTATTGATGACATCTTGATTTACTCGAAGACTGAAGAAAAGAATGTCGAGCATTTGAGGATTGCTATAGAAATTCTAAGGAAGGAACAACTGTACGCGAAGTTCTCGAAATGCGAGTTTTGGTTAAAGAAAGTATAATTTTTAGGAAATATCATTAGAAAATAAGGCATTCAAGTTGATCCAGCAAAGATTGAAGTTGTGTTAAACTAGGAAAGACCAAAGACATCAATAGAAGTTCGAAGTTTCTTGGGATTGGCAAGATACTATAGAAGGTTCGTCAAGGATTTTGCGAAGATAGCAACGCCACTGACCAAGTTGACTCGAAAAAGTGAAAAGTTTGTATAGGATGATAAATGTGATGAAAGTTTCCAGGAACTGAAGAATCGGTTAGTAACTGCACCGGTACTTGTATTGCCAGATGAGCATGGAAATTTTGTCATTTACAGTGATGCTTCATACCGCGGATTAGGATGTGTACTAATGCAACATGGTAACGTCATTGAATATGCCTCGAGACAATTAAAACCTCATGAACAGAAATATCCTACGCATGATCTGGAATTAGCTGCGATCGTATTTGTATTGAAACTTTGGAGACACTATCTTTATGGTGAAAAATGCGAAATCTACACGGATCACAAAAGTTTGAAGTACATCTTTACGCAGAAGGAACTTAACATGAGGCAATGCTGATGGCTGAAAGTGATTAAAGATTATGATTAGTTATCATCCAGGGAAAGCGAACGTTATGGCAGATGCGCTGAGCCGAAAAGAAAGATTGAATTTGTTAACTTCATCTGAAGAATTAGCCAAGGAGCTTGATAAGTTTGAAACTGGGATTCGTGTTCCCAATGAATCTACCGAAGCTATCTACGCGATGACTTTTCAACCAGAATTATTGGAAAAGATTCGACAATGTCAAGAAGAAGTAATGAGTCAAGATGACAACTTAACGGGAGAAGAAATCACAACCCAGAAAGATAATGAAGGAATTCTACGCTTTGCATCAAGAATCTGGATTTCGAATATGAACGAACTGAAGGAAGAAATATTGCGAAATGCGCACAGTTCGAAATACTCCATACATCCGGGAAGTACAAAAATGTACCGCGATCTGAAAGAAAATTTTTGATGGCTAAATATGAAGAAGGAGATAGCAGAATGGGTAAGTAAATGCTACACATATCAGTGAGTTAAAGCAGAACATCAACGTCCCAGTGGATTACTGCAACCATTAGATATTCCGGAATGGAAATGGGAATATCTAGCGATGGATTTTGTGGTAGGACTTCTAAGGACCAAAGCAACTCATGACACAATATGGGTAATCATTGACAGACTAACGAAGTCGGCACATTTTCTACCGATTAATGAAAGATTTTCACTCGACAAGCTAGTACACTTATATCTCAAGAAAATTATGATGCGACATGGAGTTCCAATATCTATTGTGTCTGATCGATATCCCCATTTTAATTCAAGATTTTGGAGACAATTTCAAGAATGTCTTGGAACCAAATTAAATATGAGTACCTCTTATCATCCGCAAACTGATGGGCAAAGTGAGAGAACTATTCAAACAATCGAAGACATGTTACGCGTTTGTGCGATTGATTTCAAAGGCAGTTGGGATGAGCATTTACCTTTAGTCGAATTTTCTTACAACAACAACTATCATGCAAGCATTGGAATGCCGCCTTACGAAGCATTAAATGGAAGAAAATCAGATCACCAGTGTATTGGGATGAAGTTGGAGAACGTAAGATTTTGGGTCCAGAATTAATTCAACAGACTAAAGAAAAGATAGAACTTATTCGAAAGCGACTAGATGCAGCGCAGAATCGATAATGCAAATATGCAGATCAAGCTAGGAAAGATATAAACTACCAAGAAGGAGAGCACGTGCTACTCAAAATATCGCCATGGAAAGGATTAACCCGATTTGGCAACAAGGGTAAATTGAAGCCACGATACGTTGGTCCATTTGAAATCTTGAAGAAAGTCGGAAAAGTTGCTTACGAGTTAGCCTTACCGCCTCATATGCAACATATTTACAATGTGTTTCATGTGTTGATGCTTAAGCGATATAATCCTGATTCTAGACATGTAATAGAATATGAACCGATAGATATCCAATCTGACTTGTCTTTTATAGAACAACCGGTAAGAATTTTAGATCGGCAAGAGAGAGTATTGAGGAATAAGTCTGTATCTTTAGTGCAAGTTTTGTGGAGAAACTCTATGGTTGAAGAATCTACCTGGGAACTTGAGAGTGAGATGTTAGAGAAATGTCCTTATTTATTTCCTTAGCGAGATTCTGAGGACAGAATCCTATTAAGGGGGGAAGGATGTAACATCTGAGAAAAATCACGTCTGTATTATATCATATTTATAATAAATTATGTGTGTTAATGTGTCATTTATATGTAATTAGCTGTAAAACCCTAATTGTTATATGTTACGTGCATTCTGTATCGCCCAGTTATTTTCAGGGTATTTTTCAGATATTTTATTTTGCATTTATAGCTTTCATATCAAAAGTTATACGACCCGAATCATGATTTTATAGTTGATATTTCAAATAAAATAATGGGCCTTCTTTTTCATCAAACGGCTTATACCATCGCATTATTCTGAACATATAGGTATTTTACAAATTTTCTCGTTTCGCGCAAAAAGACTTTTCCGGGCCCCATTGGGTGTTAAAACCCCCACAAAAATCACATTTTTATTTTTATAAAGTTATAGGACTTTCATTTATACCATTTCTTTGTATTTTTGCATTATTCACAATTTTTGAGAATTTTGGCATATATATATTATATATAAAAAATATTTTATAAATTAAATTTTAATACTCAAAAATTATAAAATTAGGGGCCAATTAATTTTAAAAGATGTAGAATTAGGACCTTAATTTTAATAAGGAGTACTAATTTTACTAATATAAATAGCCTAATTTTATTTTAATTATTATTAATTGATCATTAAAAATCAGAAAATTCCCAATTTTCTCTGAAATTAGGGTTCTTGAGTTCGAGAATCAAACTGTGGATTTGATCAATTCTGGTAACCAAAAGGGGTCATGTTTGTGCTCAATCTTCATAGTTTTTCAAGCTCTATTCAATTTTGTAATCAAATCGAATCAGGAAGGTATGAAACTCAAACTCGATTCTGGGTTTCATGAACAGATTTGGGATTTTAATTTATGGGGATTTTTGGATGTTCTTGATGATTGATATATGTTTATATGTGTTAGTATAAGTTATAGTCATCATCAATTTCATGTTTTATGTACGGGTTTGATCGATTTAAATTTTAGGGTTTATACCCATTTTAATTTGGGTGTTTTTGATTTATTGATATTTGGATTATGAAACTTATATGGTTAGTTTTGTCTTGTTGAGTAGTGAATTTTAAGTATTTTTACGTGATTTTTACAGTTCAGGATAGTTAGGACAAGTTCGATGGGTTTGACCCGTTTGTAATTCGGGTTGAATGATTTTATGAACTGTTAGATATATTTGATAATGTCATGGCTAATATGATTTATGTTTAGTTTTTTCAGATCTTACTTAACAGGACAAATCAGTACTTAACTGGGAATCAGTACTTATACTGGAAGTCAGGACTTAAGGATATCAGTACTTATATTATCAGGAGATAATCATCAGAAGATGGATATCAGAACTTAAGTGCTGAAGGACGTTCAGATAAGGACAGTAGCTGATTAAAGGAAAGAAGATCAAGATAAACATAAGAAGAGATATGCAGGAAGAAGGAATTCTATGAAGAATAGAATACTTGGAAGAAAAGATATCTGATTGATATATTTTAGGAAGCAGAATTATATTCCATATCAATTAGCGATTATCTTGTAACTGTGTAGTATATAAACACAGACATAGGGTTTACACTATAAGTGTTATCATATTCGAGAAGATTATTCATTGTAACCTTAGCAGCTCTCGTGATATTTGTTCATCACTGAGAGGTAACAGTTCCATACTGTAACAGAGTTTATTGTTTCAATAAAGTTTGTTTTCTGTTACTTGAAATACTAAAAGTTCGATTTGATTATATTTTACACTGTATTCACCCCCTCTACAGTGTGTGTGACCTAACAAGTGGTATCAGAACTTATCTGTTAACGCACACAGAAACTCCAACTAAGCCTACCAAAACTGAAGAACCTCCAAAGACACAAATTCAAAGTCGGTATGAAACCATCAGAGTTCCCATACTGAGACCATCTGAATATGTCATATTGAAGGTGAGGATGACCATGTTTCTGGAAGCTACAGATCCAGAATATCTTGATAGAATCAAGGAAGGACCTAACAAACCAACCAAGCTCGTTGTTGCAGTTGCAGGTAAAGCAGCAAAGACCGTACCAAAGGAGAAGAGTGATTATACTGCTGAAGATATCGCATCAATTGCTAAAGATGCTAAGGTACGACACTTACTGCATAGTGCCATTGATAATGTAATGTCAAACAGGGTAATTAACTGTAAGACTGCTAAGGAGATATGGGATGCTCTGGAAACAAGGTGTCAGGGAACTGATACAATTAAGAAGAACAGGAAGACAATACTCACTCAAGAGTATGAACACTTTGACTCAAAGGCTAATGAGTCATTGACTGATTTATATGATAGATTTGTCAAACTCTTGAATGATCTGTCACTGGTTAATAAGGAGTATGATCTTGAAGATTCAAACCTTAAATTCTTGTTAGCTCTTCCTGAATGTTGGGATTTGAAGGCAACAACAATAAGAGACAACTACAGTCTTGATGAAACAACTCTTGATGAAATTTATGGAATGCTCAAGACTCATGAACTTGAGATGGAACAAAGAAGCAAGAGGAAATGAGGAAAGTCAAGGACAGTTGCTCTTAAGGCTGAAGAAGAATCCCCCACGGCAGCTACCTCAAGGAAAGACAAGGGTAAAGCTCTTTTAACAAAGTCTGATACTGAGTCATCAAATTCTGAAAGTGATGATGACTCAGATTCTGAAAGCTTGCCTGAGACTGATGCTGATCAGGAGATGATGAAGTTGTGTGCTCTTATGGTGAAAGGGATTACAAAGATTGCATACAGGAAGTTCAGGAAGGGAAAGAAGTTTTCCAGGAAAGGCACAAGTTCTGATAAGAAGAATTTCAGAAGATCTGAGGGCAGAGGAGGAAAGTCTGATAGAGGAGATTATACCAATGTCAAATGCTATAACTGTGGGGAGAAAGGCCACATATCTCCTGATTGTAAGAAGGTAAAGGGTGACAAAGGCAAGGCTCTTGTCACAAAGCAAAAAAGCTGGACAGACACCTCAGACTCTGAAAGTGAGGAGAACTATGCATTGATGGCAAATGCTGATAAAGAAAGTGCTGAGAGCAGTTCTGAAGCTGCTGAAACAAAGGTACCTCAGACTACTTATGCTTTTCATACTGATGATATTAATGAGTTGAGAAGATATCTTAAAACCATGTTTGTTAGTTATAGAGATCAAACTTTAACATGTGAAAGATTAACTTCTAAAAATCTTGCTTTTAAGAAAAGAAATAATTTCTTAGAAAAAGAGTTAGTTATGTTCCATCAAACTCAGAAGGATAGAGATGATGCTCTTTATGTTAGGGATGAAGTGCTAAAAATGAATGAATCTCTAAAACCTGAGTTAAAAAAGGAAAGAGAGATAATCAGGACTTGGACTAACTCTGGCTGAACAACTCAAAATTTGCTAAGTAGTGAAAATTGGAAAGAGGGCTTAGGTTATGGAGAGGATAAGAATGATAAAGGAACTATAGAAATTAAGCCTGTTGTTAAGCAAAAGCCAAAGTTAAAACCTATTAAGTTTATAACTGTAAAGTCTGATAATGTGAAATAAGAAGTTAAATGGAATTAACTTCTGACAAACTAAAATAGGAAAAGATAGCTGAAGTAAACGTAGGCTTAATGACTAAGAAGCAGCTTAGCATAAGCTGAAAGATGTTAAGAATGCAAACAAGGTTAAATCACCTAGGAAAAATAGGAATGGAAAGGAAGGTGTGAATAAAAGCAATGATTATAAACCTGTTCCTGATGCTCCTAGGAAAACGTGTCATAACTGTGGAAGTTCTAACCATCTGGCTTCTTTTTGCAGGAAGAATAAGAACATAAACTCCTTACCTTCAAAATCAGGAGTTAAGAGTCAGTTTGTTAGATATAAACCACAAAATCCTTGTTTTTATTGTGGTAGTTTATGGCATTCCATTTATACTTGTAAGGAATATCATAGTTTGTACTATGATTATTATCAAATAAAACCTTCTTTGAAGAAAGTTTCCATTGTTCCTTCTAGTGTAAATTCTGATTCAAAGTCTGATAGTGTAAGTTCTGATAAGAAAAATGTTAACATAAACTCTGATGCTAAATCCGCTGCAAATGTTAACAAACTTGATAAGGCCAAAGGATCCAACCAAGTCTGGGTCCTTAAAACTAATAATTAATGGTCTTTGTGATTGCAGGGCAATAGGAAAAATATCCTAGTTCTGGACAGCAGATGTTCAGGACATATGACTGGAAATAAAGCCCTGCTATCAGACTTTGTGGAGAAAGCTGGCCCAAGTGTTTCTTATGGAGATGGCAACATTGGAAAAACATTGGGATATGGCAATATCAATCTTGGGAATGTCATCATTAAAGAAGTAGCTCTGGTCTCAGGACTTAAACACAATCTGCTGAGTATAAGTCAAATCTGTGACAGAGGTTATCATGTTGATTTCTTTGAAGAACACTGTGAAGTTGTGAGTAAATCTAAAGGCAAGGTTGTTCTGAAAGGATACAGGCGTGGTAACATTTATGAAGCTAAGCTTTCAACAAGTACTGATGGTTCTGCAATCTGTCTGATGAGTAGAGCATCAATTGAAGAAAGCTGGAATTGGCACAAGAAACTCTCTCATTTAAATTTCAACAATATAAATGAGCTGGTCAAGAAAGATCTTGTGAGAGGACTGCCAAAGTCAGTATTTGCTCCTGATGACCTTTGTGATTCTTGTCAGAAGGCCAAACAAAGAAAATCTTCATTCAAGAGCAAAACTGAATCATCAATTCTTGAGCCTTATCATCTATTACATGCTGATCTATTTGGTCCAGTAAATGTCATGTCTATTGTAAAGAAGAAATATGCATTGGTCATAGTGGATGAGTTCATTAGATACACATGGGTGTATTTCTTGCACACAAAAAGTGAAACTGCATCTATCTTGATTGATCATGTCAAACATCTGGATAAATTGGTCAAAGATTCTGTGAAAACAATAAGGAGCGATAATGGCACTGAGTTCAAGAATTTGATAATGGAAGAGTTCTGTAAAAACCATGGAATTAAGCAGGAATTTTCAGCTCCTGGAACTCCACAGCAAAATGGAGTTGTTGAAAGGAAGAATAGAACTCTCATTGAAGCTGCACGTATAATGCTTGAAGAAGAAAAGCTTCCAACCTATTTCTGGGTTGAAGCTGTGCAGACTGCTAGTTTTACTCAAAATGCAACACTCATTAACAAGCAAGGAAAAACACCATATGAGATGGTGAAGAAAAGAAGCCAAATCTGAAGTACTTTCATGTATTTGGATGCAAGTGTTTTGTTCTCAAGACTCATCCTGAACAGCTATCCAAGTTTGATCTAAAAGCTGATGAACGAATATTTGTTGGATATCCACTTTCCACAAAAGCCTTCAGAGTCTATAATTTGAGAACAAAAGTGGTAATGGAATCTATCAATGTCTCTTTTGATGACAAGAAGATGACTGGTCTTAAAGATTTTATTGACCATGATCAGCTGAGATTTGAAAATGAAGACTCAAATTCTGATACTGAAAATCCTGACAGTCTAAGTCCTGATACTGTAAACTCTGATGGATTAAACTCTGATGTTATTGAAACTGTGGTGACTACGCCAAAGGAAGATGCACCTATGCAGGGGGAGCATACTCAAGATCTTACCACATCTCAAGAAGCATCAGAACATACATCTGGTTCTTCAAGTTCTGATTCGTCAAGTTCTGATAAGCCAAGTTCTGATAGTGCTGAAAATCTAAATTCTGAAGAATCCAACTCAGAGAGCATAGTTTCAGGGGGAGCATCAGAAAATGAAAATGAAGACAACATGGATCATGGGGGAGCATCCAGTTCTAGAAAAAACCTTCCATCTGCAAGGAAGTGGACTAAATCACATACACCTGATTTGATAATTGGAAATCCTGATGCAGGTGTCAGAACTAGAACAGGTACTTCAAACGAATGTCTTTACAATTCTTTTCTCTCTCAGACTGAGCCAAAGAAAGTGGAAAAAGCTCTTCAAGATGCTGATTGGGTGCAAGCAATGCAGGAAGAGTTAAATGAATTTAAAAGAAACAAAGTCTGGACCCTAGTGCCAAGACCAAAGAATAGATTTGTTGTTGGTACAAAGTGGGTATTCAGAAACAAAACTGACAGTGATGGCATAATTACAAGGAATAAGGCAAGGCTGGTTGCAAAAGGATATTCTCAACATGAGGGAATTGATTATGATGAATCATTTGCACCAGTTGCTAGATTAGAAGCCATAAGGATATTGTTGGTTTATGCTGCTCACAAGAAGTTTACTGTCTTTCAAATGGATGTGAAAAGTGCTTTTCTTAATGGAGAATTGGAAGAGGAAGTATATGTTGAACAACCTCCAGGCTTTGTAGATTCCAAACATCCAGATTACGTCTACAGGCTTGATAAAGCACTTTATGGACTTAAGCAAGCTCCCAAAGCATGGTATGAGACTTTAGCTCAGTTTCTTCTGGAAAGTGGATTCAACAGAGGGACTATAGACAAAACACTGTTCTACTTTAACCATGGAAAGGACTTACTTCTGGTCCAGATTTATGTTGATGATATCATTTTTGGGTCTACAAATGACAGACTTTGCAAGAAGTTTGCCAAACTGATGCAGTCAAGGTATCAGATGAGTATGATGGGGGAACTTAGCTATTTTCTGGGCCTTCAAGTCAAGCAGAATGAAGAAGGCACTTTTATTTGTCAAACTAAGTATACCAGAAACTTGCTGAAGAAATTTGGAATGCAAGATTGTTCAAGTGCATCCACTCCCATGGCCACTGCAACAAAAATAGACAAGGATACTAGTAAATCAGTAGATATTACTGATTATAGAGGTATGATTGGCTCTCTACTCTATCTAACTGCTAGTAGACCTGATATCATGTATGCTACCTGTCTTTGTGCAAGATTTCAAGCAGATCCAAGAGAATCTCACTTAACAGCTGTAAAAAGAATATTCAAGTATCTTAAGGGAACAGCTGATCTGGGATTATGGTATCCCAGAGAATCAGATTTTAAACTAATAGGTTACTCAGATGCAGATTTTGCAGGTTGCAAAATTGACAGGAAAAGCACAAGTGGAAGCTGCCAATTTCTTGGAGGCAGATTGGTTTCTTGGTTTAGCAAGAAACAAAAGTCAATTTCCATATTAACTGCAGAAGCTGAATATATTGCTGCAGGAAGCTGTTGTGCACAGATTTTTTGGATAAAAATCAGTTACTGGATTATGGGTTAACATATTTCAAAATCCCTATTTACTGTGATAATCAAAGTGCTATTGATATGACAGGTAATCCAGTTCAGCACTCTATGACAAAGCACATCAGCATCAGGTACCACTTCATAAGGGAACATGTGGATGAACGTACAGTGGAATTGCACTTTGTTCCAACAGATCAACAACTAGCAGATATCTTCACAAAACCATTGTGTGAAGCCCTTTTTACAAGATTGGTAAATGAACTTGGAATGGTTTCAGGTTCTTTCTCTAAATCTGCTTAGTTTTGTTCTGTTATATCAGACTTTATGATCAGTATTTACAGAATTTAATCTCTTTGTGTATTATGTGCTTAATTGACAAATGTGTTTAAGTACTGACTGTTGTCTGAAATATGTTTCTAAACTCTGATAAGTGATATGTCTGTTTAAGTAACTATTCAATCCTATGAGGATAACTGTGCTAGATGCTGAACTAGTAGTCTTCAATAAACAAGGGATCCCATGTAAGAAGTAATTATTTCTATGGAAATCTATTGACACAAGCAAATTCTGATAATTGAGCTTAGTTGAGTTTACTTTATCTATCTTATTACTAAGTCACAAACTAGAATAATGCTACTCATCTGTTAAGTTCTGATGCTAGTAAATCTGTTGAATGTACTAAGTGCTGATAAACCTCACTTATCAAAAGAAAAATCAAAAGAATCAAGGATTAAAAATCAGGTACTCCTTTGAGATCTAGAGTAAAAATGTGGAAGGAAAGACCCAAGTGCATTGCTGGTATTAAGTAATATGCATCAGAAAAGCAAATAAAATATTTTCTTGGTGACTTTTCACACTCTATGATTACTGGAGAAATACTCTGATAATAGCATAAATTCTGATGAGCAGTCATGACTCCCTTACACTGAGAAGCCACTGTAAAATGGAATTCAAAAAGATGCATAAAATTAGCACACAATAGTTGAGGTGGACTCATGCATGAACTAATTCAGCAGTAGGTTTCAGAATAATGACAGCTCTTTAGCAAAGTTTTAGTTATGCCTTATTTCTAAGATGTACTGAAGTGAATCAGACTTTACTCCTTGTCTGATATTTAGCTTAATGCACACACTAAACACTCCATATGAATGATGAAAATCACTGTGGTGATCTATGTTGTTTTAGATGAACAGTTATTGTGTCACATTGCACAAATTCTGAGGACAAGTTCTGATTGCATGTTCTGATGATTAAGTTCTGAAGAATATAAATCAGAATTTGTGTGAGGACTTACTAAGATAGGCATTCATTTTTTGAGTTAAGAAATTATGTTCTGATGACCGTTAAGTTCTGATATAAGTCTAAGTTCTGATATTAAAGTCTGATTCTTTACTTGACTTATTTATGGATATAATTTAAAAACAGTCTCAGTTTACACCTGATATATTGAAGTGGAAGATTATGAAGCAGTAGCAACTCAGGAAGGGGATCAGGAATCTCTGATCTCACAGGAAAAGGAATTTGTTAAAGTCATTTCTTCTTCATCAACTCCATCTCAGGAAGCTGTTTCTGAAAAGGTCAACACACCATCTGTATCTCCTGTTGATCCAGGCACAAGTGCTGATATTGATGTTCAAAACTTGGTTGTGCCTGAAGTAATTTTCTTAGAAGCTCCAACAGCAACTAATCCTTCAACAACACCTGTTACTGATGTTGTTCAAACTCCAGAGTTATCTACTACACCTTCTCTGCATCTAGATGCTGATGATCAGAATTTAGGTGAGCATCAGGATATGGCTGTTGATCAGAACTTAGAACCAGATCAGCAATTAGAGGATGCTGAAGCCTCCATTGCTACTCACACTGTTGTTTTATCAGAAGATACTGATTCTGTAAGTTCTAATATTGCAAATGCTGGAGATACTGGTGATGCTGCTCCAAATGCAGATGCTGATGCAGCAGGTCCTTCAGGACATGCTCCTCAACAAACTATTCTTAAGTCTGAACTTCTTAAGAAGTTTGTTACCAGAGAAGCACCAGTGCCTTGGAGTGAAACTCCTGCAGGACATGAGTGGACTAAGGAATGGAACTCAGTTTCCTGTGTTCCAAATGAAAAGCATCTTGCTGAGCACTTGACTAAAGCTGATGAACTGTTAAATTCTGATGATTTCAAAACCCAGCTTAGAGTCACTGCATTGAGTACTAAACATCTACAAGGTCTTCATTCAACTACTCATGCTGAGCTACACAAGATTCAGGAAGAATTCATCAAACAGGAACAAGTTCAAAAGATTGATAAGAAAAAGTTCTTCCAACCTACCTTTGACAGGATTACTTATATTGAGACGACTCAAGAGAAACAACAAGCTCAGATTAATGATATTCTGACAAATCAAGCTTCTCAGCAATCTCAACTTACTGAAATCCAAGCCTCAGTGGAATTGCTTGTCTCTCTTCTACTTCCTGCTGATGCCAAAAAGGGGGAGACAGTAATTAAGTCCAAATGCAAGACTGACAAGACACTGAAAGGGAAGGATAATGAAAAGGATGATCAAGGAAGCTCTGGAATGGGTAGAGGTCATAGTCAAGGTAGAGGTTTCACATCAAGAAAAGCTGAAATCACAAGTCACAGGACAAGTTCTGATACTGGAAAAGAATAAGTTCTGCTACTGGTAAAAGGATAAGTTCTGATGAACTTTTAGATCTTAATGAAGAAATGTCAAGACAGTTATTTCTTCAGGAAAATCCAGGAATGGACTTGGAGAGTTTAATGGAAGAAGAAGCCAGACTTAAATCAGAGAAAGTCACATCTAAATATGAAGCTTCTGGTAAAAAGCCACTTCCAAAACTCAAAGGCATTGTGATCAAAGAAAGGACACGTACTGAAGCAACATTGGCTAAATCACAACCGCAGATAGATCCAAGATCCAAGGGTAAAGAAAAGGTTGGTGAACCTATCAAGGTTTATGTGCCTCCTGAGAATGAAGAAATCACTGATGAAAAGGATGATCTTGCTCTGACTTCAAGAAAAGTTCTTAAAACAACCTCTGACATGGCTCAAGTTGTTCAGAGTCAAGAAACTGTAAGTTCTGATATTCAAAAGAAGCAAGTAACCTCTGACACAGCTCAAGTTAACTTGATATCAAAAGATAGACCAAAGACACTCCTACCAGGATTCACTAAAGCAAAACAGACTCAACCTTTGAAGACTGCTGCAAGTGGTTTTGAAGCTAGAGTAGTTACTGGAAAGGAAGCAAGAGATAAAACTGGATTGGGAAGTGCTGATAAAAGAAGAATACAGAACACTACCAATGATCCAACTTCCTTGAGTGAACCAGGTATTGGAGCAACTCCTGAGAGATTGAATCAACTGGAATCTGTACAAATGGTTTACCATACCTACTTGAAAGAATACATCTTGTTGTACTTCATGACAGATGGTAGGGTTTATCATATAAGGCAAAATGCCATTCCATTGAAGTATTTTGAAGAATTGGAGCATGTACTATTCTTACTTCAAGTGGATGACAGATTGACAATAACTGCTGCAAACTATTTGAAGGATCAGATTCAGAGACAGAAAAGGCTTTATTCTGTTAAGTCTGACAGCACATATGTTCCAAAGTACAGAGATCACAAGGGTGATATAGTTAAAATGAAGCCCAATTCTGCTCAAATTATAACTACCTTTCTAGGGTACAGGGCTGTGGAATTCAATCTTGAGTCTAATAAAGCTTATCTGATCAGACTGGATCAGGATATAAGAAAAGCAAAGATTAATGATCTCAGGGCTGCAATCTTTCAAATTGGTGAAGATAATGCAGAGCTTAAAGATGCTAAAAGGAGAATGATTGATGAACTTAGATATGCTGAGAGATGTTTGTTGAAGAACTATCTCAGAACAACTCCTGACATCAGAGAGATCAGAAGATGAAGCCAAGTCAAAGATCTACAACTGCTTAAATTCTGATATTTGTACAGACTGAAGTTGTTATCAGAAATTAAAGATTGGTAAAGCTTTAAGGACTGTAAGTTGTAGTTATCTAGTCTAATTCTCATGCATTTATACTTAATGTTTTTGACATCATCAAATATCTGTTAAACTTGTATATTTTGCTAATTTACAAGTTGGGGGAGATTGTTAGATATATTTGATAATGTCATGGCTAATATGATTTATGTTTAGTTTTTTCAGATCTTACTTAACAGGACAAATCAGTACTTAACTGGGAATCAGTACTTATATTGGAGGTCAGGACTTAAGGATATCAGTACTTATATTATCAGGAGATAATCATCAGAAGATGGATATCAGAACTTAAGTGCTGAAGGACGTTCAGATAAGGACAGTAGCTGATTAAAGGAAAGAAGATCAAGATAAACATAAGAAGAGATATGCATGAAGAAGGATTTCTATGAAGAATAGAATACTTAGAAGAAAAGATATCTGATTGATATATTTTAGGAAGCAGAATTATATTCCATATCAATTAGCGATTATCTTGTAACTGTGTAGTATATAAACACAGACATAGGGTTTACACTATAAGTGTTATCATATTCGAGAAGATTATTCATTGTAACCTTAGCAGCTCTCGTGATATTTGTTCATCACTGAGAGGTAACAGTTCCATACTGTAACAGAGTTTATTGTTTCAATAAAGTTTGTTTTCTGTTACTTGAAATATTAAAAGTTCGATTTGATTGTATTTTACACTGTATTCACCCCCTCTACAGTGTGTGTGACCTAACATGAACTATATGATAATCTTTGGTTCTGTTTGATGTTGTAAATAGATTCCTGGTGTCTTTAGCTTCGTTTTGATGTATAGAACATCGAGTTTTAATTCAGGTTAGTTAAATCGGATTTTGGCCGGACTTTAAGTCGGTTTGATCGGAAAAATTAGCCTGAGGGTTATTAGGTGATGTTAGTGGTTGAATAATGTTTAGGAAAGAATTTGGAATTGATTCCCAGTAAAAACGAGTACAAACAGTTTGTGATTTGGCCTGAAAATGACTTCATCGGAATCTGGAAAAGTTCGTCGGAGTTGGATCGTTTTCACCGAAGATGACGTTCCAGGAATGATTATGTGAAGTGATTGATGTGGTTGAATTGCTGTGTTGATTTCAAATGAAATTGACAAAAAAATGGAGCAAAAAGGAGTTGAATTGAGGGGTAATTAGACAGGCCGGAAAACAGGTCGGTGACCGGAATCCTCACCGGATTCTGGGTTCATTCCGACCCGTTTTCTGTTCTTGGTGACCCGGTTGCAACCCGGTTTGCAACCCGGGTTTCATCTATTTTTGTCAGAATTGATTTTTCTGACAAATGTTTTTGGGAATTATTTTATTTTTATTTTATTTTAATTATTAAATCAGTTTTAATTAATTAATTAATTAATTAATTGATTTATATTATAAATAATTCTGAAATATTTTCTAAAAATCATACTTAATTATTTTCTTAATTATTTATTATTTATTAATTATTTAAAAATAATTAATTATTTTGATAATTAATCAAATAATTTTCAATAAATCATAATAAATTCATTTTAATTCCAAAAATTATAGAAAAATCGTTTTTAATTCTGATTTTTCTCAAATAATTATTTAAAAATTATTTTAGGGTTTAATAATTAGTAATAATTATTTATATTAAATAATAAATTGATTTATCCGTATTTAATTGATATTAATTAGAAAGTTAGTCGGATTCCAGCAATACGAAAGCCCTTTGACTCTGAAAAATTAATTAATTTTATTAAAAATAATATTAAAACCTAATTTATTCTAGAAACTAGTTGACCCTTGATATTTATTTGATTATAAGCTGAATTGCGAGCAGAGACGAATCCGATAAATCCCAAAAAATAGGAAACGAGTCAGATAATGATCGGTTAAGCGAACAACGAGTCGATTTTGATTCTAAAAATTATTTTAACCATAAAAATGATTATGTAGCTTATGTGCTTATGTGTATTATGTGGTTAATCGAGTCTTGCTTGTTAATAAATGATAAATGAGTCAATAATAAGCGCCATGGTAGACAATAGGAACGACGTGAAGTCAGTTTGAGACGCAATTGAAGTATGAAATGACTAAATCAGTTTATTTCTCTAGTAGAAGCCAAGCCAGTAAGGCAGATTGATCCGGTGATATACAAAGGTGACATATCTGAAGTGAGTCGCGTAGAAGGCAAGTTTTTTTCCCCTATTCTAATTTCAGAATAGTGACATTTCTTCATATTCATATCACACTTGCACTCTTTTGATTTTTATTCATAAACACTGATACACACTTGTTATTCTCTTGTTCATATTTCATTTTGATTCTTGATTTCTTCTTTTTCTTTGAATTCCTTATTCATATTTCACTTGTTACACATACACATTGGTATATTCTGGTGATTAGAATATATCAAAGCATATTGATTGTTCCGGTTGCTACTCCATGGACTGGATAGTGATGTTTTGTGATTAAGTTTTACTTGATCCTAAGAACCGGGACATAACCGGATCCTTGAGATGGGCCGTAGACCCTGGGTGCCCTACTGGATCTATATAGGGAGATATAGATCTGCACTGTATCCTGGCTGATCAGCAGGGTATAGATGCGAACTTGTGTCCAGTTTAGTTCGTTTGTATTCGCCAACAGTGGCCTTCTTTCTATTCTTGCGGGGTTATGTCTTTGCAGATGTACCCAGATTACCGATTCATTTAAACTGCTTTAACACTGTTTATATTTTGTGAACTTGTTGAGCAATTTTTGGCTCACCCCTTTTTGTTGTTATTCACCTTATTATTTTCAGTTAAGAAGGAACATAAAACCTATCAGGACTCGGGTAGTAAAGAAGCGGGTCAAGCCGCGGGATCCTCTAATACCCAAGGTGTTGATCCCAATCCAGGAAGAAAGCTTTGAGTTTCCCGAACAGGTGGAGTGTAGATAGTTAGTGTGTGTGTGTGTGTTAGAATAAAAGATAAACTAAGTTTAAAACTGATTAGACAATGGTTTGTAATAAAGGGAGTTGTAAGGATTCAAATTTGGTTTGTAATAAAGTAGTTAGTGGTTCTTGTTTTCACACTTCAACCTAAAAAGATCCTGGTTAGTGCTAAAGGGGTTTAGATATATTTCATTATTATTGTTATTCAGATTGTACATGTTTGGTGATTAGCTAATAACCCCCAGACTTATAACCCGGGTCTGGAGGGCGTTATACCAAGCATCTTAATCGCTAAACAGCAATCCAAACACTCAACCACCTCTGATTCTTTTCAAAAAGAATCAGTTGTAAAATCTCAACAACCAGCTAGAAATGATGTATCTGGTGGACAGTTAGGTTCGAGGGTTGTTCTACATTCACCTAAAGAAAAGGAGGAACAAGGTGAAAAAAGAGAATGTCTGGCTCTAAGAAACACATTCCCAAAGGCAAAAGAGTAAGACATGCACTTGTTGAGGAAAAGAAAAATAAAGAGAGGGCAGGAAGAAGTCATGTTGTTGATGCATCAGATACTGATAAAAGTGATGAGACTCCACTTGTCTCCAAGCTGCATGTTAAGCTAGTGGAGGCTACTGGTACTGTGGAAGGAGATAAGCCTGATGCTGAGGAGGTACTCCAAAGAAAGAAAATAAAGCTTATCAAATTGGATGACAAACCTCAAGCTCAACAAAAAAAGTTCAAGGTGCAGAAAAAGCTCTATGCTACTCCTGCACAATCTAGTCTGTATCCTGATAGTGAGAAGACTGATGTTCCTGAAATAGTGATCTCTATTCCTGACACATCATCAATTCTTGACTCTCCTTTAGCAAAATTTATTGAAGTTTCTTCTAAAAGAATGAGACAGTTGTCAAAGGAGGTTGGTCTTGACACTTTGGGAAAGAGAAAAGATGAGGACAAAGCTGACTTTATGAGGAAGAAATTCAAGTTCCAGTCTCCACAGAAAGAGCCAAGCACACAAGAACATGATTCTCAAAGAGTTTAAGCAGTTATTCAAGATCTAGTCATACAAGAACCACTCTATTCAAGTGAGAGTGCAAACACATTCATTCAAAGGACAATTCTTGACATTGCTTAAGGTGGTCCTCATTTTGTGGACGCTGAGGTTAAAGCCCATGAACAACAAAAGAAAGCTCATCAGGAGCATTTGGTAAAGCAGGATGCAGTGATAAATGATCCAATCTTTGAGAAAATCCCACAAGAACCTTCAATTCAAAGGGTTAAAGAAGCTTCACAGCCTCAGGTCCCACAAGAACCATCAATTCAAAGTACTGATGCATATCAAGCTGCAATTCCTGATTCCAGGTCAAATCCTGACGTTGCTCATCCTGATTCTGATGCAGCAAATCCTGACACTTCAATTCCTGATCCTGGTGTTGACATGGTGGCTGCAAAGAAGGCCACTGGAGCTAATGGTGACTCCTCTTTCTGCTATACCTTTGGAATTAAACACACAAGGCTCTTCTCAGGATACTGGTCTTCCTAAATCAAAGGTTTATAAAAAGCTCAAAGGCATAGTTGAGGATCCAGTTCTTGATGATCATGATATTCTTGAAGAGTTTAGCACTAACAGTGATGATGATCATGATATTCCTGAAGAGTTTAGCACTGACAGTGATGATGATAATGATAATGATCTTGATACATCTCAACTTAAAGCTATTTTGGAAGCTTCTAAACATTCTACATATGGATCTTCATATGGCCATGCTACTCTTAATGTTTACAGAGCTCATGAATGGAATCGCTCATGGAGGTTTGCAAATGAAAAGATTTCTTATGATGCTACTCACACTATGGTAGACTATGATATTAATTCTATTTCTAATCCTGAGTTAAAAACCGCTGTTAAAGCTACTACAGTTCCGATTAAAGGAATGCATTCTTCTCTTTCTGCTCTCAAAGATTTAAATACTAATTTGAAAGAAGAAGTTGCTGACCTTTCTGTTACCATCAAGGGCACCAACAAGAATAATGGCCTAGTTAAAAGAATGTTGCATATAAAGTCCACTCAGGAATTGATAAATGGGAGGTTGAGTGCAATTGAATCTAATCAGAAAGCTACCAATCAAAAATTGGATGTTATTTTCTCCTTGTTACAGGGTCTTGATGCCAAAATAGGGAGATAATAACTCAGAAAAATGTGCACGTGAATCAGTATTGAGAAAAGATGATGCCAATCCTGATGATGATGGTAGAAATCAAGGCACAGAAATCTCTGATGATGTTGTGGTACAATCAAGAGATGGAATCAAGACTCAAACATAAACCACGCAGTCTACTCAGTCTCTACAGATGGTGCAAGGACTTTTAGAATTAAGATAATGACTCACTCTCAAATACTGATGGAAAGGAAAACTATATCTGCAATTCCTGGGGAGGATAAAGTGATAAATGATAATCCTAAATATGCTCAAAGGTTCTACAGGTTTTATAAGATAAGGGCGGGTGAAATTGTGACTCTTTATCATAAAGATAAAAGAGTTGAAGATCTATTTGACAGAAAAGTACCCGCTCACTTAAGTGAAGAATTTCCTAATATGATAGAGGAAGAAATGCTAAGGCAACATGAAGAAATTCTGAAACAATATAAAAGTATTAGCGTCCCTTTAGTGGAAGTGAAAGGGCTAGAGGACTTAAAAGTGCTAGAAGAGGTAGAGGAAGGACTCCTAGAACTAATCAAGCCATTGTTCCCTCTCAAAGAAGGACAAGGTCAAGTGGGGTCAGGATTGAAGAAATTCCCGAGACATCTCAGCCTCAGGTTTCCAGAATTCTCATTGATCCACAATTTCTAAATCCTGATCCAAGAACAAATACAATAAAACTAGTGACTCCTGACATAGATGTATCTATTGAGGAATCTGAAATGCCATTGGTTAGAAGATCAAGGCAAATTCAAATTACTGCAGCTCGTGACAATACAAAATCGACAGTGCTATTCCTGACACAGTCAATCCTGACAGTTCAGTTCCTGATCCTAACATGAGGTCAAATGCTACAAATCCTGATATTGATAAGGATGAAGATCAAGAATGTCTGGATCACTTGAATATTCAGATTCTATTTATCTTTTTTGATTCTCATAACTTTGAAATTGAGGAAGAAGAAAGAAGAGAAGAAGCTAGAATCAGGATAGCATTGAAAAGGCTAATGATGAGTTCAATAATATGCTTTCGAGATCTGGAAAAATATTGATGGTGTAAAATGCTCTGAAAGGGTGAATTTCATTCACGGAGGAATCAGACAGGAAAATCAAGTTGAAGCTGTTGTGGACAACAATGCAAATTCACCTTCCTGGATGAGACAAGCACAAGGTCTCAGACTGTTGGGGCCACACACAAGAGCAGAAATTGAGCACTATGAAGCTAAGTTTATAAATCCAAGAATGATAAATTTTACATTAGATGATAGACCTGTTCAGAAAGTTACTGATGATCATCTTAACTGGCTTGAAGCTCTAAAAATTATCATTGACAAGCATGATGGCTCAGAACCAAAAAATAAACTTATGCTGATGTTGGAAGGAGATCAAGTTCAAGTACTTTTTTCTGATGAGCTATTGATGATGTCAACCAAAGAGCTGAAATATATTCATTATTTGGTAATGGTTGAAAATCAGTTGAAGAATTCAAGATAGAGGCTTTAAGTACTTTGGGCATTATATTCCTATTTACATGAACTACAGACATCAGGAAGTGAACATAAGAAGGGGTGCAACTGTGTTTAAAACAATTCTTACTTCAAGACAGTTGACATAAATCCTGATGGTCTGAGAACCAGTTATGTACTACTTGATGATTTAATGATAGAGAGGACTTCAATTGAAAATTTGAGAGCTATTATATATCAGTTGTCTGAAGAAACTGATTATGAAAGAAGTTTGAAAATCAGGCTGAAGCAACTTCTTCGAAAGAAGATAGATAAGAGAATCAAGGCTTTTGTCAAGAAATACTCAAGGGTTTATAAAGAACAAGGAAACTGATCTTAACAACAAATTACTGAGTATGCTCTACAACTTACTACTCAACATTTTATCTTTCTGATTTTGGCATCAAGCTGAGCATATAATTAATGCATGTTCTACAAAGCATAAATTGGGGGAGATTGTTAGGAGAAAATGCTCTAAGTCAGAATCCGGATCTGCTGGATATCAGGATTCGTCAACCGTCAGGATTTGGATGGCGTCAGGATTTGTATCAGGATGAAGACAGTCATCAGGATATGACTGAGTGTCAAGATTACAGAGCAAATCAGGATATAATGATTTATAAAGTCCCGGTAATTGAGGAGTAGTTTAGTGTTGATTCCTGATTTGTAGGAACGTAGCTGTCAATTGAGATATGTATAGAAACATGATAAATATCTTTTTGACATATCTTGTAATTGATAGGGCAGCTGTGTATTATATAAACATAGAATAGGTTATCATTGTTGATAGGCTTTAACACAAGTATCATTGTAACCTAGCAGCTCTTAAGAACATTAGAATTTCTTGAGAGAATTTTTGTAACAGTTTATATGAGAATTAATAAACTGCTCTTGATCTTATACCATGATTTTGATTTATTGATATAATTCTATCCAAACCCCTTAAACAATTATATACTTACTGGATAACACATAACACGGTCTCGAGGTCCAGCAAGATTGTTTCTTCATTCTCTTTCTCGTGACGCTTAAAAAATGAGGCTGGATTGTATCCTGATATATTGCTTTGAATATCCCTCCAATTTGTCTTGCATGAAAATGAAATGTTTCTTCTTCTTCTTCAGCATCTAAGTTCACATGCAAAGTTTGTCTTGACTTCTCATTTTCTTTTCTGAGATTTCTATCAACCCATGTGCTGTGACAATCCTAAGTTTTGACCACTGTCACGTCACTATCGGCGGATGTGTATATTTTTAGCCATTGATAGTCACTAGCTACATAATTCCTTAGCCATTGGAAGTCTCTTGCTGTGACTTTCCCTAGCCATTGATAGTTGCATGCTTAGCAATTGATGGGCAATCTCGATAGCAGTTGATGTTATTCTCTCATTTAGCAATCGAAGGCTCACTTCACTTAATTCATAATTACATGGCATCAGATATTTACACTTAGCCACCCTATTCTAGATTATCCATTGAATAATTTTAATAAATAAACTGATGTTTAGAAGAAGAAATTTTTATTTATAAATATACAAATAAGCTTAGAAGTTTGAATTCAACAAGTAACAAACATTTAAATAACCAACTAACTACCTTTTTTCAGCTAAAACACATTACATTCTATTTTATTTGACAAAACTCCCTCCCTTTTCCAAAATAACACTGGTAATTCTTTTTAATAAAGTAAAATTATAACACTGTAATTATTGATGACTAACCAAATATTTTTCAAACTAAAACATATTATCCTTTTTATATCTTCTACTTTGAATGTTTCTTTTCCAAAAATCGGGATTCAGACTAATACATGAATAATATTGTAAAAATCGATATTCGGACTTACTCGGTTGTGATAAAAATTTAGGATTAATTAGGAATCGGGAATTAATCAGAAAGAGTAATCGGATTAAAGATTAGACGTATTTTAATTCTAAAATATTATTTAATACATTATTATGATTATATTAGTTATTAGTTATTTATTAACAAATACATATTTATTGTATCATAAATTATTTAATTAATCATATTTAACTGAACATAGTACTTTAATTTTAATACATTATTATAAATATCCTTGATAGAGAAAATTTATAAGAATTAATCAAATTAAAAAAACACTTTTCAGAAAAATAATCTGGGATCAATCGATTAAATATGTGATTTTTAAAATACTTTATTTTTATGTCCAAATCACTCCATTGTTTAGGACATCTCTGAAAGTCTCTTAATTCATTCTTCAAAATAATATTAAAAAACTGGCTCTTAATAAGTTATTATAGACAATATTATTTATATTAGCTCTTTATTCATAATTTATTATTAAATTAATTTCACTCTGATTAAAATTTTTACAATAATTGATGAGCATTTAAATTTTAATAATAAAATATAAGTTAAGAATTACTGTTATTCTTAAAACAGAGGAGTGAGAATTTCATGAAACTTAGTTTTGAGCCATTTTTAAAACATATTTAAAGAGTTTATCGAAGATGCTCGTTCTTCCCAGACACCCACTAGGATAACACATACAGAAACATATCTACAGTTTGTTAACTGATCACTTCATTTCCCCAAATCAATCACATCTCATACACACACACACACCAATCTGAAACCCTAACCCTAATTTTCCAATTGAATCTCCAAATGAATTTCTTCAAATCCATCTTATCAGAAGAAGATCCAGACCCATCACCCACCCAAACCAACCAACCCGAATCCCCAATTCAAGATCCCCCAATTCCAAACCCAAACCCTAATTCTTCATCACCATCATCATCATCCGATTCAATTCCCACATGGAGCTTTGGCGGCTTCATGAAAACGTTATCGACCCGATCGGAATCGGTGATTGAGACGTACCGGCGTGATCTTGAGGAGTTTCGAACCGGTTTACAGAAGGAAACTGAGTTGTTTAAAGAAGTTGCGACCCGGGCCGTTAAGGAACTGCCCGGGTCGATTGAAGTGGGCGCGTCGGTTGCCCATGGGATGATTAAATCAACGGCTGAGATAATTTTTGTTGAAAATTCTGATGTTGATAATGATGATGGGAGTAGTAATGTGGGTTTGAAGAGGAGTGTTGGGTCAGGGATTTACAGTCGGTTTGATGCGCAATTGAGAGCGATACAATGTGATGTAGGGAGTTATGTGGAGGATCCGGAGGATACCGGGGAGTACGAGAAGTGGAAAGCGGGGTTTGTGTTGGAGGAGAAGAGGGAGGAGGTGGAGAGAATTAAAAGGGAGGATGGGGAAGTGGAGGGGATGTTTGTTAAGTTGGTTGAGTCGGGGGAGGTCGAGGAAGGGGTGTTTTGGTGTAGGTATTTGTATAGGGTGTGGGAGTTGAAGAGACGGGAGAATGTGAGGGAGAGGCTTGTGAAGAGAGCGATTGAGGTTGATGATGAGGAGGAGTTGAGTTGGGATGTTGATGACGAAGATGATGATGAGGGGGATGAGAGTAGGGTGAAGACGGAGGGGGGGAATGTGGGTGTTGAGAAAAATGAGAGTGGTGGGGGGAGCGGGAAAGAGGTAATGGAAGGTGTGAAGGGAGAGAGTTCGGAGGTTGCTGATGTGAGTGGGAGTGAGATGAAGGTTGATGAGGCTGTTAATGATGGGAATGTAGTGGAGAAGGGTGATGAGGTGGTGAAGGCTGAAGGGACAAGTAGTGAAGTGAGTAATGAGAAGTCGGAAGTGAAAGTGGATGAGAATGTGGTTGTGAAGGGGATAAATGGTGCAGGTGAGTCTAGAAAAAAGAGTGATGTCTCGGTTGTGCCTGCTCGGACATTGTCGAGAGAGGAAGAAGATCTTGAATGGGATGAGATTGATGATGTTGAAGGTAATGATGAGAAGAAAGTTTCTCATGGTGAGAGTGCAAGTAAGGCTGATACACTGAAGAGAT
This sequence comes from Apium graveolens, assembly GCF_009905375.1. Lineage (NCBI taxonomy): Eukaryota > Viridiplantae > Streptophyta > Magnoliopsida > Apiales > Apiaceae > Apium > Apium graveolens. Next base: position 131,953,630 of record NC_133657.1, on the reverse strand, counting down.
TAAGTGTTGCTGAAGTTGACGATGATGAGGATTTGAGTTGGGATATTGAAGACGATGATGAGCCTGAGAAATCCAATGCTAAGTAAATAGCAAGACTGTTACTAGTCTGAATGGTTATGATATTTGTTCTATTTGTTACATGTTTCTTACTCTTGTTTTTTTAAGCGAGTTCTTGACAGGGATTTCTGAATATGTAAAATGTCCAAAATCCTATATCGCTGTAATACTGGAAAAAAGCAAATTTGTTTATAATAAAGTGCATCTGTATTCATACCTCTCTATAGGCTTTTGTGTTTTAAGTCAATTTAATTAGACAAATAGTATGTTGAGGATCAGTGATTGTGAAGAAAGAAGTATACTGGAATAACATTTGTAGTCGCAGGATATATGCTTTTGATGTTGCTATATAACAAGGCAAGTCCCCCTTCCCTTTGATCTTTGGATTATAAATCTGGAATCACCGAGACACTGAACTGTATAGTTTGTTGCAAGGCCCCTGGCAAAATTTTAATACTGTCATTCCAATTACTGCTAAGGATGTGGATTCAGTATTTCACTCCGCCGTAACAGTTACTGCTAAATCAGAACAGTAGAAGCACCTGATTTACTTGATCTAACAATGTCAGTATCCACAACTTACATGGAGAAGAGCGGGAAGTTCGTATTTAAATGATTATTCAACTTTTTCAAGAAGCAACTTTTGCACTAGCTCAGTTCCAAGAATCATTAGAACATATCAAGGCATCTAAAAGAAGTTTATCTTCCTTTAAAAACTCTAAATAAAGTTTATAATGTTTTAAAGAAAAACTTGATATTAATCTGTCCCTCTCTTGGGGGCTAATGCACAATTTTTACTAAAAACTAGACCATCTCTAGCGCACTACTACGATTTGCAGCCAACAAAGGTATAACATCCAACAATACTCTAGCCTACTGTTTGTTTTGATAGGGAAAGAGCTAGGAGACGCGAAGGCGGAACTAAATTTCAGGACCCTGGCGCTTCCTCGCACTATGCGACGATCTTAAACAAGTACACAGCATGAAGGGAAGTATCGTCCCTGCTTCCGTTTCTTACTCATAGTAACTTGTACTACATTCCCTCTATGCTTATCATGTCAGCCTCAGAATTGACTTCACGTTTTTGTGTTTCAACAGCAGAAGAAAGTGCAAGGAGCCGTGCCTTTTGAGCACGAGGAGGCAGCTGCTTCACATGTTTTCTGGAGTAATTAACGTTCCACGGCAAAAAAAACCCAGTGCCACCCTGTGACATCCTTTTAGGGCTTACGACCATTGGACGAATTGGAGGTAGCATAACATTTGGGGTTCGGAGAGCACCCCAGTCTGGAATTAAATCCCTTGCCTCATAGATATCATGTGCTCCATTTGCTGCAGCATAAGCATTAGGGACACCAGGTTGCCACAGAGTCATGGCTCCAGACATTGCAGGCATGGGTGATGGAATGTTCTCACGGGCATCCATTCGCACTCTGAAAAACGTGATGCTGATTCTTTTGTTCAAAGATGAACACAGAACGTGCCTTGCCACATCAGCGCTGTTACCCCTCATCACTAAAAATGACCTGCAGTGTGAGCAGAATTTTATTTGTGATCAATGCTGGTGAGAGATTTGTCTTTAACAGGAAAAGGTGGCAATCAATATCTATTCTAGTGCAGGCGAAAAAGTGAAGTTATAAAATACAAGGTATTCTGGTACATACCCCTCCTTCAATGACAGCATCAACGAGCCTTCATACTTTCCATTATTATAACTTGCAAGAGTACGTCCGAAAGCCATTTCTGACTCAGACAAGAGAAGAATAGATATAGGCTGGTCCAAGTGGGGTGGTTTCATAAAAGGCTGCGAAAACTCCCCCTACAAAATAACAGAACTGAACTTTAGTTCTTAGTTTATCGAGAACCAACTGGTAAAAGTTACATAAACTAAATAGCACTCTGCAAACCTGAATTAAACTGTGTGAATTATCTTCTTAATACTTATCAACTACTAGGTCAAAAAAGAAGAGAAGTGAAAATACTATCGGAATAAAAACTACCTCATCAAAAAAGTTAATAACGCAGTTGTTAGGTTTCCTATTCTCTGGAATAAGCTGCCACTGAACCAGATGATCTATGAGAGCATGCAAAGTTTCCGGAATTGGCTCAATATGACCTGCCGATAGATATCTCAGTATGAAAGTATATGAATGCAGAATTAGCAATAAATGTAGCAAAGGTTCTAAAAAAGCAAACCAGACATGTTTAAACAATTATAACGTTTTTACTTACTCTTAAAACATTGATTTGCAGCGTCTTCCTGTATGGCTCCAAATAGAGGAGCTCCAAGCTGAATTAGCTCTCTCTTTAGTCCGCCCTTAACTTGCTGTCCAACCTGGTTGTACTTTATAAAGGTCTCACCTATATCCATTCACATGAAGTCAGTCGTTAAGAACACATCTTAAACAGGGGTTAAAAAGATTACGTGTCTTGCCCGAGAATCTATTTCAATGTAAGAGATATAAAATATAAAGGCCGATGCCTATGAATCTTACATTAAGGCTTAACCCCATAAAAGGAATGTTAATAATAATCATCAAAAGTTTTTAATTGATATTAGGATCCTGAATTTTTTTATAGAGCTGAACAGAATATCAACTAGGATCTACTTGTATTGAACCAGCTTAAGTATGTTCTTTAGTATATAAATAAGAAATGATTCATAGGCCAAACGTGGCAGTAAATCACCAGTAACATGCACGAGATCTACGAAAACATATGAAGACTTCGATGAGTTGAAAACTTGTTGTACATGAACATCAAGGGTTAGTAACTGTAAGTACAATTACTTGCAGTGATAAATAATAATGAATGGCCAAACCTTTTCAAGCAAACCTACAGAAGATGTCCTCTAATATCTCAATACTTCGTTTCCCAAAACCAAACAACAAGTTTAACTATAAAAGCATCACGAATCACGGGATCCACCTGATAACTGGCCATTCTGACCAGCAACACGGAGTTCATTCACATAGTCTGTCAGCTTAGAGAGCTCATCGTCAGTGAAAATGTTGTCATACAACTTCAGGCCTCTCACTACATTCACCTGAAATCATGATTTAAGTAAGAATCATCATATTACCAATTTACATTGAAAGCTGATTTCTATGTCAATTTCTTAATTTGTTTACAAATAAAGAACTTGCCATTTGCCCTCTGACCGACTCTTTGGCTATGAAGCCTTTTGTCAAGTTAATTTCAGAACAACGTGCTTCACAGTTCTCATGCTTTGAGCATATCTCAATGCAATGCAACCTGTGCTGCACTTCTTGAGAACCTGCAGCTAGAATAGATTTTATTAGCATCACCTTTTTATAAATAAAGCAGGATAAAAGTGTAACAATAAAAATTTAGTAGTTAAAGATTTCCCTAACAATTTTTCTCATGGAACAATCGGAATAACAAGGAGAAAAATTCTAATCAAAGACCAAATAGCTGGGTATTGGATAGTCAGTTAACATTTTCACAACGTAACAGGAACGTGCTGTCAATTCATTTTGAAACTACAAATATATTTTCAAAAGCAGAGGAGAAAGTGAAATGATAATTTTTAAAGCTCCTACTAATTTTGTTACGACTTCAAGTAGTAGATACGGTGACTGAAGTTACTAACAGGAACTGATAGCAATTAGTAGTTATGTCATGGCTTCGTCTGAATCAGTGTCGCAGCCACATCAGGAATGTGGATGCCCCCCTCTGCGATTCTGATGATTGTTCAATTTAACTGAAATTAGCACCGAAATTTAGTAGATTAGTTAATCTTCATGTTATACCTTTGCACCCTACTCTGGTCTAGATTAAAAGTTGCCCTCAGTGTAATGGAACACTTGCACAGACAGGTCAGTGTGATTCAATATTTGGTTTATACATGGCACAATGAATAAGGCAACATTTAATAATCACATTGAATTATTTTTTGCATCACCTTTCTTACTTTTGACACCCCCACCTTGGTTTTCACTAATGAAAGGACCACCTTTGATTACTAATTGGTGTTTATTCCCAAGTTGAGTATCTATACTGTTCTTACAAGATTCTTCTGGAGAACTCACTACTCCAAAGTGTTACTACCCTTTATCTGCATTTGCTAAAAATAAGACCTCCACCCCCCCTTTCCTTTTCATTACCGTTTGGTACAGTCTTTTGATTCTGACCAACAAAGACAAAGACCCACAGCACTAACGGAGTAGGGTACATTAGAACACCACAGAAGAGTAACAAACAGCACAGAGAGAGTTAGCACTAACGCAAAGGACAACAACTAAACTATCACTTCAATTTATAAATAGAAATAGGTCCACAAACACAGTTTAATAATCTCTTTTTTTATTTATGCAAATAGTTCTTATAACAGTACACTAATCAATGTATAAGTACAATTAGTAGAACACGACAGAAGTGGTTAATCTTAGACTCTTAAACAAGGGCGGAAAATGAATTGAGTCGAGTTTTTTCTTATCAAACTCGAGTTCTACCGTATTCTACATCAAACCTAAACAACTTCAATAAAATTTTCGGTAAAAAATTGTCGTTAGAACTTGTTATCTTATTATACCGAATTGAATCGAATTTATCAAATTCGAACTAGAACTTTTTACCAAACAATTAGGTTCATTTCAAACTCTACTCTTAACCATTAACTAATTATTCCTACACATACTTTAGTAACTTTGTGACTTGTCCGAACAATGATACTCCACTACCCATTCATTTGTACTTTATTCTTTCATTTCTTGGATCGGACAAATGAGAGTTGAGTGAGTCATAGTCAAACGAGTTGGGGATTAAGAATCACCAACTTCAGAGTTGATACAACATAGAAATGTCAACAGCAACGACAACAAAAAACGGACCAGTGTAAATTTGTAGATTTCGTTAAAAATAAGAAAGGACTGGCAGGTTGTGAGTTGTGACCACACACGCACATAGAGATCATACAAGTACAAGTATTTAATGAAACCCTCGTTACGTATTTCGAGTAAGGTTTTGTGTATCTCCAAACTAACTGTTTTACGTCAAAGTACGGTTACTGTTCATCTTTCTCGAATTTATCACCCAACCAACATTAATAAATCCTCAACTTCAACTTTAACCCAAACCCCCCCGATGAAACACGAAAGTACAGAGTTTACTACTCCCTCTGTCCTTCTCACTTGTGTTGTACAGGTTTAGGTTTATAGTGCATACTTTTGATTGTTAAAATCAATTTTGTAGTAATATTAAATATAAAAATTTCTCATGACTATATTTGTTTTTATAAATTAGATGTAAATTAATAGTCAATCGCTTACCGTGAACAGTGTAAAAAGTTAAAATGAGAAACGTATTAAGGGACGGAGGGAGTATAAATATAGTAGGTGAAAGATATTATATTAAACTTTTGAAAGAAAATAATAATAATTTAAAAGTTCTTGTGATTAAAAAAGTGGGAAAAAAAAGTGAAAAAAAATGTTATATTCAACTTTTCTAGAAAATTAATATTATATTGAAAAGGAATAAAAAGATTCATAAAGATTATGTGACAATAATTGGATTTCCTGTTATGAAATATTAGTAGCTAAATTCAGCTGTCATATTATTAGAAAAATTATTTACATTCAACTAACTGCCTTGTCATAGACTGAATTTTTTATTCACACAAGATGTAAAAAAGGAACAAAGCCAATTAAAGCATATATCTGTATTAAATATTTAGTAGTATCCATCCACGTGGAGGATTCTATTTTTTATTATTAAATATATTGTTTTACCATCATCCAAAAATACACATGACTTTTACGATTAAGGGAAATCATATTTATTAAATTCACATATATACCAAATCTCGACACCGAACAAAAATAATTTTCAACAAAATTAAAACAAAAACACATTTCAACATATATATAGATGCGTGTTTACGTATTTTAAGAAAAATTCACTAAATTTCCAAATTAATAATACTCATAAAAAGAAAATATTTTACGAAAACTCAAAAGAATTTTACCGAACCAAAAAAACCCCGTATCATCAAAAAACTCCGAAAACTAAATGACGGGCTCGGATTAAAATACTCGCAAAATTTTGATTGTCACGAATTTGTATAAACGAATTGGAAAAAACATAACAAGAAATCGTAAAATCGGAAGAATAATTAAATTGTGAAATATGAAAAATATTTACGAAAAATAAGAATCGTTACCTGTATCAGTGATCTCACTTCTAGGTGACTCATTCGATCCACCGGAACCATCATTTCCACCGTCCATTTCCTCTGCCACCTTCTTCTCTTCCACCATCTTCTCTTCCTCCTTCACCTTCTTCGCCGCCTCACGCAGCTCCTTCTCCACCTCAGCTATCGGATAAAAATTCTGCATCTGCAACACTGGTATCCAGTTCATTCTTCGCCTGTGAATCGCAGCATAGACCGCTTCGTAATTTTTGTTGTCAGGCCCTTGTAGCTCAGTTATGTGGTTCAGTAGCCTGTCGATTATCGCGTTGGCTGCGGTGAACTCGCCCCGAAACCACGCGATAATCGCGTCTTTAGCGAAAGTTTCAGATATGGTTCCGGGAACAGGAACGGCTTGTCCTGTTCCTGGTATTATTAGCATGGGGATTTTATCAGTCTGGGACATTACGCCGGCCGCCGGCGACATTTCTTGACTTGTAGAGAAGATATTGATACCAAAATCTCAGGTGATTTTATTTAGGTGGTATATGCAGAGAAGCGGGGTCTTCAGCTTATAAAGGGCGAGTGTGTTGTTATATATAAGCGCAGAGAATAATGTAGGTGAGTAAAGCTGTGTGTATAGGCCCAATATGATATTATACATATGTATCGACGGCCCTGAACCGGGACTCGAAAATACGCGCGAATAATATGTATTGAAATTAAATTTCCGTTACTTGTTTAAATTTTAACGGTATATTTATATTATTTAACGGATGAAGGATAAGTCATAATTTGAAAATACGCGGGAAGACAATGTTGAATTATAATCGTTTTAGTAATTTAAATTTTGATAATGAACTTTCATTGATTTTTAAGAATGAAAACTGTAATCGCAACTCGAAAATATGCGGCAATATAATTTATACAAATCGAAAAAATAACTAATTTGATTGAAACACCATTTATGATTTAAAATACTCGGGAACAAAATGTTAAAATACAATTCTCGTTAATAATCAGAATTGTGATAAAAAAAATTCACTGATTTTTAAAAAAGGAAAATATATTATAACTGTAAAGATAAAAACTACACAATTTTTTTTAAATACCAAATATATATGTATATATAAATATGGGCATATAGGTCCAAAAATTATACATATATTGAACGGGTGTAACCAAGACTCAAATATATGCATATATGCATTAAGATATTATACATGTGTGTAACGGAAAGGCCCAACCGAGACTCAAAAATATGTGGGAATAATACGTCTTAAAATCAAATTTCCGTTATCAATGTTAAATATTAACAACCAATTTTGTTACTTTATGGATAAAGGATAAACTACAAATTTGAAACGTGGGAAGAAAATATTAAAATACAATCGTATTAGTATTTAAATTTCAATAATAAATTTTCATTGATTCCTAAGCAGGAAAACTGTACTCGCAACTCGAATATATAACATAATATAATTCATATAAATCGCAAAAGTAACTAATTCGACTGAAACACCGTTTACGATTTAAAAATATGCAGCATGATAAAATACAATCCTAGTTATTAATCTAAATTGTGATAAAAACAAATCAACGATTCTTAATAAATAAATAAATATTATAATTGTAAAGATAACATTCATGTAAACTTTTTTTAAGCATGAAGAACATATGTATATACAAATATGTGTGTATGGATCCAACATATATAATATGGACGGGTCTAAACTTGAATAAAAAATACGCTGAAATAATATGTTTTAACATTAAATATTTTTAGTTGGTAAACTAGTTTTGGATTGAGTTACCTAGGCAAAAAGTCCTTACACGCATCAGTGCTATCAGTTTTGTATTAGTTTTTGGTCTTCAGGACTTAGAAGTAAAAACTTCCCATTTAACTTTCTATTTCCTAGACAACGACCTTATTCTTTCCTCCCCAAAGATGTAGCCCTTATTAAATTGAGTCGCGGCTTCACAAGTTTCTCATATTTTATTGTTGTCCCATGCTTTATTTTGAATTCCCCATTTAATTTGATAAATCATCAACGTTGAGTCTCCGCAAACTTTTGAAGTTCTTGACCCTCGGGGTTTCAGCTGAGACAATTCTAGCCACCAAGGCCTTATACCTGTCTTTGTTGTTCATCATTTAAGAATTCCAATATCATGAAAAAATTCTATCATAGATCCATCATGATCTTGCACTACTTATTTTTATTTTTGACGATCCATCAAAATAGAGAACCGAATATCACTTGAGTATCATCTCTTTCCCTTGTTGACATATTTCCTTGCCCTCACGGGGTATCTCTTCCTGCCCCCGACTTCTTAGTTGTTAGTGGGGCATTCAACCATGAAGTCAGTCAAATCTTGAACCTTAAACACGGTTCTTGTTTATACTGAATTCGCTAGGCTTAGTTGTCCACATAAACAACCTTCCACTAGCCTAAGGGTTGTGCATTCTGCCCCCCAGGGCTAGTTTTTTAATATTACACACTTGGAAATACAATTTAATTTCCTCGCGTCGTGGTCATGGCTAATACGAACTTCTCAATAGTGGAGTTATTCACACAAAACTTCACTGTCCTAGTAGGTGGGTTGTTGAACCTCCATGTCTTTTCTTACAGGGATAAATCTCAATTACGCAATTGAGTTTTTTCATGTATAGATTCAGTACTTCTCCGGGTGTTCTAGTCATCTTCTTCTTTAATTCCTCAAAGATTACCTTGCTTGTATCAGTTCATGAAGAATCCTTTACTTTTTTCCATGCAGTGAAGAGGGGCAAACACTTGTCACTGGATTCGGAGATGAACCTCTCCTAAATTGCACTTTTTAGTTTCTCCGTGTTCTTAATGAAAGATGAAGGTTCCATAACCAGGATTCTTATCAACATTGGCCTTGATATCTCACTTGGAGATGTGATCCAAAGATTTCCAGATCCTACCTCGAAGGCACACCTTGTAGGATTCAACATCATCTTGTGGTGCATCAGCACTTCAAATACCTCTCGGAGGTGTTTTATGTATTCTACCTTGTCTAGGCTCTTAATTTTATTATACCATAGACTCTCATGGTCTGTCAATAGAGATGCTCAAAATTTTTTACTTTCTAACCTTTGGTAGGTGGCATCTAATTTCTCAAAATAAAAGCAGCAAAAAGATACATAATATTAAAAAGTTGGTGAGGAGTGGTACCTTAGTAATTTTGACCTTATAATTAGCTTATTATTTTATGGTTTCTCACCTACCAAGGGTAAAAAATTCCTCTTCGTTCTCTAGATCCGTTGTTGGATTTCCTCCTTGCTCGTCGGCCTTTCAGAATTCCATGTCTTCTATTGGGAGGACCTGCCCCCGATTCCATCATGCCTTTAATCGTGGCAACATATCATGAAACGCAATTTGGGAATCAAGGAGTCTCATTTGCCAAAACTTTTAGAGTTTTTATCATAGTGTGACGATCATCGGGTCTTCTTAGAGGAATTTCATCCTTTCTAAATCAGAATCATCAAAGTTAATGGAAATGTCCACTGTCGCTTCTTATGGTGTACTACCTTTTGGGAATAAGCTTTCATTGAGCTTCTTCAAGTCCCGTCGGTCATTAGTCTTCTAAAGATCATTTTGATTACTGGCATTCGGGGATGCATGTTTCTCTAGAGCATCTTGTTCAGTTGTTCTCCCCTCTTATTCTTTATAATCTTTCACTTTATTGCTTCCTTCACTATCTTGGAGAACCTGTTCGGTATTCCTCTCTGGACTAGAAACTCAGTTTTATTCCTTATCTGACGGCAATCGTCGATGTCCTCTTCATGAAATTGTGAATACAAATTCTTGTTCCTCTCGTTAGGGTTGACGCGTGGTGGCTTTAGCTATTGACTATTTTATCTTCTCATGTTTATCAAGATTCGGCTTCTCGGAGCATTATAACGTGCATACTTGGTGAACTTTGGTTCTCTGTTGTTCTTTCTCAGGGGAGAGTCTCCATCAGGATACTTTTCATTAGCACCACACTTTTGATCATTCTTTTGCTTCTAGTTGTTATCTTCGTCGCCTCCTATCAGGGGCCAAATTCTTCTTCATGTTGTTTATTTTCTCCTTCCTACTGTTGCAACTTGTGTATGCTTTTCATATTGGTTTCGGCCAATGATAACTTAAAGTTAACATCACAGGCTCCTTGTTAGACTATCATTGACATCCTATTATTCAAGTATATGGTGATCATGGATTTTATTTGAATCGGTCTAGGTCATACAATGATTCTTTTTAACCTCGTTTCATATTCATGGGGGACGCAAAATAGCTTATGCACTCTTGGACCATTGTCGAGTCATGCCCCCCGGGGTTTAAGAAAATGTCATGTACTTTATAAAATCATGCATCGGTTGTTGTAGTAGAGAGTTTGAAAACTTTCCTACATGGTTTTCCGGATTACTGAATCCATCATACGCCCAGATTGGGGTACCTTCAGCTTCCTTGAAATTTAGGTATTTGTAGTTTCTTTCGTAAAGAGATACGTTGGATCACTCAGGCCTTCAAGGGGCATTAAATCTTTCGGATCAACCCTTAAAATCTCCATCTTCCTTTTTCATGGAAGGTCGTTCAAACCAACTATACCGGGGAATCAACCCCCGGGGCTCCAAGCTTTCCAAATTTTGAAAGTAGTCGACTTTGTTGCTCCCTTTTCAGGTTTCTTTTCCTCCATTAAATCACGAGTTTGATGAGACAAAAATTCTCTTATCATCATCCTAAGCTTTCGGTCCTTGAGGCCCTCGAGGCTTGGGACATCCTTCTTCGGTCGGTCACTTCCTGGACGTCACCTTCTTGGAGTGGCATTCTTATCACCTCATATTTCACCATCCTCTGTACAGGGATTGGAATAATCACAAATTTGGTCATTGATGGGTTTTAATCCTTGAACATAAGGGGGTGTACAACCTTTGCAAGGTTAATGCTGAATTCTGCTTCCTTGGTCATATTCTTTAAATCCATATCCCGGATCATCCATGGTTTGAGAAAGAAGAATGTTGGTAGAGTTAAGGTCTCAACTACGATATGAAATTGGGGATTCGACCCTTAAACTTAAGGATTCTATCTTCTGAACTTGGGGATCTTAAATCGTCCCTTCGGGTTAAGATCGCACCTCTAAACTTGTTAAATCTTGTTGATGTGCTCCTCATGAGCTCGAATTTTATTTTTTGCAATGGTTTGAGGAATCATCCCTTCGTGCCCTCGGGACTGAGAATGTATTCTGAAAATGGGCTATTTTCTTGGTAATCTCTTTCTTGGCTCGGTCTCTTTACCAGATGGACAATCACTATCCTAGGTGTTGGGACAAAAGAAATCTCAGACTCTTTTATGAATGGGGCTCAGCCCTTGCAAATACCGAAATGCATACTTCTAATACGGTCGACGCTGAAGTTTACTCTAATCAGGTGGGTTAGCATTCCTCCCAGACGAAAACATAATTGTTAACATCCGAAATATGATTGATGATTCATCCCTCGGGTTTCCACTCTTTAAGATTGGGTATCAGCCCTTTGAATCAGCGTTCGGGTCACAAGAAATCCAATAATTACGGGACTGGCTTCTTAATTTTGTGATTGAAAGTTGCGATATAGTGGAAGCGATAACTTGAGTTGTGGCTGGTAGATCGTGATTTCTCTATGATTCAAGATTTTTTGGGGTTCCCAGATGTGTACTTCATGAGCATGGATCCTCTTCTTTATTATTTGGGGATTCATCCTTTCACGTCATCGGGGCTAAGATTGCCCTTTGACAATAGGTTCCTTATTCGGCCTCTCCCATCTCAGGGCGATCAACTCTTCGTATGAACAATCACTATACTTGATACAGGGATCATAAAAATTGTAACTTCTCCCTTCAGTGAGGTTTGGCCTTTACAAATAGCGAGGTTCGTACCCCTCATGTACTCGGTGTTGCGTTCCTCCTTAAAGCTTCACATCCCCTGAGGTGGACGATCATTCACCCTTGAGGGGAGCATAATTATTAACATCTGAAATTTAGATGTTCATTAGTGAGAAAATCATCTATAGTTTGGGACTCTTTTCTTAATTATGCATCCCTTGAGGTTGGAGACCGTTGTCTTTTTTTTAATCAACGGTTGGGTAATGGGGATCTTCGTCCCTAAGAGATTAGTCCCTCAGATATTGAGGTTTGACTGTGGTGGAATCTCAACGTTGTATGTGATATTGTGCATCTCAACAGGTGGTTTATCGGGACTTCTTCGTGCTTTCATGATTGTCGTCTTCGTCCCCACAGTCGGCGCCAAATGTTATGGATAAAAAACATGTATTTATTTATTGTGTGTATTTACTGTTAGGGTTTGATAAGCTTCGAGCTTTAATGATTGCGTTTGCGTTTCGTGGCTTGAATCCGCCCTCACAAAATGCCTACATATCTTGGCGTATGCCAAGGATCAAGCCAAAATGTAGTTCTTGGTGATGCTTCCCCTCGGGGCTATGGCAGCGAAAGCTCACCAAGGACGTAGTGACTTTCATGTCCTTCGAGGACTGAGTCTAAAACGTCGTTCCATGTAATAACCTCATGGCATATAGGATGCCTTCGCGGCTTTGTGACGTGTGGAGCTCTTATCCAGAGAAAACGTCCCCCTGAAGTCGAAGGGGTAAGACCCTTTATATAGACGTTGAGAGCCTATGAATTAGGATAGAATTGGGTGACTTGGTGGACATGTCTCCTTCTTTGATTGGACTTTGAAGTCCTAGAAAGCAGGAATTAGTATCCTTCTGAATTTAGCTTGCTTGGAGGTTATTTCTTGTAGAAGTAGTTACTTATTTGAACACATTCATTGGGCTGTTTAATTAGCCCCCATATTAATTACAAAATTAATAAATAACTAGGATTTTGGGACTCATTAACTGGACTTCTCTCTTTGACCAAATCAGATTTAATTAATGCGATATTAACTCTGCAATTAGGGTTATTTTTATTCTCTATTAGTTATAATCTATAACTTCTGTTGGTGGAACTCGCTGTGAGTTCAACATAATAAGTTTATTATAGTTATGTTATTTCTCCGCGTTAAGGGTTGTCCCTCGCTTGAGACATTACAATAGGAATAATTTCCCTAAATGCAACATTTGTACAATTTTTGAGGAAAAACATTATTACGACTTTAAATATGTGTCTTTTAAATTGTTATCCCAAAAGTATATTAAAAAGCAACATGTAGATATAAATTGTACTTTTTATTTTTCATAAGTTAAGAATCGAAGATACACATGAATATAATATACTAAAATCAATTTTTGGGCTAATTATTTACATTAAATATGATAATATAAAGATTTTTATTATTGTTATGATTCCTCAAATTCTAAGTTTTTGTCAATTTTACCCCGTAACTGCACGTTTTTTTGTTTAAGAAAAATGTGCAATTACTTTTTTCCACAATAAGTAAATATGTATAATTTGATGTTGTTGGTTGGACTGCATGGCGGTGACATGTCAATTATCGATTTTGGGAAAATATGTGAAAAAATCGAAATGGAATTGAATTTTATAAGGGTGTGTTTGGCTTAAGAAAAGTGAGAAAGGGAATATTTGGGGGTAGGGTAAGAAAATGAATGTGGTGCAAATGCGATTTTCAGATAAATATAGGGTACTATCTACGTGACTACGTTACAAAGCGTTGTCCATAATTTGTGGCCTTCGGATCCACAAAAATAGCTAGAAGTTTGTTCTTTTATGATTATTAGCATAAATCTCGTGCGATGCACGGTTTCCGTTAATATTTTAAATTTTTATTTATCCAGTTATATTATATTTTTAAAATATTTATATAAATATATGATGATTATAAATTTATAATAAAAATAATAAAATAACATGTGGTCGTAATTTAGTAGAATAAATAAACTAATTTTAATAGTTTAACAATTTAGTAGTTTAGCAGATATATAACACTATTATTTATCTCTTTTAATAATAGGATAAGTTGTTTTCGTAGTTTAGTAGGATAAGTATACTATATTTAGTAGTAGTTTAATAATTTAGTAGTTTATTATATATAATACTATTTATCTATTTTTGTAATAATCAAAATTAGGGAATTATCGTTGAACTAAATTAGCTCTATTTCGGCTATTATATTATAGTATAGATTATGATGATTAAAAATATCTTTAACATGTAGTGTTTGGCGGAGACTTCTCTCAGAGCTGATAAAATTATAAAATAAATATAATTAAGGTGACAGAACAATGAAAGTTAAAATTACAAGAAAATTTTGAGTACCAGAATTGCTGATTTGAAATTGAAGTAACATACTATTGTAATTGTATTGTTGTCCGTTGATGTCTATCAATTCCAAGCTCAACTCAATTTTATCTCTAATTAGATACCAGCAAGCTAACTAGTTAAATATTGTTGTCATAAATTTTAAATTCAAACTTAATTTCAGTTTATTTTAAATTCTAATCTGACCGTTAAATCTTTTGGAGAGATACTGAAACCGGTAATGGATTAAAATCATATGAAATTCGAAATGTTCTCGTGATTATTTAAAATCTTACAATAATCATTGAAGTACTAAACTAAAGAAAAAAAAGGATAAAATAGTAACTTATTAAAGAACAAAAATTGAAGTTAAAGATCTAGTTTCTATTCTTGAAATTGTATTTGTGTTATTTTATTATCTCACGCTAATCATTTTATATTTTATTAACTTGAATTAGGAGAACAAGGTTGTTCGATAATTAGAAACTTCAAACAAGTTTGCGTGAAAACGAATTATTATACCATTTGTTATTATAAGTGCACTTTCATTTGATTGGTTATAAAGAGCACGTGTGGGTGATTTTAAATATCAAGATTTAAGTCGAGTTTGACTTTATAATTAAAAAAATTAATACTTTGTAATAAAAAAATCATTCAAGCTCAAAAAACAGTTTAAATCAGAAATCGGTGGAATGTATTTTCTTGAACAACTAATTTTATCTCATTAAATTTAATTCATAAAATTAATGTCACCAAACAAATTCACTTTTCACTTTATTTAATATTTTTTGTTATAAGTAATTAATTCAAATTTTTGCAAACGTGACCAGATTGCGAAGTATGCTCTTTATATGTGTGTACATAAACTATGGGTGATAGGATTGAACTAATTATAAATTCAACCTATACACTTCTATTTTCTATTTCCATATATCGACCGATCTTTAACAGGCAACGATTTCTGATTATTTTTTTAAAAAATAAATATATTCACCCGAACTCATATTTTTAATTGCATAGATAGAAGTAGAATTTAAGAGAGCCGATTTATATTATATTTTTTAAATGAAAAATAGCTAAAATAATTAATTATAAAATAATGAAATTTTTACAATTTCCAAAATTTAACCCATGTCACTTTATTTCAGACAATAAAATTTATCGAAATAACTTTATAAATATTTATAATTTTTAAGAACATTTTAAAACGAACAAGTTAATACACAAAAAAAGAAAAAAAACTGCAAAAAATTGAAAACAAAGAAAATATTTAGCCAAAAAGGATATCCCGGATTTTGAATCCGGTTGTCTGTGAAGAAAACATTGACCGAGCTGATCAGCAAGTATTTATTCATTCAAAACATGTTATATAAAACTCATATTGAATATCTAGGGGTGAGGCCGGGAGCCCCCCTATCTTCGTGTCTGGACAGAAGAGTAGAATAACTGTCCGTTTAATTTATAACTTAAAATTAATAAGTGACTTAAAATTGATAAGTATATAATAATTATAAATTATTTAAGTATTTGGTTAATTTATTTATAAATTAATTTATTTTAACTTAAATGAATTAAAATAAATAATTTTTAAATATAATTATTTAATTCATGATTTTCAAATTAACTTAATATTTAAAAACATAAATTTAAAAACTAAAATTAATAAAAAAATTAAAAATCAAAATAAGTTGAGAAATAGTACGTCGTTACTAACATTCAACTTATTAACTTATAAATTATAAATTCAATTTATAAATTAGATCGATAAAGACATACTTACAACTTATAAGCCAATAAGTCACTTATGGGGGCCAAAAGGCCCTAAAATTGTGAAAGGTTCGGTGAGAAACGCATATTAATGCAGCTATCTAGTTTACGAGATAATGATAATAAAAATTGGAAGGAAATTTGATACAAAAATATACAGTTGTAACCTATATATAAAAAAAAAGCCAAGGGGCTAAGTTATGATCATGATCAGTTTTAGCTTGCAAACAGGGTGAGCAACACGTAACGTAACAATCTAAAACAATCTAATTGAACATGTGAATACAATCTGCGATTAATACATGTAATGAAACAAATGTGTGCGTGAGTAAACGAAATCAAACGGAGGAAGAAAAGATATAAACAGAAGAAAGATCCTCGAGTCCAGTTGAAACTGTCTCCTTAAAGCTATTTCGCCTCTCACCGTATGTGCGAGTCGATAGCCTCCCAGGATAAAACGAGGTAGCGGCGGCGTTACGGATAACGAGCACCTTCAGCGAGCTTGAACGGGTACGAAACTATCACCGAGAGAGAGAGTTTTGTGTTTAAAGGCGAATATGTTTTTGGTGTGTCTAACCCTAACGCCTTAGAGGTGTTTATATAGGTGTAGATAGACTTGTGCGCTACTCTTTTCCATAATTAAATATCATTAATTATGGAATCGGTGTAATACTTGCAAGCTACTCTATTCCATAAATAATCTGAAACAGAATCAGATTAAATATATCAAGACATACAACATATCAATTAATCTGAAACAAAATCAAATTAATTTATGCCATAATATTTGAGCCAAATTCTAATGGAAAATAATAATTTCCATTATTAAGAGAATATCATCATATCTCACACATCTTTTAGTCATAATGCTCAAAAATATGACTTACCAATATGGGACTTATACCCATATTTTCCAACAATCCCCCACATGGGTGAGATTGGTGATCTTAGTAGCACACAACAGACAGACAGACAGACACGGAGTTTGACTTGGTGATAGTTTCTTCGATCAGATATAGCATACAATAGGTAGAGAATGCTCCTTGAACCTTCGCTCGAGTAAGCATACCGACTTTACTGGTAGACAGTAGACGTGCTTGTCCTTGAACTGTTCGACCGTTTGTGTAAACGATGATATACTTATCACTATATCGTTTCTGACTCGTTCAGCTCTCATGAGTATGTCCATTTTGGCCATGGAACATCGTCCTGGTTCTGCAGAAGTTTCTAAAGAATTGTGCCTCGCAATTCTCCTTTGAAGCGGCCTCACTTCTCTCCCACATAGGTGATCTTTATCTTATAGAGTAACCCGCGTTTACTCAACTGGATTCCATGCGTTCACTCCTGAGCTCCATGTATTCATCAAAGATCATTAAAAGCTCAAAGCTTAACCTCGTACCTTACGGGTCTCACTGTTTCCTCATCATAGGAACAGGCCAGGGGTTACCCCCATAGTGATTTGGTCATCATGATTTAGTTGTCCCATTGAACCAAGTTCTTGGGATCTCCAGTCAGCAATGGTTGGGTGTCCACCATGATGCCGTTAAGCAATAGGTTTAAGGCCCATCCCTCTCGATGATTTCTCAACCACTTCTCTTGATAACCCTTTGGTTAGTGGATCCGCGATATTATCTTTTGACGGTATATAGTCAACAGTGATAATTCCGGTTGAGATCAATTGTCTAATGGAACTGTGTCGTCGTCGTATATGGCGAGACTTTCCATTATACATCGTGCTCTGTGCTCTGCCAATAGCAGATTGACTATCACAGTGAATCCCTATTGCAGTTACAGGCTTTGGCCATCTTGGAATATCCTCCAGAAACTGACGTAGATATTCAGCCTCTTTGGCGCATTTATCTAGTGCCACAAACTCAGCTTCCATCGTGGAATGAGTTATCACCGTTTGTTTTGAGGATTTCCATGATATTGCCGCTCCAGCTAATGTAAACACATAGCCACTCGTAGACTTAAGTGCTTTCTTGCTAGATATCCAATTTGCGTCAGTATATCCTTCTAATACTGCTGGGTATCTGCCATAGTGCAGTCCATAGTCTCGAGTTCCCCTCAAGTACCTTAGTACCCTTATGATCGCTTTCCAGTGATCAGCTCCCGGATTACTCGTAAACCTGCTCAACTTGCTAATTGAGTATGCAATGTCTGGTCTTGTACAACTCATGAGGTACATCAGACTACCAATTATCCTCGAGTATTCCAATTGGGAAACAGCTACACCTTTGTTCTTGGATAGGTGCAAAGTCATATCCACAGGTGTCCTAGCTTTCTCAAAGTCATCCTTAAGAAACTTCTCAAGGATCTTGTCAACATAATGTGGTTGACTTAATGCGAGACCCTCTGATGTTCTAGAAATTTGAATTCCCAGAATTACATTTGCTAGTCCCATGTCTTTCATGTCGAATCTTGATTTCAACATGTCCTTGGTAGATTCGATCACTTTATCATTGCTTCCGGCAATAAGTAGATCATCTACATATAGCGTCATCATGACATAGCCATTGTCATTCTCCTTGACATAGATGTTCTCGTTATCCTTGTAATAGGCACAACTATCACATTCATTGATTTTGAAGTCATTGGCCAGCACGACCTCATCAAATTTTTCATGCCATTTCATAGGCGCTTGTTTCAAACCATACAATGATTTCACCAATTTACAAACTTTCCTTTCTTGTCCTGGGACAACAAACCCTTCGGGTTGTTCCATATAGATTTCCTCATCTATGTCCCCATTTAGGAAGGCTGTTTTCACATTCGTTTGATGTACAGTTAGATTACGCATTGCAGCAATAGCAAACATCATCCTTATGGACGTTATTCTCGTTATAGGAGAATATGTATCAAAGTAATCAAGGCCTTTTTGTTGCTTGTATCCTTTAATTACAAGTCTGGCCTTATACTTATCAATAGTGCCATCAGTTTTAAACTTCTTCTTGAAAACCCACTTGTTACCTAATGGTTTGCAACCAGTTGGCAAGTCCACTAATTCCCAAGTATGATTTTGCATAATTGAATCAACTTCATTCTTGATGGCCTCTTTCCACATAGGTCCATCAAGTGAGGTAACCGCCTCCTTATAGGTTTTTGGGTCACCTTCTTCGAGCAAATAGGTCATAAAATCAGACCCATAGAATTTCTCCGTTCGTTGTCTTTTGCTCCTTCTCACTACCCCCACATTTTCGTCTTCACTTTCGTCACTCTCATTATCGTCATCTACAGACTCATGAGATCGTTTAGACGTCGTAGGTTGTTGGTTTCCTGGATTACAGGGAAACATCGTCTTAAAGAATGAGGCATTCCTTGATTCCATAATGGTATTCTTTTGAATATCAGGAATCTTGGATTCATGAACAAGAAACCGATATGCAGTACTATGTGGAGGATATCCGATGAAAATACAATCCACAGTCTTAGGACCTATCTTCACCTTCTTCGGTGTAGGGATCAGTACCTTTGCAAGGCACCCCCACACTTTCAGGTGTTGGTAACTTGGTTTCTTTTTCTTCCACATTTCATAAGGACTTACATCCTTATTCTTGCGCATCGTAATATTTAAAATATTATTTGCGCTTAAGATGGCTTCCCCCCACATCGATTGTGGAAGCCCAGAGCTTAAAAACATCGCATTCATCATTTCTTTCAGAGTGCGATTCTTCCTTTCAGCCACACCATTTGACTGAGGGGAGTATGGTGCAGTGACCTCATAAATTATACCATATTGTGAACAGAATTCTCCAAATAGTTCAACATATTCACCTCCACGAATACTTCGTATCGTTTTGATTTTCTTAGTCTGTTGTGTCTCAACTTCTTCCTTATGGATTTTAAATTTATCTATAGCTTCGCTTTTCAACAAATATACATAGCAGTATTTTGTACAATCATCAATGAATGTAATAAAATACTTGTTTCCTCCTCTTGTTGGAGCGAATTTTAAATCACATATGTCGCTATATATTAGGTCTAACACTTTGGTGTTCCTTTCCACACGTTTAAATGATGATCTCGTTAATTTTGCCTAAACACAAGTCTCACACTTATGTTTTGAATCGATAGTAAGTTTAGGTATGTATTCTTTTGCACTTAAACGTCGTAAAGTGTCATAATTGACATGTACTAATCTAGCATGCCATAAATTAGGAGACTCAAGCAAGTAAGCAGAAGAATTCTTCATTTCATTATCGTCCTTAACGGACATTACATTGATCTTAAAAAGGCCATCGGTTAAATAAACCTTGCCTACAAACATACCACTGTTAGACAAAATTACTTTATCTGACTCTATTACAATGCGAAAGCCATGCTTACTCAACAGAGAACCAGACACAAGGTTCTTGCAAATATCAGGCACATAAAGTACATTCTTCAAAGTCAGATTCTTCCCAGAGGTCATCTTCAGGATCACCGTGCCTTCACCCTCAATGGTAGAAGTTGCTGAATTCCCCATGTAGAGCTTCTCACCAGCATCAGAAGCTTTGAGGCTAGAGAAAATTGCCTTGTCTGAGCAAACATGCCTAGTAGCACCAGTATCAATCCACCATTCACGTGGATTAGAACCGACCAGGTTCACTTCAGAGATCGTATCACAGAGGTCTATATCACCCATATCCTTGGAGATATTCTCTACCATGTTTGCTTCTTTCTTCTTGTTGGGCTTCTTGGGCTTCTTGCAGTCAGAAGACCTATGACCAACTTTATCACAGTTGTAGCACTTCCCCTGAAATTTTGACTTCGAAATCCCTCCTCTGGGTGCCAGCTTTGCCCCTTTACTAGAATTAGTCTTCTTGGGCTTGGAGCTTTGAGCATGCTCCACCATGTTTGCCTTCTCAGTGGCAACATTAACTTTCTTCTCGGACCCTCTGTTGTCTTCTTCAATACGAAGTCTAACAATAAGATCCTCCATAGAAATCTCCTTTCGCTTGTGCTTAAGGTAGTTCTTGAAATTTTTCCATCCAGGTGGAAGCTTTTCAATAACAGCAGCAACTTGGAAAGACTCACTTATGACCATTCCCTCAGCATGAATGTCATGAATGATCACCGGCAGTTCCTGCACCTGACTGACCACAGTCTTAGAGTCTGCCATCTTATAATCAAGAAAGCGGCCAACAATCCACTTCTTTGCCCCAGCGTCCTCGGTTTTATACTTATGGTCAAGTGACTCCCATAAGACCTTAGCTGTTGGCTTCGCGCTGTATACGTTATACAACGGGTCAGACAAACAATTTAACACATAGTTCCGACAGATGTAGTCGGAGTGCTTCCAAGCATCAGCAGCATACACAGTCTGCATGCTACTCTCAGCAGTGAGCAACGGTGGTTCTTCCTTAAGGAAGCGATCCATATGCAACGTGATCAGATAAAAGTGCATCTTTTGTTGCCAATATTTGAAGTTCGTTCCGTTGAACTTCTCAGGTTTTTCAGCATGTGCAGCAGGCACAGTTGGCATAACAGGTGCAGCAGGCACCACAGGTGGAACAGATGGTACGTGCGTCTGTACTACATGTGTATGCACACCAGTAGGCACCGCAGGTATGATCGGAGGAGTGAATCCTGCCGATATCTGTCCAAGAGGAACACTAAACTGTCCAATGACAATGTGTCCCACAGACACATGTCCCGAAGGCACATGTCCAACAGGCGTTTGACCCCCATCAGATCGTACGATCCGTGCGTTAGGGTTAATCGGCTGCTGGTGAACCCCATCAGATCCAGTGATCTGTGCGTTGGGATCAGCCGTCATGTTCATCGAATCGTTCACAGTTTGGTTCTCCATTGATCTGTTACTCAACAAAACAAGCAGATACAGATGTATCAGTCACAGATGTATATAAAATAAATAGCTTTAAGATTGTGAATACAATCTGCGATTAATACATATAATCAAACAAATGTGTGCGTGAGTAAACGAAATCAAACGGAGGAAGAAAAGATATAAACAGAAGAGAGATCCTCGAGTCCAGTTGAAACTGTCTCCTTAAAGCTATTTCGCCTCTCACCGTATGTGCGAGTCGATAGCCTCCCAGGATAAAACGAGGTAGCAGCGGCGTTACGGATAACGAGCACCTTCAGCGAGCTTGAACGGATACGAAACTATCACCGAGAGAGAGATAGTTTTGTGTTTAAAGGCGAATATGTTTTTGGTGTGTCTAACCCTAACGCCTTAGAGGTGTTTATATATGTGTAGATAGACTTGTGCGCTACTCTTTTCCATAATTAAATATCATTAATTATGGAATCGGTGTAATACTTGCAAGCTACTCTATTTCATAAATAATCTGAAACAGAATCAGATTAAATATATCAAGACATACACCATATCAATTAATCTGAAACAAAATCAAATTAATTTATGCCATAATATTTGAGCCAAATTCTAATGGAAAATAATAATTTCCATTATTAAGAGAATATCATCATATCTCACACATCTTTTAATCATAATGCTCAAAAATATGACTTACCAATATGGGACTTATACCCATATTTTCCAACAGAACATGCATCACAAATGTACAACCTTCTTAGTAAAACTTGGCAAACAAGGCATCAAGGAGCAAAAATCACAATGAAACACACTCACTAACGGTAGCATCGAAGATTAATATGGGGTTCATGGCATCTTCTTTTTACAAGAATTGGATGGCAGATCGCACCGCTTTATTATATTATGGACCATCCAAATTATTAGAACTAATAATTTGGATTATATTTTATTTGCTTTTATTTATACATTCCCCGTGATTTTTACCATTTAAATTATTAAAAATTTTAAAAATGTCATGTAAAAGTTTAAAAATAGAGACTGCCAATTCAAAATTTACACGTGCCTCTTGAAAATTTCCGACTCCGTTTCAGTTCTTGTAGTACTGCACACATCTCACAATAATAGTCTTTTGTGAGAATTTTTTCCATCACAAAACATATTCACTTGATTTTCAATTCAAATATATTGAAATTATTTCAAAACTACTATTTTTAATAGTTGTATAACGAGGGTTGATTGTCTACATTCATATATTTATAAGCGAAAATATATCATCAAACACATATTTTTTAATATGCTCAACTATTTAAAAAATACTTGTATTATGAAATTAATGGATAAAAATATAATCCGTGAAACCCCAATTTGTAAGTCGTAATAGTTGTCGTGCACGATTATGGTATTATGTTTGTTACTCGTCATCACCCGTATATACCTTGTACATTGGTCGATCCTGCAATTCTTTTACTCAAACTCCCACTTCCAAACATGAACATATTATGTGTTTGCAAATTCTGAAAATAAATAAATTATCATTTAAAATGAATAAATGAATTATAAGTGATAAGTAAAAGAATACTTATAAGTTAAATAAGTGTTTGGATAATTTTATTTATAAGTCATAATATTTTTTTCTTAAATGAACTAAAATAAATTATTATTAAATGTGATTATCTTAATTCTTGAATTTTAAGTTAGATTAACATTTAAAAATATATATTTTAAAATTGAGGTTAATAAATCAACTAAAATTTAAAATAAGTTAAAAAAAGTATGTCGTTATTAACATTAAACTTATCAGCTTATAAATTATAAATTTAACTTATAAATTGGTTAAACAAATACTCACATATAAACAATTACTTACTTATAAGTTATAATTGGCTTATAAACGGTTATTCCAGCATGCCCATAAACTCAGAGGCACCATACAAACTGTTCTATTATGTCACTTTTAAACAACTTTTTGGTTTCACGCAATTTACTATACATAACTTTTGGCACCGTACGGCTATTGCTGTTTTCTTCTTTTGTCAAACTTTCAATTGTTGGTGCTAAAAAAGTTAAAATTATAGAAACTAACAATGAGTCCATGACTAATATTAAGGGTGTAAAATTTGGTCAGTTGTTTTTAAAACGCGACACTATTTAGGCAAACATATGCTATCCTCACCTAGTACAGTAACTTTATTTCTTTAAAAACGCTTACGAGGGATCATTTGCCTCTGATAATTATCATGAAAAATCAATGTATCAAATCAATCATTATATGTAGTACACTATAACTATCAAATCAATTATTATCTGTATTATACTATAACTTGTGCGAAGTACAGTCCGATTAATTTATTTAAATTTTTTTAAAGATTCACAATAATACATGGAAGTTGTTTTAAAATATCCATTTTACTACTTAGAAAATACAAAATATGCCGTGCGTGATGCAGAGGCGAATCCTCTAAGGGGTAAGGAGGTCATCGACCCCCTTTAAATTTTTATTTTAGTTAAATATGTATATTCAAATTATATAAATATCGTCCAATACTTAAAGTTTTTTGATGTTAAAAGTCTTTTTTTTTGGGACAACATTTATAAGTGAAAGTTATACAATTTTTTTTAAAAAAATTACGAGTTACAAATGAAAGTAGAAGTTAGGAATAAATGACAAAAAGAAAGATAGGAATAAATATTGGGCGATATTTCTTTTTAAACCACTTTAACACCATTAATTTGATTTTGATAGAATTATAATAAAGTTAATATGGGGCGGTGATCTGCAAAGCCTGCATCGAATCTGGGGCGGTGGTGATTATTGCAAGAGCTCACATTTCCCAATCAAAGATTGTTCATCTTTCACGGGTTTACACTTTCGGCATGTCTATAGCTGGTATCCGGTATGTAGATAGCTGGGGTGTTTTCGGCATGTCTATAGTTGGTGTTCGACATGTAGATAGTTGTTGTGCCGCTTTTCTAATATTAGTTTATGTGATTGGTGTTTTTGAACATTGAGCTAACAATGATTTTTATGTGATATGATCAATTGCGATGTTATTATATTCAGAGATGTTGGTGCAATTTGGATCGTTTGAGATGTCTTTGATTTCATTTTTAGCTTCAAGTATTTTTAAATTCTATGTGTTAAACGATCAGGAAACAAATCATCTAATTGTTTTTAGTATGTTATTTGTTTAATCACCTGGTTGTATCGACAGTTGGGGGTTTGTCCTGGCTGTATTATATTCAAGGTAATGAAAGCTTTTTGTATTTGTCAAAAAAAATAATGTAGTTAATATGAATTGTATTTCTTTATAATCATGCCTTAATCTACATAATTCTTTATCAGCTTTTGACTAAAATTCTGTCATTCAGAATTTGATCAAATACGTTTTCTAATCACTTGAAGGTCAGCTTTTTAACTAGATAGTAGACACTAAACCAAAGTTGATTTTCAAAATTTGGATGGTATTATTGACCTTGTTCAAAAAATGGTTAAAAAATACAAACATAGGGGTGTAATTCGGTCCGAGCGAGCCGGATTTCGATTCGGATTTAATTGAGACGAGTCGGCTCGTTTAGTTAAACGAGCCTAAACCTATACTCGAACCCGACTCGTTAATTTTCTCGAGTCGAGTCGATCCGGCTCATTTAGCTAAACGAGTCGGTTGTAACGAGTCGGGCGAGTCGGCTTGTTCAATTTTACACTGAATCGAGCCTAAAACGATACCTGAATTCGGCTTGTTTAATTTCACGAGTCGAGTTGAAACAACTCATTTAATTAAACGGGTAGAAAAGTCTACCCGGACTCGAGCTCATTTACGAAACGAGCCGAGTGAAGCCCAGTAAAACGAGTTCGAGCCGGACGAGCTCCTGATCTGCCCGTATCGTATTACAACTTTACACAAAGATATTGAATATCTTTGGATTTATATGTCGGTAAAATTGTCAGCGATTATAACGGTTGTTGCAACAATTAAGAGAGGATTTTCAGCCGAAAATATTATCAATAATCTAATATATAAGATTATATTTTTTATTTATTTTTCGAGCCAAGTTCGAGCTTATTTCGAGCCGAACTTGGGCAAAACATGCCAGATGCTCGGCTCGAGCTCATTAAAAAAGTTTTCTGACCCCCTTATATTAGAAGTTGGATCCGGCATTGGCGTGATATCCAAAATACCCACTAAATACAAATGTTGATAATACATTATGCAGATGCATGATTTGTATGTATATATTTTTTTATTACTAGATTATAGCCCATGTCGTGCACAATTTTTTAAAATTTACTCTTTTTTAATTTAAAAAAAATTGAAAATTTACCTTTTTAATTTTTTAATGTACATATATATATATATTGTTACTTATGATGTTGTTGCAATACTGTTTTTATTATTTATAATTTGTTGTAATATAGTTTCAAAAAATATACAAATATTGAGAAATATATACGATATGAAATTGAATAACAGTTATATACTGTAGAATATCATATCATATTCTATCTACCATTATATCATCGTATCACATTTTGGTGTTTGAATAGTAGTAAAATAATGTAATAATCTATATTTATAATTTGTTAAATCTCTAATCATACCTTATCTAGAGTTGTAATAAAATACTATAGCAAAACAATAATCCTTTTATATTTATGATTTATTAAATTTCTAATCATATTCTATCCAGGGTTGTATTAAAATATTCTATTGCAATTGGTGTTTCAATATTAGATAAATAATGTAATTATTTTCTAATTATGACTGTATTAAAAATATATTTATATTTATTCTAATAAAATATAATCTTAATCGTCTATTTTTTTTATCGTAGCTAACCCGCAGCCGCTACCCTTCAGGTGCGCACTGGGTAAACCCTATGGGTTCACATAATAGCCTGCAAATCACGTGAACCAAGGTAAACCGCATTTAAGCGACAGTCTCTGGTTCAGGAGGCATGATCATAAATTCTCCTCCTGTGGGATTTGAACATGTGACCAAGAGGATAATTATCCCATGTTTAACCAACTGAACCAACCCTTGCGGACGTCTATTTTTAGTTATAGCTGATCAGCACAATTGTGATTATTTTGACGGTACATGACGAAAATTTTGTGATTAAAAATTCTTTGCTCTTATTATATAGAAAGAATATAATAGGTATAGGCATGTTGTATATAAATCCAATGACGTGTTGTTCAAAATATCCACATATATATTTGGCACATATTTTTATTTCCCGCCGGTAGTTATTTTTGGACATCCAACCATTAAAAATGATGTAATTTCAGCATTATCTCATCATACATCACCGTGACTACCTAAGTATATTAATTATTACAGTATAATGGTTTATTTAAAAAATAAAATTATAATAAAATTCCAACAATTATATTAATTTATTAAAAACTGTAGAAAGGAATTTAGAGATGAAGTTAAATAAATGTGAAAATAAATTTGGAATCAAAATTATTTTTATTGTTGTTTTATTTATATACAATTATTAATATAAAAAATAAAAAATTATAATATACATGTGACAAATACATTATTTATATTAGAAATATAATAAAAAGATTATAATTATAACACGATTTGAACAATTTTATTATTTTGTTAAAAGATACTATAGAATTATTTGGAAAATAGGATTACTAAGCTCAAATCAAAATATGAATTAAAATTATAATATAATTTTAACAATTAAGTTATATCATTAAAAATAAAATAATATAGAGTTATAATATCATAAATAGAATTATTGGTGGGAAACCAAAATAAAGGTACGTTATTTATATTAGGTTTGTAATAAAAAATATATATAATTATACTATGATTTTAATTTTTTTTATTATTTTATTAAAAGTATATTATAGAATTATATGAGATATAAGATTATTGAGTTAAAATCAAAATATGAATTGTAATTATAATATAATTTCAGCAATTCTATTATTTTATTTAAAATAAAAGAATATAGAGTTGTATCAAAAATGGTAAAATCAAAATAAGGTGAAAACAAATTTTGATACCATTTAAAAATATGGTTTGGCTTATTAATAAGTACTGACTTAAATCACTGTGATGTGTGGTTCATGCTAATATTTAAATATTTTTAAAATTTTATTTATTCCATTATATAATAATTTTAATATATTTATATAAATATATAATAATTATAAATTTATAATTAAAATAACAAAAAATAATTAATAAGAAACTGTGACGCAAGATTAGTCGGGTTGTAGACTACGTCTAGTATATTAGAAATTTAGTATTTTAGCAATAGGCATATAACACTATTTATTTTTATTTTTAAATAATCAAATTAAAAAATAACTTTAAACCAAATTGTAACTCATTCCAATTAATTATTATAATTTAATATAAATAACCTTCTGGATTCCTTAAAAAATATTAATAAAAGGTGTTCATTGACAAATCAATTAGTTGAGAATGTGAGAATGGATTGAACGTTTAGTACCACTGTGGTCTGTTTATAAGCAGAGAACGTGTGCCTGGCAGGTTGCATACGTTGGTTTCTGTAAGATTGATCGAGTAAGATGACGAGCACCTCCACAACCTGCACGTCCGCATAACCGACATTGCATTATAACTTTCAGAAATCATTATCCACTCTAACAGGCAAGCAGCTAAGTTATATAATATGTCATGATTGTTGTCAGTTATCTATCCGCGATTTCTTTTTATAGAGAGCATTGAGTGAAGTGGGGATCAGGTGACGTACCTCGTGCAATCCCAGATACAGGCACTGCACCACCACCTACAGCTAACAGATTATCGAGCATGGCACAAAAGTTGGGATTAAAATTAATACACGTACACGCACCCGAATAGGGATGGACTCGAACACAGTTTAAAAAACACAGACATCACTACAATGGAATGTTTGGAGGCCTCACAGGCCAGCAATTAATAGTATAAAGTATAAACTATGTCCACACCACCTAATGTTATTATTATTAGAAACTATTATCTTCTTATAGGATGCGACTTGCAAGTGTTTGCATATGTCGGAATTGCATAATATATATGTATCTATACTATATTATAATAGCCGGAATAGAGATAATTTGATTCAACGGTTTGGTTCAACGATAATTTCCTAATTTTGATTATTACAAAAATAGATAAATAGTGTTATATATCTAATAAACTACTAAATTATTAAACTGCTACTAAATATAGTATACTTATCCTACTAAACTACAAAATACTATATTATAATAGCAGGAATAGAGATAATTTGGTTCAACAGTTTGGTTCAACGATAATTCCCTAATTTTGATTATTACAAAAATAGATAAGTAGTGTTATATATCTAATAAACTACTAAATTATTAAACTGCTACTAAATATAGTTTACTTATCCTACTAAACTACAAATACAACTTATTATATTATTAAAAGATATAAATAATAGTGTTACATATCTGCTAAACTACTAAATTTTTAAACTACTAGAAATAGTCTATTTATCCTACTAAATTACGACCACATGTTATTCTATTATTTTTATTATAAATTTATAATCATTATATATTTATATAAATATTTTAAAAATAGAGTATAACTTGATAAATAAAAATATAAAATATTAATGGAAACTCGTGCATCGCACGGAATTTATGCTAGTATATACTATAATAACCGGAATGAAGTATAATTTGTAATTTGGTTAATCCCTCATTTTGGTTATTCATTTCCATCAAGACCGTTGGATCTTCTTCATCAAATAATAAGAGCCATCAGATTTAAATACTAAAAAATACACTTCACAAGTTCTCAGGATCGAATCCCGTCAACAATAAACTTTTATATTATTATTATAAAGATACATATAAGTTCTCAGGTTCGAATTTCGTTAACAAAAAATATTTACATTATTATTTATGAATAATATCTTATCAATGATATACTATTTAAACTTAACTTGGAATTATATACAATAAAAGCATAATAATATAATCATTATTTAGTATTTATTTTTTTATAAAATTTTAATAAAATTATATAAAATATAAATAAAAATATATAATCAAGACCCGTGCATCACACGGGCCGTAAGCTAGTATATGTAATAACCAACAACCACGTTAATTTTTGAAGTCAACATTACTACAAGAAATCGGGCCATTTACGATGCTTTTTTTGAACTGAAATCGTCGTAATTGAGGCATTTATGACAGAAAATTTTCGTCGTTTTTGCTCGAGTAGTAAGTTCAATTTTTCGTCACAAAATAAAATTTCGTCACAAGTTAATAAGGATGGACCCACATTCTCAATAAAATAATAAATGACCTTACGACGGAAAATTATCGTCGTATGTTATTAACTTATGACGGGAAATCGTCGGATGTTTTCTTTTGGTACCCACTTTTGATGAAATTAAACATCAAATTACGACGCAACTATACGTCGTAAGTTAATAACTTCCGACGGAAAAACGGAAAAAACTGTCATATATTAGGGATTTGGATCTACTCACGACGAAAAATGTGATGGATTAACGGGAAATTCATCTTAATTCTTAAAAATTAGAAATGTGCCTATAATGATAAAATTTGTAAATCTCTTTGCACAAACATATCACTTTATATATTTTTAAGATTTCCTAACCTTCAAATTGGTGAAAAATTTAGGATTACAAAAAAAGTTGAAAAAATGCAAGTAAAAAGGAAAATTCATTTCAATTCATTTAAAATAAAACATTTGCCTAGAACAATAAATCGTCCAATATTTCTGCACCAACACATCATATTATATATTTATCAGATTTCCAAACCATCAAATTGGTTAAAAAGTTTGAATAGCAAGAGAAGTTAGTTAAAAATAGTATTAGTAAACGTAAAATCCATTTTAATTCATTTTAAATTAGGAATATGCCTAGATTCATAAAATTGTCAAATTTCTTTGCACAAACATATCACATTACATATTGTTAAGATTTTCAAATCTTCAATTTAGTGAAAAAATTAGGATAATGAAAAAAGTTGAAAAAATGTAGTAGACGGAAAATTCATTTTAATTCATTTAAAATTAAGGAATTTGCCAAGAATGATAAATCATCCAATTTTTTTGCACAAACACATTATATTATATATTTATAAGATTTCCAAAATGTCAAATTGGTTAAAAAGATTGAATAGCAAGAAAAGTTAGTTGAAAATAGTGTTAGTGAGCTGAAAATCCATTTTAATTCATTTAAAATTAGAAAAATGTCGTTAATGATAAAAATTCCATTTTTTTTGCACGAACACATCATATTATACATTTAAAATATTTTCAAACCGTAAAATTAGTTAAAAAGTTGAAATTGTGAGAAAAGGTAATTAGAAATAATGTAAGTAAAGCGAAAATTTATTTAAAATAAAAATATGGTTAGAATTATAAAATCATCTCATTTCCTTCTACAAACATATCACATTACATGTTTTGATTCATACAAGCATAAAAATTAGCCTAAAATGATAAAGTACATTTCTTACTCATCTACACTTTATACATCAATACTATCATAACCACCATCATCATCATCATCATCATCATCATCATCATCATCATCATCTTCTTCTTCTTCTTCTTCTTCTTCTTCTTCTTCTTCTTCTTCTTCTTCTTCTTCTTCTTCTTCTTCTTCTTCTTCTTCTTCTTCTTCTTCTTCTTCTTCTTCTTCTTCTTCTTCTTCTTCTTCTTCTTCTTCTTCTTCTTCTTCTTCTTCTTCTTCTTCTTCTTCTTCTTCTTCTTCTTCTTCTTCTTCTTCTTCTTCTTCTTCTTCTTCTTCTTCTTCTTCTTCTTCACTTTTCACTTATTTTTGTTGCTCTCGTTCTTCTTCTTGATCTTCTTCCATTTCATAGTGCGAAAAGTCAACAAATAACGACCTCGAGGAAAAATCTAATGTAATGGTGAAATCGGGTCAATAACAGTATTTATCGATCAGATACCGACTCAGAATGATTCACAAATCAAATGACCTTTCAATATAAAATAAATTAGGTCTCAAAAGTATTTTTATTGGAAGCGTAATATTTTTCTGAGTCTATACGCGTTCGTTTCGTATTAAACGGACGAACGGTTTATT
Organism: Apium graveolens; assembly: GCF_009905375.1. NCBI lineage: Eukaryota > Viridiplantae > Streptophyta > Magnoliopsida > Apiales > Apiaceae > Apium > Apium graveolens. Next base: position 131,921,529 of record NC_133657.1, on the reverse strand, counting down.
TATTATGAATAAAATAAGAATAAATAGGAATAAATTAATTAATAATAATATTAATTAATTTTTTAAATACCAAAATATAATTTTTAAAAGCTTAAAAATAATTTTTAGGAATTATTTGAATTAATTAAAAATAATTTATATTGTATTTAATTATTTATAAATAAAATCAATTGATTAAATGATTTAATTAAATAATTAATTCACAAATAATTAACTAAAATAAATAATAAATAATTAATTCAAGTAAGTTTTTTAAAATAATAAATGAAAATAATTTTTGGAATTTAAAATAATTAATAAAATAATTTTTAGTATTTAAAATAATAATTAAATGATTTTTGAAATTAAAAGAAATGATTTTAAAAAAAATAGAAAAGGAATTTTGAATTATTTTTAAATCAGAATTCTGGAAACATAATGGAAATTGGGGGTAGGGTTTAAGGGGATGAAACCCAGGTTTTTAATTCAAAAAAACAGGTCGGGAATCGGGTCTTCGAGAATCCTAACCGGGTCGGGTAAAAAACCGGCCGAAAACTGGGGTTGAACCTAGAATCCGGTAGGTTCTGCCGGACTCCGGCAAGCCCAAAAACAATCTGGTTATCCCGATTTTTCAGTACAGTCCTAACCTAAACCAATACAACAACAGAAACACCACCATAACCCTCTCGTTTCACTCTCACAACTCCGATTCTGGCCAAACACCATGGAAGCCGGCGAGGAGCTTTCAGTTTCCGGCCATAAATCAAAACAACAGAATCCTCGACCATAAGCAACGATACCTATCTCAAATCGTAGCTAATTAACTACACAACATGTTCGTTTAATCAATATTACCAACCCACTATCGATTTAGCCGTAAAAAATCAATAAACAACAAGAACAAGGTTGCGATAAAACCTTTGCCGACGAGCATCGATTTGAACACAAAAATTACGTATATATACATGAATCAATTGGAAAAGACATAAGCAAGCTATTTCTGATGTCAAAATCAACTAAAAATCATCACATAGCAAACATCCAATTTCAGTCGATTAAAAACAAGAAATTCAAAAAATCGATTCGATTCACCTTTGTTAGATATATTTGTGATGTCTTATCTAATCTGATTTGTTTAGTTTCAGAACTTAGTATCAAAACTTAACTGGAAATCAGAACTTACTGAAGACATGAAGTTATCAGAACTTAAGGCGTTAAAACTTATATCAGGACTTAAGTGCGGGTACACTTCAGATAAGGAAAGCAGTTGATTTACAGGAGAGGATCTGGATTAAACAAGTAAAGATATGCATGAAGAATTGGACAACTATAGGACTGCAGTAGATAATCTCTGATTGAAGTATTCTAGGAAACAGAATCATTATCATATCAATTAGGAGATATCTTATAACTGTGTAGTATATAAACACAGATTAGGGTTTACACTATAAGTGTTATCATTCACGAGAATATTATTCATTGTAACCCTAGCAGCTCTTAGTGATATCATATATCACTGAGAGAGTAGATTAAACCTATTGTAACAGAGTTTGATATATTGAATAAACTTGTTTTCTGTTACATACTTGTGTTTATAATCGAATTTGAAAGGCATATGTCATAGCCTACTCGTTTATTCGAGTATTTAACTCAACTCAAATAAGAATGTAATAAGTAAATAGTGGATCAAGCATCAGAGAGATCTCACAAAGTAACATCTGTCAAAGAATAAAGAAACATTGTTCATCTGCAGACTTGAAGATTCACTGGAAGAAGTTCAAGAATTTGATCATGCCTCAGTGATATAAATCAAGATCGTGGATTTAATCAAGTGACAGAGATCTCGTCAAGGTATCATTTATTACAAGGATTCAATCAGAACAACAAAGTCAAGACATGAAGAAACGTCACGAAAGTTAGTCACTCATGAACCAGACAGTACATCGAGTGTCAGCATTGAAGTGACGGAATTGATTCATAAGTCTCAGAGACTTTCAGAAGATTGTCAGAAGAAGGGATGCTGCTCAGGGATAGTATTAATTCTCTATTAATTAATTAAGTCATATAATCTAATTAAGAGAATAAATTATATCTGCAAGGATTAATTTATTGATTAATTGAATTAAATTGATTAATTAATTTAGAATTAATATTAAGGATTTTCAGAATGTTAATTGATTAAAATCTGTGATAATTCTAAAAAAAAAAAGAAGAAGACAACTGATTGTACTAGTATGACAATCGGTATGACAATTGATAGTCATACCGAATGTCTTGCTAATTCAGTTGATTGTATTGATAGAATTTTCAATTAGATTAAAATCAATTATGTATTCAGAAAAACAATTTCAATTGTACTACTATGACAATCGGTATGACAATCAATAGTCATACCGAAAGTCTTGCTAGTTCATTTTAATTGTCTTCCTAGCTCTAATAGATTGTCTCACCGAAAGTCCTTCAAGCTCAAATAGATTGTCACACCAGTTCAACAACTTCGGCTGTGATTGTTTAAAAGAAAGCAGAAGACAATATCAACAGATAACTCAGCAAAAACAGAGCAGCACATACAGAACAAGAAAACACAGCAGAAAACAAAAGAAAATATTTCATCATTCATCTGCTTATTCAAGATCAAATATTCTAGTTTGTTAATGTTAAATCCAAACCACTAGAATTACTTATCTTGTTCTTGTATATCAATCTAGCGGATTAAAATCCCTAGAACTTAATCTCAAATTGCTTTTAGCATTTGATCTTTTAATTACAAAAATAGAAAAAGTTCATGTCGAATTTATTCTAAATTTGTAATAATTGATTTGAGATTAATCCCTTGTAATCGATACCGTAGTTGTAACACCTTTCAAGTTTAATAAAAGTTTTATTTAACTTGAATTTTGTTTCACAATTTTATTCCGCATTTTATTCGACGAAACGGTATTGTTTGCATTCAACCCCCCCCTTCTACAAACAAATTGGGACCTAACAATTGGTATCAGAGCCTTCTGATTAACGTACAAATCAAGATCCTAGACTTTTGTGTTTCTTTCACTTCTTGAATTTTTATTCACTCAAAAATTCATAATGACTACACAAAAAGTTGGAACCGTTAAAATTCCACTTTTCGATAAAGAAAATTATGTGATGTGGAAGAAGAAGATGCTACTGTTTTTACAGGTTGCTAATCCCAAATATTTGCAAGTGTTGAAGAAGGGTCCAAAAATTCCTATGGTTATTGAACCAGAGGTAATAGAGAATGATGTGGTGATCACCAAAGCGAGAACTTATGTGAAGGATCCTGAGGACTTCTCTCCTGCTGAAATAGAAGAAGCTTCCCTGGATGCTAGCCTTCAATTAATCTTAGTAGATTCCCTTAATCCCCTAATGAACAGACATGTGATGAATTGTAAAGATTCTAAACATATCTGGGAAACTATTGAGATTATTAATGAAGGCACAGAGGAAGTTAGGGAGAACAAACTAGAAATCCTAACCTCTGAGTATGAATACTTCAAATCTAATCCAGGAGAAGGAATCACTGAAGTGTTTGAGAGGTACAATGCATTGATCAACAACCTGAACATTAATGGTAAATACTATTCCATCAGGGAGGTCAATAAAAAGTTCCTTTTAAAACTGCCAACTCATCTCGAACATAGAATCACTGCCATAAGAGAAGCAAGAGATCTGAGTGAGATTTCTTTGGAAAGGCTCTATGGTGTGTTAAAGACTTATGAGTTGGAGCAGATTCAGCAGAAGGAAGTTTACGGGAAAGGAAGAGTGGTCAGCACGTCTACTGCTCTGGTAGCTGATGAACAACAACAACAACAACCACTATATCAACAACAATCTCAACAGTCAGATAGAATGGTACAGTCTTCCAAGGTTGAAGATAATATGATAGTAGCAGAATTTGATTCACCTACTACAAATCAATCAGGAGATGATTATTATTCCTTGGAAGAACTGGAGCAATTGGAGGATGAGTCAATGGCCCTGATTGTCAAGAGATTCTCAAATGTCAGATTCAAAAGGAATCCCAAGTTCAAGTACAAGTCCAACTACAACAGATTCCAGAAAGGTGGATCTTCATCCTCTAACACCAGCAGTGGTGGGTATAAAACAGGGATGGTTGATCGAAGCACCATTCGATGCTTCAACTGTAATGAGTTGGGACACTTTGCCACAGAATGCAGGAAGCCAAAACAAGCAAGGAAGAACTCTTACGATTCTAATCAGAAGAGTAAATCTGAAAGGGCGTACCTGGCAAAGGGAAGAAGCTGGGATGATACTGACAGTGAAGATGAAGAAGTTGGGAATCTTGCTCTCATGGCTAGTGATGCAAGCACCTCATCGTCAAAAAAAGAGGTAAAACTTTCTGATGCTGAAATGGTTTATCATCTAAGAGGTAACTTAGATTGTGCTCGTCGTGATAATGAATTGTTAAATCAACAAATCAAAGACCTTGAGAAAGAGGTCAATGAATTAAGACTTGTGCACATTAATCAAGATAAACTTAAAGACCAAGTATCTTTTCTAGAGAATAGAGTTGACTGTTATAGACAACTCGAAACTATTCTCAAAGACAAGATCACCGGTCTTGAGGCTAAGGTTAAAGCTTACTTTAATTCTTGTTCGAAGTCCAAAGAGTTTTACAATAAGCAAGCTGTTAATCAAACACATGGAATAGGTTATGATTATAATGCTGCTATTGGAAAATTAGGCATAAACTCCCCTCCTCATGTATGTGCTAAAGGCAGGGAAGTACCACATGTGCTTAAGGGTGTTGATGAACCCCTCTATAAGGAATCAATTGCTGAACCATTTGATGAGACCTCTTTTATTATTCAAGAAGAAATCCGTGCTGAAGATAATGCTAATGGGAAAGCTGTCTCCAAGTCAAGTGTGTCAAAAGTTCCAGTCAAGGTTGTGAAAGCAACTGAGACTAACTCAGACACACATGAGTTGGATAGCACAAATGCCATGTCTACCATGCATAAGTTGCCTATTGTTAATCCTTCTCATAAAGCATGTGGTGTTCCTGATTGTATGTCTTGTGCTTTTAATCTGTTGTTTGCTTATTTTAATGGTAAGCATGCTTCTAATGATAAGACTACTCCTCGTCAGCATGTGAATAATAGAAAGCATGATAGGTCTAAGACTGCTAGTCCTCCTAAAGCTAGAAAGGAGACATTTGTGCCTAAGCCTAAACATAAATCTGATAAGGCTGTTTTAAAGGTCAAATGTTCAGTCATTGAGAATGTTGAGAATAGTGAAATTAAGAATGTTGTTTTGCCTGATAAAGGCCAATTTTACAAGTATGCCGGACCCAGCCAAGCTTGGGTTCCGAAGAAGTTCTAATCCATTTGTATTGCAGGGCATTAAACAGGTACAACCGGTAGTGTGGATTCTTGACAGTGGATCGTCAAGACATATGACCGGAGATAGAGCCCTGCTATCAAATGTGGTTGAGAAAGCTGGCCCAGTGGTTACCTTTGGAGATAACAGCAAAGGTTTAACGGAGGGATATGGCTGTTTGCAAGCTGGAAATGTTATCATTGAAAATGTATATCTTGTGCAAGGACTTGAACACAATCTGCTTAGCATTAGTCAGTTCTGTGACAACGGCTACAATGTTTTATTCGACAAGCTGAAGTGTCAGATTCTGCACAAGAAAAGTGAAAAACCCTCCTTAATGGGAATACGAAAAGGAAATCTGTTCGTAGCTGACATGAACTCTGGAAGCAATCTTGAAGTCAATTGTTTCTATGCAAAAGCATCGTCAAATGAGAGTTGGCTATGGCACAAGAGACTTTCCCATCTCAATTTCAAGACAATGAATTCTCTTGTCAAAAGAGAATTGGTAAGAGGTCTGCCTCAGCTGTAATTCTCTCCAGAAGGACTATGTGAGGCTTGCCAGAAAGGAAAGTCAAAGAAAGCAAGTCACAAAGGCACTGACACATCTTCCATAACTGGTGTTCTGCAATTATTGCACATGGATTTATTTGGTCCAGTTAATATCCTTTCTATGTCAAAGAAGTGTTACTGTCTTGTGATAGTTGATGACTATTCCAAGTATACGTGGGTTTTATTTCTTCACTCTAAGGATGAAATACCACAAGTTGTGATTGATCATATCAAGATGATTGAGTTAGATTTTAACGTCCCTGTTAGAGCAATAAGGTCAGATAATGGAACAGAATTCAAGAATGCACTTCTAAATGGATTCTGTACAGACAAAGGGATTACCAGACAATTTTCAGCTCCTAGAACCCCTCAGCAAAATGGAGTGGTAGAAAGGAAGAATCGTACATTGATTGAAGCTGCAAGAACGATGTTAAATGAATCAGGTCTTCCAATGTACTTTTGGGCTGAAGCTGTCAATACTGCATGTTATACTCAGAATCGAACTCTAATCAACAAAGACTTCATGAAAACTCCTTATGAGATTTTGAATGAACAGAAACCTTCTATCAAATACTTTCATGTATTTGGTGCCAGATGCTTCGTGCTCAAGGATGGAGATGATCGTCGTGGTAAGTTCGAGGCAAAGGCATATGAGGGTATTTTTGTTGGATATGGAAGAAGATCATATAGAGTGTATATCATTGATCAACACAAAGTAACTGAAAGTGTCAATGTTACATTTGATGACACTAAACTCCCTAGTATCCAAACTGAAGATCCTTCTGAGAAACTGAAGTTTGATGATACGTCAGATTCAGAGTCAGAACATGGTCAAGAACCTGAGGTTGTTGCTGTTGAAGAACCTGTTAATCCTGATAATACTCAAGGTAATAGTGATGGAAACTCTGGAAACAATGGAGATACCACTGCTACTGACGGAGAATCTTCAAGTCAACATGGCAACAACTCAGGGGGAGATGCTGAAGGATCATCTAGTAGGACACAACATCACAATGAATTTCAAGGCGAATCATCAAGATCAAATCTTCCAAGACAGACTGTCTGGAATAAAGCTCACCCTTTTGAGTTGATTATTGGTGATCCAGATGTTGGAGTCAGAACTAGACGTGCTACTCAAAATGAGTGTCTGTTCTCAGGATTTCTTTCTGAGATGGAACCTAAGAAAATTGAAGAAGCACTAACTGATCCAGATTGGGTGATTGCTATGCAAGATGAACTCAATCAGTTTGAAAGTCAACAAGTCTGGAAACTGGTACCTAGGCCTGTACACAAGAAAGCTGTTGGTACAAGGTGGGTATTCAGGAATAAACTAGATGAAGATGGTGTGGTTACAAGAAACAAGGCAAGACTGGTAGCTAAAGGGTATTCTCAAGCTGAAGGTATTGATTATGATGAAACCTATGCTCCAGTGGCTAGACTTGAGGCCATCAGGATATTTCTGGCATTCGCAGCATTTTCAAACTTTAAAGTTTATCAAATGGATGTCAAGAGCGCCTTTCTGAATGGAAAGCTGGATGAAGAGGTATATGTAGAGCAACCTCCTGGTTTTGAAGATCCAGATCATATGGATTTTGTCTTCTTTCTTTTCAAGGCTATCTATGGGCTAAAACAGTCACCAAGAAAATGGTATGACACTCTCTCTGAATTTCTTATTGAAAATAGCTTTATTAGAGGTGTCATAGACAAAACTCTCTTTTCTAAAAAACATAAGAATGATACTATATTAGTCCAAGTCTATGTGGATGATATAATATTTGGGTCTACTAATGATAATCTCTGTAAGAGATTTGCTAAGTTAATGCACAGCAAGTTTGAAATGTGCATGATGTGAGAGCTGAAGTTCTTTCTTGGATTACAAGTAAATCAAAGGTTAGATGGAACATTTATTTGTCAATCCAAGTATCTCAAGGAACTCCTCAAAAAATACAATCTAGAGGATTCTGCATCAGCAAGGACTCCATCAACTACAGCTGTCAAGCTTGGACCATGTGAAAACTCCATTAAGGTAGATGTCACAAGCTACAGAGGTATGATTGGCTCGTTACTCTATCTTACTGCGAGTAGACCAGATATTATGTATGCTACATGCCTATGTGCAAGGTTCCAAGCGGATCCTAGAGATATTCATCTCGTTGCTGTTAAACGAATCTTAAGATATCTTAAGGGAACACCAAATCTAGGTATTTGGTACCCTAAAGAATCTGGTTTTAACCTTGTCGGATATACAGATTCAGATTATGCAGGAAGTGTTGTTGATAGGAAAAGCACCTCAGGAAGTTGTCAATTCTTAGGAAGCAGGCTAGTCTCATGGTACAGCAAGAAACAGCAAACAGTTTCCAACTCAACGGCCGAGGCTGAATATATTGCTGCTGGAAGCTGCTGTGCTCAGATCTTGTGGATTAGGAACCAACTACGAGACTATGGCTCTGTATTGAACAAGATTCCTATTTTATGTGACAACACAAGTGCAATAGCCATCACCAACAACCCTGTGCAGCACTCGAGGATAAAGCACATTGACATCAGGTATCATTTTATTAGAGAGCACGTCATGAATGGTACTGTTGAACTATTTTTTGTTCCAACAGAAGAACAAATAGCAGATATTTTCACTAAACCACTTGACGAATCCACATTTACCAGATTAGTTGGTAAATTGGGCATGTTAAATAGTTTTTGTGATTAATTTAATTAATATCTGGAATCTGTTCTTGAATGAATTTACAAATGAATTTTTCATAAATGAAAAATTCATTTGCAAATTTATTTTATCATTTTATCATATTTCTTGCTTATTTCTATGTAATATATATTATCTTATCTATGTTATTTACTCTACTTGTTAATTTAAAATATCTCAGAATATTTTATTTCCTCTAAAAATATTTTTCTATGAATTTTATTTGCTAAAATTCAACAGAAATCTATTTTTGGAATAAAAATAATTAATTCTGAAATATTGTCTTTATTTTCTGTAAAAATTTTAAGTATTTATTTCAGTTTTACTATTTTGTAATAAAGTTTCAGTACATTAATAGTTGTCTGTACATATTCATTTTGTTTTTCTACTGCAAAGACAATCGGCAAGACAATTAAAATTGTCTTGCTGAAAATCATTTCAGTAAACATGAAAATATAAATCTGTTAATGCTTATTTTAATATCAGATTAATTTTATAACTGGCAAGACAATCGGTAGGACTATTGATTGTCATGCCAGTAATAAAATTAATATCAGAATTATATTGTTTTATTTTGTACTGGTATGACAATCGGTATGACTATCAGATTGTCATACCAGTTGTTTATTTTTATTTGTTTCTTTTCCTTCTTTTGCCTGGTATGACAATCGGTATGACAATCCCGGATTGTCATACCAGCTGTTATATAAAGGCTGTTGCTGTTTTGTTTTGAATCATTTTCAACATAGCAGTTCATTTCAAAGAATTTCTAACAGTTTTTTCTCCATTTTCTCTCTTCTCTCTCTTCGAACCAAACCAAACCTGTTATTTCCTTGCTCGAGTTTTTACTCAGCAAACTTAATCATCACTTTAGTGATATATACATATAAGTATATACATAAAGAAGTGCTGTTGAATTTTCTTGCCCCTTCAATTCCATTTTAATTTTAATTTCTTATTTGTGTCTTTTGGTGTGTCAAAACTGTGTTAGTGATTTAAGAATTTTAACGAGATACATTTCTGTCTAAATTTTTCGATTATAATTAATTTAATTCGAATTATTAAATTAATTTAATTAATTCGAATTTTCTTAATATTATTCTTAAAATTCTGAAAAGCTTGTGTCTTATTATTATTTTATAAAAAATGGCTCTCAATTTCCAAATTGTCGCGCATAATCAAGTTGGTTATTTCAATCCGGAAAAATGTGATGTTGAAAAATTTAAGCCTTGGATTAGATTTTTAAATGATCATTCGATTGTTAGCTCTGCTATTAAATCAAATGTGATTTTAAACGTCGATCTACTTAGACTGATTTGCACAACTTCTACTGTGGCCGATGATTCAAAATCTTTTTCATTCACCATCGCAAACACACAGTATGTAGTTGATGAAACAGTCGTCAATCGTGCGTTAAATTTTCCACTAGACAATTTCTGTAATTTACACCAACTGCACAAAATCTAATTTTCATAACATTACTTCCACCCTGCAGTATATTGGTCTTGCGGTTGTTTTCAATCAAAGGATCAATTTTGGCAAACTACTTTTTCCCATTCTCTTGAGACGTCTAACTTCTGCTTTACGTGATCATTCTACAAATCGTAGGGTATCATGTTACTATGCTCGTTTTCTTATGCTCATAGCAGATCATCTACTCACCCCTCAACACAAAGCACTTTTTGCTAACTCTGCTGTAACCGAACCCCCATCAGTTAGCAAAAAGATTTACACTCGCCAAGACACAACCTTCAAATTTATGCAAGTACCAGTACTTGTATCTGCTTTCATGGCCAATTATATTCCCTTGCCTATTTTTAATCTTCCCGGCCATGAACAGCAACCTCAACCTCCAGTGGTTCAAGCCACCCAGGCTCTTCCATTACAGGTAGTAACTCCTCACTCTCTCTCTCACTCTCTTCCTACTTCTGTTAACAGACCCTCAGTGGTTGATAGGGCTGACCATGAAGTTGTAGAACCACAGCTTCAATCCCAGGTCATAGAGCCAAACACAGAGTCTCATTCTATCTCACCCTCTCCCCCACTGTCTAAAATGTTACCCAGAAGATTATTAGGAAGTAGTACAATGTCAAATATGAGTGAACCCTCAGCTCTGCCTCCTCCTAAGAAAAGAAAAACCTATTCTGAGGCATCTGAAAGCTCATCCTTGTCCTCCCAACAGGACATGGACTTTGAAATGGCCAATGAACAGTTACTAGAGGCATTCTCTCAACAGGATGCATCTATTGAAATTCGCCATCGGGCCATGGCATCTTGTACTGAGTCAAGCACAATTCCATTACTCACAATGGAACCATACACTTCCCCAGATAATACTCAGGACACCCAGCGAGGAGTGCACGTAGAGTCGGTTACAGTGCCTGCCATAGTTACGGCAGAAGAGCAGTCACATGCTTCAGAGGGAAAATCTGACTCTCCGCCATCTTTAATAGAGTCATTTTCTCCCCTCCCAGATCCAACAACTCTGGCTCCCTTATGGGATTCTCCACTCGCAGATTTATCTGGAGAAAGTGGAGGGCAACTCGGTCAATCTATCCCTGAAGCAATTCAGACATCTATTCCAAAAGATTTGATAGCATTGACTGAGGATCGGGACTCGCGAATTCCCATTGCACCACCACTGACCTCTCTTGAAGAGGCTAGGGTGATTTTTAATGCAGGTACACAAGAACAGCAATTGGAAGACTCCTCACGAGCAATCATATTGAGAGAAACACATGCACGTGAGATGAGTGAACCAAATACGAGTGAACTTCAGGTGAGAGCACACACAGACACTGATACTGTCAACCTGTTAGCTCAGATTGCTGCCCTGAAAGAAGAACTTGCTAAAAGTCAAGCTGAAGCTCAAGCATTCAAAGCACAAGTGGTTGAACGGTCTTCTTCTTCCACCTCTGTCGACAATCAGCTTGCAATCATAAGGAATGACATCTCAGATTTAAAGACTACTGTAATACCAAAGCTCAATTCTATTCAGGACACTCCAAATTTATCAGCTGATGACATATCCAACTTCTGCTCCCTACATACAAGAATGACTTCTCTTGAAGACCTCGTTGAGATGAATCATTCACTGGACAACTCAAGATTTCTAAAGATAGAGACGGGCATGGAACATCTAAATGAAGGCATGAAGCACTTATATTACATGATCAAGAATTCTCATTGCCCTAATGAAGAACAAAGAGCTTATTTTGAAGGACCGTCTGGTGGAGGATCAGGCTCTGGAAGTGGTGGAGGTTTCAAAGGAAAGTCAGTAGAGGATCCCTCAACTAAGGGGGAGAAGAAAGGGAGTAGTTCCAAAGGGAAAGAAAAAGATACTTCTGCTGGAGATAAAGGAAAGGCTGATGATGCCTACTACAGTGGAGAACAGGATGACTTCGATATTTTTGACATTCCCACTGAACCAGTTCAGGAAGATAAAGATGGGTTATTTGAAGCTGAAGAAGAAAGTGATTTTGAAGATTGGGAAGAAGAAGATACAGTGGATCCTAGGTTTGAGAAAGAATTTCAGAAAGAGCAGTCAGAGATGCAAAGAAAAGAAGCTGAACTCAAGAAGGTCTCACAGATCATTGATAGGAGAAAAGACATACAAAGAACAGAAACTCTTCAAAAGCAACGTCTTCATGACATTAAAGCTCAAGAAAGGAGAAGAGATGTCAGACTGAAGATTGGTGGAAAGTGGGATGAAGCTAGGAGAGTACTCGATATGCCTCAGCTATGCACTAACAATGATAGGCAGTTCTTACATCTTCTTGACAAGCTGGAAATCTCAAATCCTAACAATGACATGTACATGAATGCTATCAAGACTGAAGTCTCAAGGATCACAGCTGCTTTTGATAGATCCCTAAATGAGATGAGCATTTTTGTATATTGTCAGAGTGAAGGATCATTCAAAGTGTCACTTCATCTATTTGAGAATCGTTCGTTGTCAGAGATTTGGGTTCTTTTAAACAAAGTGAAAAGAAGCTCAGAGTTGAATGAAGTTCTTCGGGAAAGGCTTAAAGAGTTTGCCAGCAGGGCTAGTCCTCAAGTGGTCAACAATCCTCATCAGGTGAGATTCTTTAAGTCTGATTGTCTTCAAATCTGTCAGCTAGATGTACAATCTCTTAAAGACTACTCAGCTAAGCATCTGGTCTGGATGGAACATCATTTGAGAACTGCTGGATATTCATCCATGTTGAAGACTCAAGCTGCTGACTTGATTCAAGCTTATTGTGAGAAGAATGTTAAAAGGTACAATCAACTCAAGAATAAGTTGAAGACAGTTGGAGTTCAACCAGTCAGACCTGCAAGCTTCACTTCAGAAAAGGATCGTGTTTTTGACAAGGAATTGCTTCAAGATTTAGAAGAAGGTGAAGTCAGAAGAGAAGACAACTAAAGTCAATTAGCTCAAAACTCAATGTAATATGATTAGAGCGTTATGAATCAAGATAGTCTAATGTAGTTATATGTTCAGGCTAGAGGAACATCTATCTTGTATTCACTTGTAAATTTCATTTGGAATCTGGAAAATGTTAAATATAATCCAGAACTTTTCTGCTATTTACTTTACATTACTGTTTATATCTTTTTCTTATTTGTTAGTTGAGTTATCCTCTAGGTATTTGTTGTTATTGTCTAACAAGCAAATAGGGGGAGATTGAAAGGCATATGTCATAGCCTACTCGTTTATTCGAGTATTTAACTCAACTCAAATAAGAATGTAATAAGTAAATAGTGGATCAAGCATCAGAGAGATCTCACAAAGTAACATCTGTCAAAGAATAAAGAAACATTGTTCATCTGCAGACTTGAAGATTCACTGGAAGAAGTTCAAGAATTTGATCATGCCTCAGTGATATAAATCAAGATCGTGGATTTAATCAAGTGACAGAGATCTCGTCAAGGTATCATTTATTACAAGGATTCAATCAGAACAACAAAGTCAAGACATGAAGAAACGTCACGAAAGTTAGTCACTCATGAACCAGACAGTACATCGAGTGTCAGCATTGAAGTGACGGAATTGATTCATAAGTCTCAGAGACTTTCAGAAGATTGTCAGAAGAAGGGATGCTGCTCAGGGATAGTATTAATTCTCTATTAATTAATTAAGTCATATAATCTAATTAAGAGAATAAATTATATCTGCAAGGATTAATTTATTGATTAATTGAATTAAATTGATTAATTAATTTAGAATTAATATTAAGGATTTTCAGAATGTTAATTGATTAAAATCTGTGATAATTCTAAAAAAAAAAGAAGAAGACAACTGATTGTACTAGTATGACAATCGGTATGACAATTGATAGTCATACCGAATGTCTTGCTAATTCAGTTGATTGTATTGATAGAATTTTCAATTAGATTAAAATCAATTATGTATTCAGAAAAACAATTTCAATTGTACTACTATGACAATCGGTATGACAATCAATAGTCATACCGAAAGTCTTGCTAGTTCATTTTAATTGTCTTCCTAGCTCTAATAGATTGTCTCACCGAAAGTCCTTCAAGCTCAAATAGATTGTCACACCAGTTCAACAACTTCGGCTGTGATTGTTTAAAAGAAAGCAGAAGACAATATCAACAGATAACTCAGCAAAAACAGAGCAGCACATACAGAACAAGAAAACACAGCAGAAAACAAAAGAAAATATTTCATCATTCATCTGCTTATTCAAGATCAAATATTCTAGTTTGTTAATGTTAAATCCAAACCACTAGAATTACTTATCTTGTTCTTGTATATCAATCTAGCGGATTAAAATCCCTAGAACTTAATCTCAAATCGCTTTTAGCATTTGATCTTTTAATTACAAAAATAGAAAAAGTTCATGTCGAATTTATTCTAAATTTGTAATAATTGATTTGAGATTAATCCCTTGTAATCGATACCGTAGTTGTAACACCTTTCAAGTTTAATAAAAGTTTTATTTAACTTGAATTTTGTTTCACAATTTTATTCCGCATTTTATTCGACGAAACGGTATTATTTGCATTCAACCCCCCCTTCTACAAACAAATTGGGACCTAACAGAATTGATTGTAGATACTATATTCAACCCCCTTCTATAGTATCATTGAGGCCTAACAAGTGGTTTCAGAGCCAATCTGTTAAGCTTACAAACAGTTAAGATCCAAATAAACAATCAATCATGTCTGATCAATTAAAAACACAAGACCCTCAAGAACCTGTAAAGGTTCAACCCATTCAAAACACCAGTAGATATGAAACTGTCAGGGTTCCTATGCTCAGGGTGTCTGAGTACCCTGTTTGGAGCGTGAAGATATCCATGTTTCTAAAAGTTACAGATCCAGAATATTTAGACAGAATTTATGATGGTCCACACAAGCCCACAAAGCTTTCTGTTGCAGTTGGGAATGAGCCACAGAATATGATTCCCAAAGAAAAGAGAGAACTCACCACTGAAGACATCTCTTCACTAGGCAAGGATGTAAAAGTAAGACACTTGCTTCATACTGTACTTGACAATGTCATGTCAAACAGGGTGATTGGATGCAAGACTGCAAAAGAAATATGGGATGCATTGGAAGTGAGATGTCAAGGAACCAATGCCATCAAAAAGAACAGGAAGACAATACTCACACATGAGTATGAGCACTTTGACTCAAAATCTGATGAGTCACTAATTGATACATATGACAGATTCATAAAGCTATTGAATGATCTGTCACTAGTGAATAAGGAATATGATCCAGAAGATTCAAATCTGAAATTCCTACTAGCTCTTCCTGAAAACTGGGATTTGAAAACTACTACAATAAGAGACAACTATGAACTTGCTGATATGTCTCTTGATGAAATCTATGGGATGCTCAAGATTCATGAACTTGAGATGGAGCAAAGAAAGAAGAGGCATGGAGGGAAGTCTAAGACAGTTGCTTTAAAGGCTGAAGAAAAGCCAATTGTCTCTAGGAAGGCAAAAGAAAAGGCTCTCATAATACAGTCTGATTTAGAGTCATCAGATTCCGATAATGATGATTCAGAACCTGAAAATTTATCTGAAGTGGATGTTGATGCAGAGATGATGCAACTGTGTGCTTTTATGGTGAAGGGTACCACAAAGATAGCCTACAAGAAATTCAGAAAGGGTAAGAAGATTTCCAGGAAAGGTGGAAGTTCTGACAAGAAAGGGTTTAGAAAGACTGAAGGCAAAGGAGGAAAGTCTGACAGAGGAGATAATTCAAATGTAAAATACTACAATTATAGTGAAAGAGGCCACATCTCTCCTGATTGTAAGAAAGGAAAAGGTGATAAAGGCCAGGAACTTATCACAAAGAAGAAAAACTGGGCAGACACTTCAGAATCTGAAGAAGAGGTGAACTATGCGTTAATTGCAAATGCTGATAGCAGTTCTGATGCTGCTGAACTAAAGGTACCTCTATCAACTCTTGATTTTGATACAAAAGATATTACTGAGTTGAGATTATTTCTGAAAAACATTTATATTAGCTATAGAGATCAGACTTTAGAGAATGAAAGATTAAAATCTGAAAATCTAAAGTAGAAAAACAGAAATAGCTATGTAGAAGAAGAGTTA
Source organism: Apium graveolens (assembly GCF_009905375.1). Lineage (NCBI taxonomy): Eukaryota > Viridiplantae > Streptophyta > Magnoliopsida > Apiales > Apiaceae > Apium > Apium graveolens. The sequence continues at coordinate 131,905,368 of NC_133657.1, read as the reverse complement.
GTCAAGATGAATAATATTCAGATTGAGAGAGATAATGATGTGTATGTTAAGAATGAATTTCTTAAACAAAATGATTATCTAAAAACTGAATTAGAAAAAGAAAGAGAAATCATCAGGACTTGGACTAACTCAGGCAAAACAACTTAGAATATTCTAAGTAGTGGAAACTGGAAAGAGGGGTTAGGTTATAAAGATGGTAAAAGTGAGAAAGGGACTTTGCCAATTAAGCCAAAGGTAAATCCTGTTAAATTTGTTGCAAAAACTGTTGTGTCTGATTCTGAAGAGATGAAAGACTCTAAAACAGAAGTCAAAGAAAAGTCAGCTTCTGACAAATTAAAACAGGATAAACCAGCTTTGGTAAACATTGGCTTAATGACAAAGAAGCAGCTTAAATATAAGCTGAAAGAGACTAAAGATGTGAACAAGGTAAATGAAGCTAGGAAAAATAGGAATGGAAAGGAAGGTGTGAATAAAAGTAATAATTATATGTCTGTTCCTAATGCTCCTAGAAAGAAATGCTATAATTATGGAAACTCTAACCATCTTGCTTCTTTTTGCAAGAAAAATAAAGATATAAACTCTTTACCTCCTAGATCAGGAGTTAAGAGTCAGTCTGTTAGGTTTAAACCACGAAATCCTTGTTTTCATTATGGTAGTTTATGGCATTCTATTTATACTTGTAAGGAATATCATAGTTTGTACTATGATTATTATGAAATAAAACCTTCTTTAAGAAAGTTAGTGTAATTCCTTCTAGGTGTAAATTCTGATGCAAAGTCTGATAAAAAGCATGTTAGCATAAACTCTGAAACTAAATCCGCTGCAAATGCTAACAAACTTAACAAGGCCAAAGGATCCAAGCAAGTCTGGGTCCTTAAAACTAATCAATAGTGGTCTTTATGATTGCAGGGCAACAGGAAAAACATCCTGGTTCTGGACAGTGGATGTTCAGGACATATGACTGGAAATAAAGCCCTGCTATCAGACTTTGTGGAGAAAGCTGGCCCAGGAGTTTCTTATGGAAATGGCAACATGGGAAAGACTATGGGATATGGCAATATCAATCTTGGGAATGTCATAATTGAATCAGTAGCTCTTGTCTCAGGACTTAAACACAATCTGCTAAGTGTGAGTCTAATCTGTGACAGAGGTTATCTTGTGGATTTCTTTGAAGAACACTGTGAAGTTGTAAGTAATTTGTTAGGTCCCAATATGTTTGTAGAAGGGGGGGGGGGTTGAATATAAACTATACTGTTTAATCGAATTAAATGCGGAATAAAAAATGAAACAAAATTCAAGTTAAATAAAACTATTATTAAACTTGAAAGGTATTACAATAACGGTATCGTTTACAAGGAATTAATCTCAAATAAATTATTACAAATCTAGAATAAATTCGACATGAATTTATTTCTATTTTTGAAATAACAGGATCAAATATTAAAAGCAATTTGAGATTAAGTTCTAGGGATTTTGATCCGCTAGATAGTTATACAAGAACAAGATAATGATTTTTAGTGGTTTGAATTTAACATTAATGTCTAGAAATTAATGAGCTGAAAATGCAGTTGAGTTTTAACTTTGGCGGCTGCTTCTTTTTCTGTCTGTGTTCTTGAGTTTGATGATCTCTGTATTGAATGTTGTAGTCTGTTGTAATTTTCTGAATCAGTTGTCTTTATATTCAATCACCATAAATCAACTAAACTGGTGAGACAATCGGTGAGACAATCCGTTGAGCTAGCAAGACAATCTGTTGAACCACCATGACTTTCGGTGAGACAATTGAATGAACTAGTAAGACTATCAAAATGAACTAGCAAGAAAATTCTCCTTCCAGTAGAACTTTCAGTGAGACAATCAGGAATGGTCTGGCATGACAATCGGCATGACAATCCAGATTGTCATGCCAGTTCAATCTCAATTGTCTTACTGAATTAAAACTGATTTTAATTCAATTATAATTCAGAAAATTCTTAATATTAATTCAGAATTAATTAATTAATTAATTCAATTAATCAATAAATTAATCTTTGCAGATTTAATTTATTTTCTTAATTAAATTATATGACTTAATTAATTAATAGAGAATTAATACTACTCTTTAACAACAACCATTCTTCTAAAAATCTTCTGAAAATTATGAATCAATTCCACCACTTCAATGTTGACACTCGATGTACTGTCTGGTTCATGAGTGACTAACTTCTGTGACGTTTCTTCATGTCTTGACTTTAATAACTTGATTTCCTTCAGATTAAATCCCTGTAATTAATTGATACCCTGACAGGATCTCTGTCACTTGATTAGATCCACAATCTTGATTTATATCTCTGAGGCTTGATCAATTTCTTGAACTTCTTCAAGTGAAGTAATTCCTCAAGTCTATAGATGAACATTGTTTCTGAATCCTTTGACAGATGTTACTTTGAGAGATCTCTTTGACGGTGGATCTACTATTTACTTATTATATTCTTATTTGAGTTGAGTTAAATCCTCGAATAAATAAATAGGCTATGACATATGCCTTTCAATCTCCCCCTATTTGTTTGTTAGATAATAACAACAAATACCTAGAGGATAACTCAACTAACAAATAAGAAAAAGATATAACCAGAAATGCAAAGTAAATAGCAGAAAAGTTCTGGATTATATTTAACATTTTCTAGATTCCAAAAGAAATTTACAAGTGAATACAAGATAGGTGTTCCTCTAGTCTGAACATATGAATACATTTGTCTATCTTGATTCATAAAGCTTTAAGCATATTACATTAAGTTTTGAGCTATTCGAATTCAGTTGTCTTCCCTTCCGAATTCACCTTCTTCCAATTCTTGCAGCAACTCCTTGTCAAAGACACGATCCTTTTCTGTAGAGAGACTGCCTGGTTTGACTGGTTGAACCCTGACTGAACATAGCTTGTTCTTAAAATGATTGTACCTTTTAATGTTCTTTTCACAGTAAGCTTGAATCAGATCAGCAGCTTGAGTTTTCAACATAGATGAGTATCCAGCAGTTCTTAAGTGATGTTCCATCCAGACAAGATGCTTAGCAGAGTAGTCTTCAAGAGATTGTGCATCGAGATGGCAGATTTGAAGACAGTCAGACTTAAAGAATCTTACCTGATGAGAATTGTTGACCACTTGAGGACTAGCCCTGCTAGCAAACTCTTTGAGCCTTTCACGGAGAACTTCATTCAATTCTGAGCTTCTTTTCACTTTGTTGAGAAGAACCCAAATCTCGGATAAAGAACGATTCTCAAACAGATGAAGTGATACCTTGAAAGATCCTTCACTCTGACAATATACAAATATGCTCATTTCATTTAGTGATCTGTTAAAAGCAGCTGAGATCCTTGATATTTCAGTCTTGATAGCATTCGTGTACACGTCATTGTTTGGATTAGAAATTTCCAGCCTGTCGAGAAGATGTAGAAACTCCCTATCATTGTTTATACTCAGTTGAGGTATATCAATAACTCTTCTTGCTTCATCCCATTTTACACCAATCTTCAGAGTGACATCTCTTCTTCTTGCTTCAGATTTAATGTCATGAAGACGTTGCTTTTCAAGAGTTTCTGTTCTTTAGATTTCTTTCCTCATATCAATGATCTGAGATATCTTTTTAAGTAGCTTCTTTTCTCTTCAACTCTGACTGCTGCTGGAACTCTTTCTCAAAAACAGGATCCACTTGAGCTTCCTCTTCCCATTCTTCAAAATTACTTTCCACCTCAGCTTCAAAGAAACCAGCTTTATCTTCCAAGACTGGTTCGGTGGGAACATCAAGAATATCGAAGTCATCTTGTTCTCCACTATAGTAGACATCATCAGCCTTCCTTGCCTCTCCAACAGAAGAATCTTTTTCTTTTCCTTTTGCACTTCTCCCCTGCTTCTCCCCCTTAGTTGAGGAATCCTCTACAGATTTTCCTTTAGACCCTTCATGACCTCCATTACCTCCAGAGCCCGAGCCTCCACCACGGCCCTTCAAAGAAGGTCCTTTGCTCTTCATTAGGGAAGTGAGAATTTTTAATCATAAAATACAAGTGCTTCATCCCTTCATTGAGATGTTCCATGCCCTTTTCTATCTTTAGGAATCTGGAGGAGTCCAGTGAATGGTACATTTCAATCAGATCTTTAAGAGAGTTCATTCTTGTATGGATAGAGTAGAGGTTTGAAATGTCTTCGGCTGATAAAGTTGGAGATTCCTGAATGGAGTTAAGCTTCGGTATCACAGTGGTCTTCAAATATGAGATATCATTCCTGATGAATGCCAGCTGATTGTTGACAGAGGTGGAAGAAGAAGACCGTTCAACCACTTGTGCTTTGAATGTTTGAGCCTCAGCTTGACTTTTAGCAAGTTGTTCTTTCAGAGTAGCAATTTGAGCTAACAGGTTTTCAGTGTTTGTGTCTATGTGTGCGCTCACCTGAATAACTCTCGATCCTGGTTCACTTATCTCACGTGCTTGTGTTTATCTCAATATAATTGCTCGTGAGGAGCCATCCTGTTGCTGGTCTTCTGTACCTGCAATTGAAATCACCCTAGCCTCTTCAAGAGAGGTCAGTGGTGGTGTAATGGGAATTCGTGAGTCCCGATCCTCAGTCAAATCTATCTTTTCATGTGAAATAGATGTCTAAATTGCTTCAGGGATAGATTGACCGAGTTGCCCTCCACTTTCTTGAGATAAATCTGTGGGTGGAGAATCCCATGAGGGAGCCAGAGGTGTTGGATCTGGGAGGGGAGAAAATGACTCTATTAGAGGTGGCTGAGAGTCAGATTTTCCCTCTAAAGCATGTGACTGCTCTTCTGCCGTAACTATGGCAGGCAGTGTAACTAACTCAATGTGCACTTCTCTTTCTGTGTCCTGAGTGTCATCTATTGGTATGTATGCTTCCATTGTGAGTAATGGAAGTGTACTTGAATCAGTACAAGATGCCATGGCCCTATGACGAATTTCAATAGATTCATCCTGTTGAGAGAATGTCTCTAGTAACTGTTCATTGGCCATTTCAAAGTCCATGTCCTGTTGGGAGGACAAGGATGGGCTTTCAGATGCCTCAGTAAATGTTCTTCTTTTCTTGGGATGAGGCAGAGCTGAGGGTTCAATCACATCCAAAAACATACTACTTCCTACTAACCTTCTCGGTAACATTTTTGATAGTGGGGGAGAGTTTGAGACAGGTTGTGACTCTGTGTTTGGCTCTATGACCTGGGATGGAAGCTGCGGTTCTACAACTTCATGATCAGCCCTATCAACCACTATGGGTATTACATCAGAAGTAGGAATAGGTTGAGAGTGAGGAATTATTACCTGCAGTGGAAGAGCATCTGATGTTTGTGCATGGCTGGCTTGAACCACTGGAGGTTGAGTTTGTTGTTCATGACCGGGAAGATTAAAAATTGGTAAAGAAATGAAGGTGGCCATGAAAGCAGATACAAGTCCTAGAACTTGCATGAATTTAAAGGTTGTATCTTGGCGTGTGTAGATCTTTTTGCTTACCGGAGGGGGTTCAACTACTGATGAGTTAGCAAAAAGAGCCTTATGCTCAGGTGAGAGAAGATGTTCTGCTATAAGCATAAGAAATCGAGCGTAGTAGCAAGAAACCCTACGATTCATAGAATGATCACGCAAAGCCGCAGTGAGACATCTCAGAAGAATGGGTAAAAGTAATTTGCCAAAATTGATCCTTTGATTGAAAACAACCGCAAGACCAATATACCGCAAAGTGGAAGTGATGTTGTGAAAATTGGATTTATTGCAGTTGGCAAACACTTTGGAAAGTGTATCGAAGAAAATATCCCATTCAGAAACCAAATTGGATTTAGACAGCTTGGTCAAATTAATCACCCCTTGATAGTGAATGGCATGGAAAAAGTTTGAAATCTCATTGTCAGAGGGTAAATTACAGAAATTATCCATTGAAAAATTTAATGCTCGATTGATGACTGTTTCATCAACGACATACTGTGTGTTGGCCATAGTGAATGAAAAAGAGTTAGAATCAGGGGCCATAGTAGAGGTTGTGCAAATCAGTCTAAGCAAGTCGACATTTAATAGAACATTTGATTTAATAGCAGAGCTAACAATCGAATGATCATTTAAAAATCTAATCCACGGCTTAAATTTTTTAACACTACAATTTTCCGGATTAAAATAACCAACATGATTATGCGAGATAATATGGAAAGGGAGAGCCATTTTAAAAAATAAATACAAAAAGACACACACTGTCAGAATTTTAAGAATTAAATTAAAAAATTCAAATTAAAAAATAATTAATAATTTAAATTTATTCAATTATATCCAAAAAATTTAGAAACAAAATATGTCTTGACGATTTTTAACCAGCAAAATCAGATAAGCAAACAGATTACTCAAACACACAACACAATACCAGTTTTTAAGCCCAAAAGCGAATTGGAATTTTTTTTTTTAAAAAAAGGAAAGAACACACAGCCAATTCGAAAAAGAAGATTTGATTTTAAAAAAAAATGGGCAGCACTTCTGTATGTATATACGTGTATGTATATATAACTGGAGTGAATTTTTGATTGCTGAGTAAGAACTCGAGCAAGAATGACAATGGCGATGGTGGTTTTGATTGGAAGAAAAAAGAAGAGGTCTGTTCGGTTTGAATGAGAGAAAGAAAATTGATTTGATTGTGAGAAAGGAAACAAAAACAACACAAAACGACCTAAGTACTACAACTGATATGACAATCCGGGATTGTCATACCAGACAAACTACTGGAATTCTAATAGAAAATAAAAGGAACTGGTATGACAATCTGATAGTCATACCGATTGTCATACCAATACAAAATAAAATCAATTTTTTAAAAGAAAATAAAAATAACTGGTATGACAATCCGATAGTCATACCGATTGTCATACCAATACAAAATAAAAGCAGAAATATATAAAACTATACTGAAAATTAAAATAGACACAATTAATACTGGAATGACTTTCAACAAGACAATTGCAATAGTCTTGCCGATTGTCATTGTAATTACATATATAACAATATAGAAATGATTTAAAAACAAAATAAAATATGCAGAAATAACTTAAACAATATATACAATTACAGAATTGAAAAATAAAGACTAATAAAAATATGGAAAAATACAGAAAATATTTACATAATTAAAGTATTTCAGAATAATTATATTTTAGTCCAAAAATAGTTTTCTTTTGAATTTTAGCAAATAAAATTCATAGAAAAATATTTTTAGAGAAAAATAAAATATTCCGAGATATTAAAATTAACAAGATGAATAAGTAAAGAAGATAAGATAATAAAAATTACATAGAAATAGGAAAGGAATATGGTAAACATGATAAAATAAATTTGCAAATGAATTTTTCATACCGTATCTTTTGTTTCATTTCTTCTGGAATAATCACAAAAACTTTTTTGATTCTCGATCTACTACCAGAAATTCAATGCGTAATCTCAGCATTCAATGCGTATTCCTGAATAATCTCATTTTTCAATTATTCAACCATTTCATTTTACCAAGTTCAATGCTAGCCAGATTAGTCAACATTTATATGTTTCAATGCAAAAACAAGATGTTATTTGTAACAAGCAGTTGTGTTGTTGCTGTTACCTTCTTTTCGGTTCCTTCTTCTCCTTCAACATACCCAATTTACTAACTAGTCTGGTAAATATGGATTCATCAAGTGGTTTAGTTAAAATATATGCTATTTGCTCTTCTGTTGGAACAAAAAATAGTTCAACAATACCATTCATGACGTGCTCTCTAATAAAATGATACCTGATGTCAATGTGCTTGGTCCTTGTGTGCTGCACAAGGTTGTTAGTGATGGCTATTGCACTTGTATTATCACATAGAATAAGAATTTTGTTCAATACAGAGCTATAGTCCCGTAGCTGGTTCCTAATCCACAAGATCTGAGCACAGCAGCTTCCAGCAGCAATATATTCAGCCTCGACCATTGAGTAGGAAACTGTTTGCTATTTCTTGTTGTTCCATGAGACTAACCTGCTACCTAGGAATTGACAACTCCCTGAGGTGCTTTTCCTATCAATAACACTTGCTGCGTAATCTGAATCTGTATATCCAACAAGGTTAAAACCAGATTCTTTAGGGTACCAAATACCTAGATTTGGTGTTCCCTTAAGATATCTCAAGATTCGTTTAACAGCAACGAGATGAATATATCTAGGATCCTCTTGGAACCTTGCACATAAGCATGTAGCATACATAATATCTGGTCTACTTGCAGTAAGATAGAGTAATGAGCCAATCATACCTCTGTAGCTTGTGACATCTACCTTAATAGAGTTTTCACATGGTCCAAGCTTGACAGTTATAGATGACGGGGTCCTTGCTGATGCAGAATACTCTAGATTGTACTTTTTGAGGAGTTCCTTGAGATACTTGGATTGACAAATAAATATTCCATCTAACCTTTGATTTACTTGTAATCCGAGAAAGAACTTCAGCTCACCCATCATGCTCATTTCAAATTTGCTGTGCATTAACTTAGCAAATCTCTTACAGAGACTATAATTAGTAGACCCAAATATTATATCATCTACATAGACTTGGAATAATAAAGTATCATTCTTATGCTTTTTAGAAAAGAGAGTTTTTTCTATGACACCTCTAGTAAAGCCATTTTTAATTAGAAATTCAGAAAGAGTGTCATACCATTTTCTCGGAGACTGTTTGAGACCATAGATAGCCTTGAAAAGAAAGTAGACAAAATCCAAGTGACCTGGATCTTCAAAACCAGGAGGTTGCTCTACATATACCTCTTCATCCAACCTTTCATTCAGAAAGGCACTCTTGACATCCATTTGATAAACTTTAAAGTTGGAGAATGCTGCGAATGCCAGAAATATCCTGATGGCCTCAAGTCTAGCCACTGGAGCATATGTTACATCATAATCAATGCCTTCAACTTGAGAATACCCTTTAGCTACCAGTCTTGCTTTGTTTCTTGTAACCACACCATCTTCATCTAGTTTATTCCTGAATACCCACCGAGTACCAACAGATTTCTTGTGTGTAGGTCTAGGTACCAATTTCCAGACTTGTTGATGTTTAAACTGATTGAGTTCATGTTGCATAGCAATCACCCAATCTGGATCAGTCAGTGCTTCTTCAATCTTCTTAGGTTCCATCTCAGAAAGAAATCCTGAGAACAGACATTCATTTTGAGTAGCACGTCTAGTTCTGACTCCAACATCTAGATCACCAATAATCAACTCAACAGGATGAGCTTTATTCCAGACAGTCTATCTTGGAATATTTGATCTTGATGATTTGCCTTGAAATATATTGGGATGTTGTGTCCTACTAGTTGATCCTTCAGCATCTCCCCCTGAGTTGTTGCCAAGTTGACTTGATGATTCTTCGTCTGTAGCAGTGGTATCTCCATTGTTGCCAATGTTTCCATCACCATTACCTTGAGTATCATCATGATTAATAGGTTCTTCACCAGCAGCAACCTCATGTTCTTGATCATTTTCTGATTCTGAATCTGACATATCATCAGAAGGATCTTCAGTTTGGATACTAGGGAGTTTAGTGTCATCAAATGTAATATTGACACTTTCAGTTACTTTGTGTTGATCAATGATATACACCCTGTATGATCTTCTTCCATAACCAACAAAAATACCCTCATATGCCTTTGCCTCGAATTTACCACGACGATCATCTCCATCCTTGAGCACGAAGCATTTGGCACCAAATACATGAAAGTATTTGATAGAAGGTTTATGTTCATTCATAATCTCATAAGGAGTCTTCATGAGGTCCTTGTTGATTAGAGTTCGATTCTGAGTATAACATGCAGTATTGACAGCTTCAGCCCAAAAGCACATTAGAAGACCTGATTCACTTAACATAGTTCTTGCAGCTTCAATCAATGTACGATTCTTCCTTTCTACCACTCCATTCTGCTGAGGGTTTCTAGGAGCTGAATATTATCTGGTAATCCCTTTGCCTGTACAAAATCCATTGAGAGGTGAATTCTTGAATTCTGTTCCATTATCTGACCTTATTGCTCTAACAGGGACATTAGAATCTAACTCGATCAACTTGATATGATCAATAACAACTTGTGGTGTTTCATCCTTAGAGTGAAGGAATAAAACCCACATATACTTGGAATAGTCATCAACTATCACAAGACAGTAACACTTCTTTGACATCGAAAGAACATTCACTGGTCCAAATAAATCCATGGGCAATAATTGAAGAATACCAGTTATGGAGGATGTGTCAGTGCCTTTGTGACTTACTTTCTTTGACTTTCCTTTCTAGCATGCCTCACACAGTCCTTCTGGGGAGAATTCCAGTTGAGGCAGACCTCTGAGCAATTCTCTCTTAACAAAAGAATTCATTGCTTTGAATTTGAGATAGGAAAGTCTCTTGTGCCATAGCCAACTCTCATTTGACGATGCCTTTTCATAGAAATAATTGACTTCAGGACTGCTTCCAGAGTTCATGTCAGCTATGAACAGATTTCCTTTTCGGATTCCCATCAAGGAGGGTTTTTCACTTTTCTTGTGCATGATCTGATACTTTAGCTTGTCGAATAAAACATAGTAGCCCTTGTCACAGAACTGACTAATACTAAGCAGATTGTGTTCAAGTCCTTGTACAATATACACATTTTCAATGATAACATTTCCAGCTTGCAAACAGCCATATCCCTCAGTTAAACCTTTGCTGTTATCTCCAAAGGTAACCACTGGGCCAGCTTTCTCAACCACATTTGATAACAGGGCTCTATCTCCGGTCATATGTCTTGACGATCCGCGGTCAAGAATCCACACTACTGGTTCCACCTGTTTAATGCCTTGCAATACAAATGGATTAGACCTTCTTCGAAACCCAAACTTGGTTGGGTCCGGCATACTTGTAGAATTGGCCTTTATCAGGCAAAACAACATTCTTAACTTTTATGTTCTCAACTTTCTCAACGACTGGACATTTGACCTTGTAAACAGCCTTGACAAATTTCTGTTTAAGCTTAGGCACAAATATCTCCTTTCTAGCTTTAGGAGGACGAGCATTCTTAGACCTATTATGCTTCCTATTATTCACATACTGACGAGGAATAGTCTTATCACTAGAAACATGCTTACCATTAAAATAAGCATACAACAAATTAAAAGCACAAGACATACAATTAGGAACACCACATACTTTATGAGAGGAATTAACAACAGGCAAATTATGCATGGTAGGTATGGCATTTTTGGTATCCAACTCAGGTGTGTCTGAGTTAGTCTTAGTTGCTTTCATAATTTTGACTGGAACTTTCGACACACTTGGCTTGGAAACAACCTTCTCATTAGCAAGATCTTCAGCACGTATTTTTTCTTGAATAATAAAGGAGGTCTCATCAAATAATTCAACAATTGATTCTTTATAGAGGGGTTTATCAACACCCTTAAGCACATGTGGTACTTCCCTACCTTTAGCACAGACATGAGGATGGGAGTTTATGCCTAATTCTCCAATAGCAACATTGTAATCATGACCTACTCCAGATATTTGATTAATAGCTTGCTTATTGTAGAACTCTTTAGCCTTAGAGCAAGAATTAAAGTAAGCTTTAACCTTAGTCTCAAGACCAGTGATCTTGTCTTTGAGAATAGTTTCGAGTTGTCTATAACAGTCAACTCTATTCTCTAGAAAAGATACTTGTTCTTTTAATTTGTCTTGATTAATGTGCACAAGTCTTAATTCATTGACTTCTTTCTCAAGGTCTTTGATTTGTTGAGTTAACATTTCATTATCACGACGAGCAAAATCTAAGGAGCCTCCTAGATGATAAACTAATTCAGCATCAGTAAATTTTACCTCTTTTCTTGACGATGAAGTGTTTCCATCAATAGCCATAAGAGCAAGATTCCCAACTTCTTCATCTTCACTGTCAGTATCATCCCAGCTTCTTCCCTTTTCCAGGTAAGCCCTTTCAGATTTACTCTCCTGATTAGAATCATAAGAGTTCTTCCTTACTTGCTTTGGCTTCCTGCATTCTATGGCAAAGTATCCCAACTCATTACATTTAAAACATCGAATGGTGCTCCGATCAACCATCCCTGTTTTGTATCCACCACTGCTGGTGTTAGAGGATGAAGATCTACATTTCTGGAATCTGTTGTAGTTATATTTGTACTTGAACATGGGATTCCTCTTGAATCTGACATTAGAGAATCTCTTGACAATCAGGGCCATTGACCCATCTTCCAATTGCTCCAGTTCTTCCAAGGAGTAAAACTCATCTCCTGATTGATTTGTAGTAGGAGGATCAAATTTTGCTACTTTCACATTTTCCTCAGCCTTGGAAGACTGTACCATTCTCTCTGACTGTTGAGATTGTTGTTGTTGTTGTTGTAGTTGTTGTTGTTGTTCTTCTGCTACTAGAGCAGTAGACGTGCTGACCACTCTACCTTTCCCGTAGACTACCTTCTGCTGAATCTGCTCCAACTTATAGGCTTTTAACACACCATAGAGCCTTTCCAAAGAAATTTCACTCAGATCTCTTGCTTCTCTTATGGCAGTGATTCTATGTTCAAGATGAGTTGGCAGTGTTAAAAGGAACTTTTTGTTGACCTCCCTAATTGAATTGTATTTTCCATTTATGTTCAGGTTGTTGATCAAAGCATTGTACCTCTCGAACACTTCGGTAATTCCTTCTTCTGGATTAAATTTGAAATGTTTATATTCAGAGGTTAGAATCTCTAACTTGTTCTCCCTAACTTCCTCTATGCCTTCATTGATCACCTCAATAGTTTCCCAGATGTGTTTGGAATTTTTACAGTTCATCACATGTCTGTTCATCAAGGAATCAAGGGAATCAACTAAAATTAATTAAAGGCTGGCATCCAAGGAGGCTTCTTCCATTTCAGCAGGAGTAAAATCTTCAGGCTCTTTTGCATAGGTTCTAGCTTTGGTAATTACAACATCATTTTCTATAACCTCTGGTTCAATAAACATCGGAATTTTTAGACCCTTCTTTAATATATCTAGATATTGGGGATTTACAACTTGTAAGAACAAGAGCATCTTCTTCTGGTACATAATATAATTTTCTTTATTGAACAGTGAAATTTTAACGGTTCCAACTTTTTGTGAAGTCATTATGAATTTTTTAATAAATAAAAATTCAAGGAGTGGAAGAATCATAAAAGTCTAGGATCTTGATTTGTTCGTTAATCAGATTGCTCTGATACCAATTGTTAGGTCCCGATATATTTGTAGAAGGGGGGTTGAATACAAACTATACCGTTTAATCGAATTAAATGCGGAATAAAAAATGAAACAAAATTCAAGTTAAATAAAACTATTATTAAACTTGAAAGGTGTTACAATAACGGTATCGTTTACAAGGAATTAATCTCAAATAAATTGTTACAAATCTTGAATAAATCCGACATGAATTTATTTCTATTTTTGTAATAAAAGGATCAAATGCTAAAAGCAATTTGAGATTAAGTTCTAGGGATTTTGATCCGCTAGATAGTTAAACAAGAACAAGATAATGATTTCTAGTGGTTTTAATTTAACATTAATATCTAGAAATTAATGAGCTGAAAATACAGTTGAGTTTTAACTTTGGCGGCTGCTTCTTTTTCTGTCTGTGTTATTGAGTTTGATGGTCTCTCTGTTGAATGTTGTAGTCTGTTGTAATTGTCTGAATCGGTTGTCTTTATATTCAATCACCATAAATCAACTGAACTAGCGAGACAATCGGTGAGACAATCCGTTGAGCTAGCAAGACAATCTGTTGAACCACCATGAACTTCGGTGAGACAATTGAATGAACTAGCAAGACTATCAAAATGAACTGGCAAGACAATTCTCCTTCCAGTAGAACTTTCAGTGAGACAATCAGGAATGGCCTGGCATGACAATCGGTATGACAATCCAGATTGTCATGCCAGTTCAATCTCAATTGTCTTACTGAATTAAAACTGATTTTAATTCAATTATAATTCAGAAAATTCTTAATATTATTCAGAATTAATTAATCAATTAATTCAATTAATCATTAAATTAATCTTTGCAGATTTAATTTATTTTCTTAATTAAATTATATGACTTAATTAATTAATAGAGAATTAATACAACTCTTCTTAGCACCCTTGATTCTAAATTAACCATTCTTCTGAAAATCTTCTGAAAATTATGAATCAATTTCACCACTTCAATGTTGACACTCGATGTACTGTCTGGTTCATGAGTGACTAACTTCTGTGACGTTTCTTCATATCTTGACTTTAATAACATGATTTCCTTCAGATTAAATCCCTGTAATTAATTGATACTCTGACAAGATCTCTGTCACTTGATTAAATCCACAATCTTGATTTATATCACTGAGGCTTGATCAATTTCTTGAACTTCTTCCAGTGAAGTAATTCCTTAAGTCTGTAGATGAACATTGTTTCTGAATCCTTTGACAAATGTTACTTTGAGAGATCTCTTTGACGGTGGATCTATAATTTACTTATTACATTCTTATTTGAGTTCAGTTAAATCCTCGAATAAACAAATAGGCTATGATATATGCCTTTCATAATTCTATAGGCAAAGTGGTTCTGAAAGGTTACAGACATGGTAACATATATGAATCCAGACTTTCAACAAATTCTGATGGTTCTGCAATCTGTCAGTTAAGCAGAGCATCAATTGAAGAAAGCTGAAATTGGCACAAGAGACTCTCTCATTTAAATTTCAACAACATAAATGAGCTAGTAAAGAAAGATCTTGTGAGAGGACCACCAAAATCAATATTTGCTCCTAATGGTCTTTGTGACTCATGTCAAAAGGCAAACAAAGAAAATCTTCATTCAAGAGCAAAACTGAATCCTCAATTCTTGAGCCTTATCACTTACTGCATGTTGATCTATTTGGTCCAGTCAATGTCATGTCTATTGCAAAGAAGAAATATGCTATGGTTATAGTGGATGCGTTCACAAGATACACTTGGGTGTATTTCTTGCACAAGATGAATGAAATTGCATCTACTCTAACTGATCATGTTAGACAGCTGGATAAGTTAGTCAAAGATTCTGTTAAAGTAATTAGAAGTGATAATGACACTGAGTTCAAGAATTCAATCATGGAAGAGTTCTGCAAAGAGCATGGAATAAAGCAGGAATTTTCTGCACCTGGAACTCCATAACAGAATGGAGTTGTAGAAAGAAAGAATAGGACTCTGATTGAAGCTGCATGAACTATGCTTGATGACACAAAGCTACCAACCTATTTTTGGGCTGAAGCTGTGCAGACTGCTTGTTTTACACAGAATGCTACACTCATAAACAAGTATGGAAAAATACCATATGAGATGGTGAAGAAAAAGAAGCCAAATCTGAAATACTTTCATGTATTTGGATGCATGTGTTTTGTTCTTAAGACTCATCCTGAACAGCAGTCAAAATTTGATCTAAAAGCTGATGAAGGAATTTTTGTTGGATACCCACTTTCCCCAAAAGCCTTCAGAGTCTACAATTTAAGAACAAGAGTTGTCATGGAACCTATCAATGTATCTTTTGATGATAAAAAGATTACTGGACTTGAAGATTTCAATGATCATGATCAGCTGGGATTTGAAAATGAATGTAAATTCTGATTATGTAAATTCTGATGACCTAAATCCTGATCATGTAAGTTCTGACGGGTTAAAATCCGATGTCATTGAAACTGTGGTAACTGCTCCAAAGGAAAATGCACCTGTTCAGGAGGGAGCAAGCTGATAATCATACCACACCTCAAGACTCTCAAGAAGCATCAGAACCAGTCATTGGCTCTTCAAGTTCTGATTCATCAAGTTCTGATGAGCCAAATTCTGACAATTTTGGAAACTCTAATTCTTCAATTCCTGAAGGATCCAACTCAAATTCTGGAATCTCAGAGAGCATAACTTCAGGGGGAACATCAGAAAATGCTGATGGAGACAACATGGATCATGAGGGAAGATTCAATTCTAGAGATCAACTTCCATCTGCAAGGAAGTGGACTAAATCACACACATCTGACTTAATAATTGGAGATCCTAAAGCAGGTGTCAAAACTAGAATAACAATAACAAATGAATGTCTCTATCATTCCTTTTTATCTCAGACTGAACCAAAGAAAGTGGAAGAAACTTTTCAAGATGCTGATTGGGTTCAAGCAATGCAGGAAGAGTTAAATGAGTTTGAAAGAAATAAAGTCTGGACCCTTGTGTCAAGACCAAATAACAGGTCCATTGTTGGCACAAAATGGGTGTTCAGAAACAAAACTGACAGTGATGGTATAATAACAAGGAATAAAGCAAGACTGGTTGCAAAAGGACATTCTTAACAGGAGGGTATTGATTATGATGAAACATATGCTCCAGTTGCTAGATTGGAAGCCATAAGAATCTTTTTGGCTTATGCTGCTCACAAGAAGTTTAAAGTCTTTCAAATGGATGTAAAGAGTGTATTTCCAAATGGAGAATTAGAGGAAGAGGTATATGTTGAACAACCTTCAGGATTTATAGACCTAAAATTCCCTAATCATGTCTACAGACTTGATAAAGCACTCTATGGTCTAAAACAAGCTCCAAGAGCATGGTATGAAACTCTAGCACAATTTCTTCTAGAAAGTGGATTTACCAGAGGAATAATTGATAAAACTCTGTTCTATATCAACCATGGCAAGGACTTACTTTTAGTCCAAATTTATGTTGATGATATCATTTTTGGCTCTACAAATGCCAAACTCTGTGAAAAGTTTTCAAAGCTAATGCATTCAAGATATCAAATGAGTATGATAGGAGAACTTAGCTATTTTCTGGGACTTCAAGTCAAGCAAACTGAAGAAGGTACTTTCATAAATCAATCCAAGTACACAAGAAATTTACTCAAGAAATTTGGAATGCAAGACTGTTCTACTGCATCAACTCCCATGGCCACGACCACCAAGTTAGATAAAGATACTGGAGCATCAGTAGATATTACTAACTAGAGAGGTATGATTGGCTCTTTACTTACTTAAGTACGAGTAGACCAGATATCATGTATGCTACCTGTCTTTGTGCAAGATTTCAAGCTGATCCAAGAGAACCTCACTTAATAGCTGTGAAAAGAATTTTCAAGTACCTCAAGGGTACAGCTGATCTAGGATTGTGGTATCCTAGAGAATCAGATTTTAAGCTAATAGGTTACTCAGATGCAGATTTTGCAGGATGCAAAATAGACAGGAAAAGCACTAGTGGAAGCTGCAAATTTCTTGGAGGAAGATTGGTTTCTTTGTTTAGCAAGAAACATAAATCAATTTCCACATCAACTGTAGAAACAAAATATATTACTGCAGGAAGCTGTTGTGCATAGATTCTTTGGATAAAGAATCAGTTACTGGACTATGGGTTAGAATTTTCTAAAATACCCATTTACTGTGATAATCAAAGTGCTATTGTTATGACATGAAATCCAATTCAACACTCAATGACAAAGCACATCAGCATTAGGTACCATTTTATAAGGGAACATGTAATTGAAGGTACAGTGGAATTGCATTTTGTTCCAACAGATCAACAACTAGCAGATATCTTCACAAAACCATTATATAAAACTACTTTTACAAGACTGGTAAATGAACTTGGAATGGTTTCAGGTTCTTTCTCAAAAACTGTTTAGTTTTTGTTCTCATACATCAGACTTTATGATCAATGTTTACAAATTTTCCTATCTCCATGTAATCTGTGCTTAAATTGTAATATATTAAACACTACTTATTATCTGATGTGATTCTATAAACTCTGAAAGTTTTTTGAATGTTCTGTGACTATTCAATCCGATGAGGATTATCTTGTTAGATGCTAACTTAGTAGTCTTTAACAAACTATGTATCCCATGTTTGAATTAGTTATTTATGTGGAAATCAATAATACAAGCAAATTCTGATTTTGATCTTAGTCAAATTTACTTCCTGTATCTTATTACTAAGTCACAAACTAGATTATTGCTTCTTATCTGACAAATTCTGATGTCAGTAAATCTTAAGGATGAACTACATGCTTGATAAATCTTATTGAAATCAGGTACTCCTTTGAGATCTAGAGTAATTTATGTGAAAGGGAAGATCTAAGTGCATTGCTGGTATTAAGTTATATGCATTAGAAAAGCAAATTATTTTTTCTTGGTGACTTCTCACATTCTCTGATTACTGGAGAAATATTCTGATAATAGCATAAATTCTGATGGCAGTTGTAATTCATTTACATTGAGAAGCCCTTGTCAAAAGAATTTCAAAAGATGCATAAAATAAGCACAAATAGTTGAGGTAGATTCTTGCATAACTTTATTCTACAGTAGACTTCACAATTCAAGACAAATTTTAAGTATTTTTATTAGTTATGCCTTATTTCTAAGATATACTGAAGTTTATCAGATTTTAATCTTTATCTGATCATTTGCACATACACACACTATCACTCCATATGAATGATGAAAGTTTCTGTGGTGATTAAGTTGTTTATGATAAACAGTTAAGTATTATTTGCATAAATTCTGAGGACAAGTTTTGATTATGTTCTGATGATTAAACTCTGAAGACACCAATCAGTATTTGTGTGAAGAAACACATAAACAGACATTCACTTTTTGAGTACAGAAGTTATGTTCTGATGACCGTTAAATTCTGATAATTGTCAAGTTCTGATGCAAATCCTAATGCTTGCGTGGATTTGATTAATGGGTTGCGTGTTGGTTTTTACATATGCATGTGTGCAATAATTACTGCACATTTCCCGTGCCACTAATTACCGCCTTGACTATTTACTGCGTGACAGGTGTAACTATGCCGATTTTACTTCCAAAAAGAGCCGTTGAGTGGAAAGAGTATAAATATTAGAGATAAAAGATTATACAAATCTTTTACCTTCTCTCTTACTTTATCTCTTATTTCTTTTACTCTCTCTCTCTCTCTCTCTCTCTCTCTCTCTCTCTCTCTTTTTCTCTCTATTATCTGACGGACTTTCTTACAGGCATTTTATCAAACACTTTCTACACATACATTATTTCACTTAATTTCTCACAGAAATGGCACCTAATGATCTTATCTATGATGGAGCCAAGTTTGTCCCCAACAACTATCTGGCTATTCTCAACAAGGACGAGGCTTCTTCAGAACGTCACTTCATTCAAGATTTTCTCGCTCGAAGTGAAATTGGGTATGCTCTGACCCAACCACAGGTTCTCTCAGGCAAGCAAATTCTGGAGTTTTGGAGGTCTGGAGTCTATGATAATGGTGGTGAAAGTGGGCCCCCAAGCATCATTTTTACAACAGGGGAAGATGAGCACTTGGTAACCTTGTCAACTTTTCGACAAGCATTGCATCTGCCAGAAAACTGTACTTACGATTCACAAGTTGGGGAGTCAGTTCTTCAAAACATGATGGAAAATCTTGGCTATGAGAAGTCTTTGTCCAAGCTGGGACAATTGAAGAGGCCCTACATCAGGAAGGAGTGGAGCTTCTTTTTCGATTGTATTACCAAATCTTGATAAGTGGCATTTTATACCACTTAGAGCATCTCATAACAGCTTGAATTGGTGTCTTGGACTCAAGATTTTGTGATTTGATGCATTTTCTAGTGTTTTTACAGTTCAGGGTGTAACTTGCTTAGATAGGTGGTTTTCCTCAAATAAAGCTTAAGGAAGTGCTTGGAATCAGTCTAGGGGTGATGAGCGAAGAAATCAGCAAAAACAGGAGCAAAATAAGAAATTTTCCAGAAAGGTAGCACGCGACCGCAAGCCAGGAGCAGGAGACCGCGTGCCAGCAAGCGGCCGCGTGGAGACAGCAGGCGACCGCGTGCGTGCGGAATTTCAGAATCTGGATTTTATTAATTTAAATACAATTGGGCTTCTGTTGGCATGGTGACTCCTGGATGCTTATATAAACCTTATGGGAAGACGTTTTCATCATGAAGAGCGAAGGCAAGAAGATTGAGAAGACGAAGAAGATGAAGCATTCATCTATATTGTGATTCTTTTAATTTATTGTAACAGTGGATGCTAGTTTTCTTTATGCTTTAAACCTTAATACTCTTGTGACGTACTTCATTATTTATAAGTATTTTATTAGCCTTATATCGTTGTGTTATTATCATGCTTTCATATGAACCCATGGTGACGATGAGTTCTATTATGGGCTAATCATGATCATGGGATCCTACCGGATTTACTATGGATTTCTTTGGTTAATTGTTTAATACCTTGGTATGTGGTGATTGTATGATATCTAGTATAGGTTGTGCTTACTCGTCTTATATGTGTCGCGAACATGTAAGATAGCCTGTTAATATCTTATGAAGCGATAATGGATCTTGAGATTTAGAACTTACCATGTTAGCATAGGTTCATGTATTGTATGCATGATTAGTGGGTAACTCTAACCATTTTACTTGCCTTGTGTAATCATCATAAATAACTTGCGCTTAAATCATTATGTTGTCAAATTCCGTAGACATATAGGGTCTCAACATAATTGATGTTTATTCAACTTCTATCTAATTTGTGGATGCTTGGTAGAATGGTATTCGTACAATGAAAGTTGGCGTTTATCAGTTTCATATTGTTCGATTAATATCATCACCATTACATGCTAAGGTTAATAACAATAACTATTGAATAAAGTAGTAATGAAGTTAGGATATCATGTGTGTTTAATATTTTTAATTCAATTATTTAATTCTCGTAGTTAATATTAGTTAACCAATCTTAATTGTTATTGTCTTGGCATTGAAGAATAATCATATATTGGTGAGTAAGTGTTAATTAAATATAATTAATCAGAGTCTCTATGGGAAGGAACTAGAAATCATTCTATATTACTTGTGAACGCGTACTTGCGTGAAATATTTAGCGCATGCTTTGTGCCTAACAAGTTTTTGGCACCACTGCCGGGAACTCGGTGTTAATTTGTTAGTTTATGTACTTGCCATCAGTGGTTATTAGGATTCGTTGATTGAGACTTATTACTTACTGCTTCCGGTTGTATTTCAGGTACTCTAGCGAGCGTTTATGCAAACATATTCTCGCACTCACAAGAGAAATATGGATAAAGCTGAGGAAACAGATAAAGCTCTTGACTTTCCGGAAAAGATAGTTTTTAAAGATTCGGATAAAGATAGTGAAAAGAAAAAACCTGAAATAATGGGTGATCGTCTAGTTCAAGCTGATCAAGCTCTTATAGACTTTTCTCAGCCTAAAATTGATGACATTCAGTCAAGCATCATTCATCCGGCTATTGAGGCCAATACTTTTGAAATGAAGTCGGGCACTATTCAGGTGGTGCAGAATTCTGTTTCTTTCGGAGGAGCTGCGACTGAAGATCCCAACATGTATATCAGGAATTTTGTCATATTCTGTAGTACTTTCAAATATAATGGTGTCACTGATGAGGCTATCAAGCTGAGGCTTTTCCCATTCTCTCTGAGGGACAAAGCTAAAGACTGGTTACATTCTTTACCAGCTGGGTCCATCACTACTTAGGAAGATCATGCGCAAAAGTTTCTGGTGAAGTTCTATCCAATGGCCAAAACTGCAGCTATGAGGAGTGCTCTTACTCAGTTTGCGCAGCAACATGGAGAATCTATTTGCGAAGCTTTGGAGCGCTACAAGGAGATGTTGAGAAAGTGTCGACATCATGGTATGCCTGACTGGATGGTGATCACCGGTTTCTACAATGGTTTGGGGGTCCAATCTCGACCCATGCTTGATGCAACTTCTGGAGGCGCCTTGTGGGCCAAAAGCTATACTGAGGCCTATCATCTCATTGAAACTATGGCTGCAAACGAGTATCAAAACCCAACTCAAAGGATGATGCCTGGGAAAGTAGCAGGTATTCTGGAAGTCGATGTAGCTACAGCTATTGCAGCGCAGCTCAAGGCGCTGTCTATGAATATCGATTCTTTAACCGACTATGGCGTAAATCAAATAGCTAGTGTCTGTGAGCTTTGTGCAGGCTCTCATGCTACGGATCGGTGTTCTCTTATTACTGAATCTGTTCAGTATGTGAACAATTTTCAGAGACCGCAACAGCCTATGCCCGCTACTTATCATCCTAATAACAAAAATCATGCTAATTTCAGTTGGAGCAATAATCAGAATGCTGTTCAGCAACCATATCATCAAGCTACAAATAAACAGTTTAATCCACCTGGATTCCAGCAACCTCGGCAATTTGCTCAAAGGCAACCATGTCCTCAACAAGGAGGCGCTGCTCCACCTTCTAGTGCTGATTTTGAGGAGTTAAAGCTGTTGTGCAAAAGTCAGGCTGTTTCTATCAAGACCTTGGAAAATCAAATTGGACAAATAGCCAATGCATTGCTCAATCGTCAACCTGGCACACTTCTCAGCGATATTGAAGTACCAAGCAGGAAGGAAGCTAAAGAGCAAGTAAAAGCTATCACCTTAAGGTCTGGAAAAGTTGCTGATGCTGAAAAAGCAAAAGATGTAGAAGTTGAAGTGGTAGATGAAGAAGGAATGTAAAAGGAGAAAGAGGCGGAATCAAGGAAGACTACTGTTGAACACACTCTGCCTAAGGGTAATACAAGGGAGAAACAACTCTATCCTCCACCACCTTTTCCTCAGCGATTACAAAAATAAAAGCTGGACAAGCAATTTGGTAGGTTTGTGGAGGTGTTCAAGAAACTTCATATCAACATACCTTTCGCTGAGGCTCTTGAGCAAATGCCTAGTTATACGAAATTCATGAAAGGTATTCTTTCAAGGAAGGTGAAACTGGATGATCTTGATATCGTTACTCTAACGGAAGAGTTCAGTGCCGTGCTACAATAAAAGTTACCTCCAAAGCTTAAGGATCCAGGTAGCTTCACCATTTCTTTCCCCATTGGCAAGTTGTCATTTGACAAGTGCCTTTGCGATATGGGAGCAAGCATCAATCTGATGCCGTTGTCTATCTTCAAAAAGCTGAATTTGCCTGATCCGAAGCCCACCTACATGTCTCTACAATTGGCTTATCGTTCGATTACATACCCACGAGGCATTGTGGAGGAGGTGCTAGTAAAGGTGGACAAGCTCATCTTTCCTGCAGATTTTGTCATTCTGGATTTCGAGGAAGATAAGAAGATTCCCATAATCTTGGGAAGACCTTTCTTGGCTACAGGCCGTACCTTGATAAATGTGCAAAAAGGTGAACTCAGTATGAGGGTGCAAGATCAAGATGTGACATTCAATGTGTTCAATGCGATGAAATTCCCTACAGAAGATGAGGAGTGCTTTAAGGTGGATTTGGTCGATTCTGCAGTTACTTCAGAACTTGATCATGTGCTAAGGTCTGACGCATTAGAAAAAGCCTTATTGGGAAATTTTGACAGTGAAGATGATGAAGGCAATGAGCAGTTACAATATCTAAATGCTTCTCCTTGGAAATGGAAGCTAGACATGCCATTTGAATCTCTTGGAAATACTGATCTCAAGAATGCTGAGGGAAAGCTCAAACCATCTATTGAGGAAGCACCTATTTTGGAGCTTAAACCATTGCCTGCACACTTGAGGTAATCATTTTAAGTGATGCATCTACTTTTCCTATTATTATTACATCTGACCTTTCAGGCAGTGATGAGGACAAGATCTTGAGGATTCTGAGAGAATTCAAATCAGCCATTGGATGGACTATAACATATATAAAAGGGATCATCCCTTCATACTGCATGCATAAAATTCTGCTAGAGGAAGGTAGCAAGCCGACTGTTATGCAACAACGAAGGCTTAATCCTATCATGAAAGAAGTGGTGAAGAAAGAAATTCTAAAATGGATGAATGCAGGAATTATATATTTTATTTTTGACAGTTCTTGGGTGAGCCCCGTGCAATGTGTACCTAAGGAAGGAGGTATTAATGTGGTAGAAAATGAGAAGAACGAGCTCATCCCCACTCGAACAGTCACAGGATGGAGGGTATGCATGGACTACATGAAGTTGAATAAAGCCACGAGGAAGGATCACTTCCCTCTTCCATTCATTGATCAGATACTTGACAGGTTGGCTGGTCATGAGTATTATTTTCTTCTAGATGGCTATTCGGGCTACAATCAGATTTGCATTGCACCAGAAGATCAAGTGAAGACTACTTTCACTTGTCTATTTGGCATGTTTGCTTTTCGCAGAGTTTCTTTTGGCTTATATGGTGCACCTGCCACTTTTCAGAGATACATGATGGCTATATTCTCTAATATGATTGGAAATAATGTCGAATTGTTCATGGACGACTTCTCCATCTTTGGACATTCGTATGATGAATGCTTGAATAATCTCCGTTTGGTGCTCAAAAGGTGTGTTAAGACCAATTTGGTGCTCAATATGGAAAAATGTCACTTCATGGTGCAACAAGGCATCATTCTTGGGCATAAAGTCTCTAGTAAAGGTCTTGAGGTGGATAAAGCCAAGATGGGCGTCATTGAAAATCTTCCACCACCTATTTCTGTGAAAGGAATCCGTAGCATTCTTGGTCATGTGGGTTTTTATCGGCGTTTCATCAAGGAATTCTCTAAGATATCTAAGATGTTGTGCAATTTGCTCGAGAATGATGTGCCTTTCAAATTTGATGATGAATGATTCGCAGCATTCAAGACTCTCAAGAAGAATTTAATCACATCATCAGTTATTACGGCACCCGATTGGAGAGAACCTTTTGAGACGATGTGTGATGCAAGTGATTATGCAGTGGGAGCAGTTCTTGGGTAGCGAAAGACTAATATCTTTCATGTGGTCTACAATGCTAGTAAGACGCTAAATGAAGCCTAACTGAACTACACCACTACTGAGAAGGAGCTCTTGGCTATAGTTTTTGGTTTCAAAAAATTTCGATCTTATCTACTTGGGACAAAGGTGACAGTGTTCACTGATCACGCTGCCATCCGCTATCTGGTCTCAAATAAGGATTCAAAGCCTAGACTTATTCATTGGATTCTCTTACTACAGGAATTCGAGTTAGAGATCAAGGATCAAAAAGGTACTGAAAATCAAGTAGATGACCATCTCTCTAGATTGGAGAATCCCAATTGTACTTCACATGATAAGATATTGATCAACGGATCTTTTCCGGATGAGCAGTTATTCACAATTCAAGAGGAAGAGCCATGGTTCGCAGACATTGTGAACTATCTTGTTAGCAATATAATGCCTTCTAATATGAATGCGGCTCAAAAGAAGAAGTTTCTGTATGAGGTGAAGTGGTACATGTGGGATGAACCATATTTGTTTAGACAGGGAGCTGACCAGATCATTAGGAGATGTATCCCATTCTGTGAGACGGAGGGGATATTACGAGACTTTCATTCCACAGATTATGGTGGACATTATGGTGGTGAAACAACAGCAGCTCGTATTCTTCAAGCAGGTTTTTTCTGGCCTACATTGTTTAAGGATGCACATCAGTTCGTTTTAAGGTGTGATCGCTGCCAAAGAGTTGAGAATCTTTCCATAAAGGATGAGATGCCTTTAAATGCGCTACTTGAAGTTGAGGTCTTCCATATTTGGGGAATCAATTTCATGGGACCATTTATCTCGTCCTGTAATAATCAGTACATCTTGCTGGCAGTCGATTATGTCTCGAAATGGGTAGAAGTCAAAGCTCTACGGACTAATGATACAAAGGTAGTGTTGAGTTTTCTTCATAAGCAGATATTCACAAGGTTTGGAATGCCACGAGTTATCATAAGTGACGAAGGGTCGCATTTCTGTACTCGTAAGTTCACTTCTATGATGCAACGTTATAATGTGAATCATCGCATTGCTACTGCCTATCATCCGCAAACTAATGGTCAAGCTGAAGTGTCTAATAGAGAGATCAAGCGCATTCTAGAGAAAGTCGTTTGTCCGCCAAGGAAAGATTGGTCTTTGAAGCTCGATGAAGCTGTTTGGGCTTATAGAACAGCATACAAGACTCCACTTGGGATTTCCCTGTTTCAACTTGTCTATGGTAAGGGATGTCATTTACCTGCGGAGCTTGAGCATAAGGCTCATTGGGCATTGAAGAAGTTAAACCTTGAAGATGCAGCTAGGAAGAAGCGAATACTTCAGTTAAATGAACTTGATGAATTTTGACTTCAAGCGTACGAAAACAACAAAATGTACAAGGAAAATGTAAAAAGGTGGCATGACAGGAAGCTATCGCCTAAGTCATTCATGTCGGGGCAAGAAGTTCTTCTATTCAACTCTCGTCTCCGAATTTTTCCTGGAAAGTTAAAATCAAGGTGGTCTGGACCATTTATCGTCAAAACTGTGTTTCCACATGGAGCGGTGGAGATTTTTGAGAACGACCCGGGCCAAGCATTCAAAGTAAATGGTCAGAGATTGAAGCACTATTATAGGGATACGGCAAACCGTGAAGTGGTTAGTGCCATTTTATTGTCAACTTGATTGCATAACTCCACGTCAAGCTAATGACGTAAAAGAAGCGCTTCTTGGGAGGCAACCCAAGATATGAGACCATAGGACACCTTAGAATATAGTAATTTATCCAAAAACCCAAAAAGATCAGAAAAAAGTTGCAGATTTTTTTTTCCAGTAAGCTAACATGCGACCGCGTGCCAGCAGGTGACCGCGTGCTGGTGCCACGCGACCGCTTGCGACCCTGACTTTTGAAAAATTGTTTTTCAGCCTAAAAAAATAAAACAAAAAAACAAAACAAAAAAATTCACAAAAAATATATAACTGAAAGGCATATGGCATAGCCTATTTGTATATTCGAGGATTTAACTCAACTCAAATAAGAATGTAATAAGTAAATAGTGGATCTATCGTCAGAGAGATCTCATATAGTAACATCTGTCAAAGGGTTAAGAAACATTATTCATCTACAGACTTGAAGAATTAATTCACTGGAAGAAGCTCAAGAAATTGATCAAGCCTCAGTGATATAAATCAGGATTGTGGATTTAATTAAGTGACAGAGATCTCGTCAGGGTATCAATTAATTACAAGGATTTAGTTTGAAGAAAATCAAGAGTATCAAGGTCAAGACTTGAAGAAACGTCACGGAAGTTAGTCACTCATGAACTAGACAGTACATCGAGTGTCAACATTGAAGTGGTGGAATTGATTCATACTTGACAGTAATTTTCAGAAGATTTTCAGAAGAATGGTTGCTGCTCAAGATTAATATTAATTCTCTATTAATTAATTAAGTCATATAATTTAATTAAGAAAATAAATTATATCTGCAAAGATTAATTTATTGATTAATTGAATTAATTGATTAATTAATTCAGAATTAATATTAAGGATTTTCAGAATTATTATTAGATTAAAATCTATTAATAATTCAGTAAGACTATTTGATTTGAACTACTATGACAATCGGTATGACAATTGATAGTCATACCGAAAGTCTTGCTAGTTCATTCTGATTGTCTTGCTAGCTATTGGGATTGTCTTGCTAGTTCAAAAGGATAGTCTCACCGAAAGTCCTACCAGTTCAAATGGATTGTCATACCAGTTCATTTGATTGTCTTGCCGAAAGTCTTGCTGAGTAAACTAGATGGTTTTGTTTACTTAAACAACAAAACACAGCAGAAGACTACAATGCAATAATTCAACAGAACACACAAGAGAAAAAGAAGCAGAAAACAAAGGCACAACATTTTATTTTTCATCTGCTTTTCTTCAAGATTAAATTTCTAGATTGTAAAGTTAAATCCAATCAACTAGAAATCTTTATCTTGTTCTTGTGTATCAATCTAGCGGATTAAAATCCCTAGAACTTAATCTCAAATCGCATTTAGCATTTGATCTTTTAATTGCAAAAATAGAAAAGGTTCATGTCGAATTTATTCTAGATTTGTAATAATTGATTTGAGATTAATCCCTTGTAACCGATACCGTAGTTGTAACACCTTTCAAGTTTAATAAAAGTTTTATTTAACTTGAATTTTGTTTCACTTTTTTATTCTGCATTTTATTCGCTTAAACGGTATTGTTTGCATTTAACCCCCCCTTCTACAAACAAATTGGGACCTAACAATAACCCATTCCGCGAGTCACCTGAGGCGGTTCCGATAAGTATCGTTTGTGAGTTCTATGCGAACGCCAAGGCCGACAATAATGGGTTTTCTGTTTTTTGTGGGTTTACTGTTGACTATCAGCCCGAGGCGATTCACCGTGTGATTGGACAGTGATAAAGGGAACCATATTAGGAGAACTGAAATTCAAAGGCCCCTGAGGACTTTGATTTGGACTTGATTATTGCTATTCTCTGTCAGCCGGGCACAGTGTGGAAGTTCAAAAGGGGATCCAACGATTATCATACTTTTCCTGCTGTCCCGATGAACAGGTATGCTCGTGCTTGGAATGCATTTATATGTGCTAATATTCTTCCCTCTTCACATGCACATGAGGTTACAGTGGAGAGGGCGAGGTTGTTATGGGGGATTCTGAATGATGGATATGTGGACCTTAGTGAGTACATCTACCAAGGAATTTTAAAGTTTTTGAGGGAAAATCGCAATACTCTATCCCGTATGCCTCTATTGTCACAAAGCTTTGCAAGGCAGTTGGAGTCTAGTGGCCTTCCTACGAGCAGCTGCAGATGCCGGCCGTACCTATTGATTCATCGACTTTGAATGCGATGCAGGAGTGGATGGGTGGAGAGCCCGAGTCACATAGTTTGTGGTATCACCTTCCAGGAGGAGTTCCAGCAGCTGGTGCTATCATGGCTAGGCCCAGTCAAGCTCAGGGAGAGGCAGGCTCTTCGAGAGCCCAGGGAGGAGATGGTTCGGGATTGGCTGATGTCCAGTACAGGAGGCTTTTGAGGAGGATGGATGCGATGTGTGAGTCACAGAGTCGGTTTGTGGAGGAGATCACCCTGGCACTTGGGACTGCATTTAGAGGCCTTGGAGCTAACATCCAGTGACCCATTTTTGGTGAGGATTCTGCTTATCCACCTCCTGACACTCCACCCTCTGAGAGTGATGATGATGATTCGTCTGAGTAGGTATACCCTGTGTTCCTTTCTATTACCTTTACTCGGGATAGTGAAGATTTTAAGTTTGGGGGTGGTAGTTAAGAGACGTATTTGTGTGTGTCACGTAGTTGCATATTCATGATAGTTTAGTTCATATAGTTGCATATTTTTTCCATATAGTTTTTTTTTATTATTTATAGCTTTATTTATCATGTCATATAGCTCATGCATATTCCATTATCCTTTTGTGTTGCTTTACCGATTAATATGTGATATTGATGCGAGTGTAGTGATATCTTAGAGTGATGTTGAATCTTTTTAGGTTGATATGCATGCTAGAAACACTTGTAATTTCACTAAGTCTTAGAGTATGCTTAAGGACTAGATCGTTATCATGGTTTGATGGTTTTTGAGGTTAATCTATTGCTTATACTTAGAATGCATGCTAGGCTCTTAATGATAAAAGACATGAAAAGATAAAAAATTAGAGATATAAATTAAAATTCATTGTTAATTGTGGCTAGGCGTCAAATGGCTAGTAGCCGGCTCGTATTGTATACGAGTAGTCTAGGGTTGAGCAAGATGGAGCGAAACACACTTGCTCATAAATTGAATTTTTTTATTAAATGTGTGAAAAAAAATAAAAAAAGAAAGAAATTAAAAAGAAAAAAAAGAGAAAAAACAAATGGTTTAATGCACAATTGATCACGAGTGGGCTCTTTGGTATTCGAGTTATTAAGTTCTTAGGGGACTTTGTGTCTAGTGACCTAAGGCTTTTATAGTCTAAGATCCGCTAACCTAACGCTCGCTAAATGGATACCATTGCATAAGTCTTTTGTGAACCTCACTCATTGCACGATCAAATAAGAATTTGTTTTATGTGTTGAATAAAAGCATGATTCCGTAATAAACTCCAATAATCTTGTAGTGTTGTTAGGTCCCAATTTGTTTGTAGAAGGGGGGGGGGGTAGAATGCAAACAATACCGTTTAATCGAATAAAATGCGGAATAAAAATGTGAAACAAAATTCAAGTTAAATAAAACTTTTATTAAACTTGAAAGGTGTTACAACTACGGTATCGGTTACAAGGGATTAATCTCAAATCAATTATTACAAATCTAGAATAAATTCGACATGAACTTTTTCTATTTTTGCAATTAAAAGATCAAATGCTAAATGCGATTTGAGATTAAGTTCTAGGGATTTTAATCCGCTAGAGAGATACACAAGAACAAGATAAATAATTCTAGTGGATTGGATTTAACTTTTCAATCTAGAATTTTGATCTTGAATAAAGCAGATGAAAAATAAAATATTTGAGCCTTTATTTTCTGCTGAGTTCTTGACTTGTGTTTTTGTTGAATAATTGCATGCATATCTTCTGCTGTGTTTTTTGTTGTTTAAGTAAACAGAACAATCCAGTTTACTCAGCAAGACTTTCGGCAAGACAATCAAATGAACTGGTATGACAATCCATTTGAACTGGTAGGACTTTCGGTGAGACTATCCACTTGAACTAGCAAGACAATCCCAATAGCTAGCAAGACAATCAGAATGAACTAGCAAGACTTTCGGTATGACTATCAATTGTCATACCGATTGTCATAGTAGTTCAAATCAAATTGTCTTACTGAATTATTAATAGATTTTAATCTAATAATAATTCTGAAAATCCTTAATATTAATTCTGAATTAATTAATCAATTAATTCAATTAATCAATAAATTAATCTTTGCAGATATAATTTATTTTCTTAATTAAATTATTTGATTTAATTAATTAATAGAGAATTAGTACTAATCTTGAGCAGCAACCATTCTTCTGAAAATCTTCTGAAAATTACTGTCAATTATGAATCAATTCCACCACTTCAATGTTGACACTCGATGTACTGTCTGGTTCATGAGTGACTAACTTCCGTGACGTTTCTTCAAGCCTTGACCTTGATACTCTTGATTTTCTTCAGACTCAATCCTTGTAATTAATTGATACCCTGACGAGATCTCTGTCACTTGATTAAATCCACAATCTTGATTTATATCACTGAGGCTTGATCAATTTCTTGAGCTTCTTCCAGTGAATTAAGTCTTCAAGTCTGTAGATGAATAATGTTTCTTAACCCTTTGACAGATGTTACTCTGTGAGATCTCTCTGACGATAGATCCACTATTTACTTATTACATTCTTATTTGAGTTGAGTTAAATCCTCGAATATACAAATAGGCTATGCCATATGCCTTTCAATCTCCCCCTATTTGCTTGTTAGACAATAACAACAAATACCTAGAGGATAACTCAACTAACAAATAAGAAAAAGATATAAACAGTAATGCAAAGTAAATAGCAGAAAAGTTCTGGATTATATTTAACATTTTCCAGATTCCAAAAGAAATTTACAAGTGAATACAAGATAGATGTTCCTCTAGCCTGAACATATAACTACATTAGACTATCTTGATTCATAAAGCTCTAATCATATTACATTGAGTTTTGAGCTAATTGATTTCAGTTGTCTTCTCTTCTGACTTCACCTTCTTCTAAATCTTGAAGCAACTCTTTGTCAAAGACACGATCCTTTTCTGAAGTGAAGCTTGCTGGTCTGACTGGTTGAACTCCAACTGACTTCAGCTTATTCTTGATCTGATTGTACCTTTTAATATTCTTTTCACAATAAGCTTGAATCAAATCAGCAGCTTGAGTCTTCAACATGGATGAGTATCCAGCAGTTCTTAAATGATGTTCCATCCAAACCAGATGCTTAGCTGAGTAGTCTTTAAGAGATTGTACATCTAGCTGACAGATTTGAAGACAATCAGACTTAAAGAATCTCACCTGATGAGGATTGTTGACCACTTGAGGACTAGCCCTGCTGGCAAACTCTTTAAGCCTTTCTCGAAGAACTTCATTCAATTCTGAGCTTCTTTTTACCTTGTTGAGAAGAACCCAAATCTCTGACAAAGAACGATTCTCAAACAGATGAAGTGACACCTTGAAAGAACCTTCACTCTGACAATATACAAAAATGCTCATCTCAT
The DNA here is from genome assembly GCF_009905375.1 of Apium graveolens. Taxonomy (NCBI): domain Eukaryota; kingdom Viridiplantae; phylum Streptophyta; class Magnoliopsida; order Apiales; family Apiaceae; genus Apium; species Apium graveolens. The sequence goes on along the minus strand of NC_133657.1, from coordinate 131,873,381 downwards.
TTAGGGATCTATCAAAAGCAGCTGTGATCCTTGAGACTTCAGTCTTGATAGCATTCATGTACATGTCATTGTTAGGATTTGAGATTTCCAGCTTGTCAAGAAGATGTAGGAACTGTCTATCATTGTTAGTGCTCAGCTGAGGCATATCAAGTACTCTCCTAGCTTCATCCCATTTCTCACCAATCTTCAGTCTGATATCTCTTCTCCTTTCTTGAGCCTTAATGTCATGAAGACGTTGCTTTTGAAGAGTTTCTGTTCTTTGTATGTCTTTCCTCATGTCAATGATCTGGGAGACCTTTTTGAGTTCAGCTTCTTTTCTTTTCATCTCTGACTGCTGCTGCTGAAACTCTTTCTCAAAGATAAGATCCACTGTAACTTCCTCTTCCCATTCTCCAAAATCACTTTCCTCTTCAGCTTCAAATAAACCATCTTTATCTTCCAAGACTGGTTCAGTGGGAATGTCAAAAATGTCAAAGTCATCCTGTTCTCCACTGTAATAGACATCATCAGCCTTTCCTTTGTCCCCAGCAGAGGTATCTTTTTCTTTCCCCTTTCCACTATTCCCTTTCTTCTCCCTCTTAGTTGAGGGATCCTCTACTGACTTTCCCTTAGATCCTCCATGACCTCCATCACCTCCCGAGCCTGAGCCTCCACCAGACGGCCCTTCAAAGTAAGTCCTTTGTTCTTCATTGGGACAGTGAGAATTTTTGATCATGTAGTACAGGTGCTTCATCCCTTCATTCAGATGTTCCATACCTGTCTCTATCTTCAGAAATCTAGAGGAATCCAGTGAATGATTCATTTCAACCAAATCTTCAAGAGAAGTCATCCTTGTATGTAGAGAGCAGAAGTCAGAAATGTCATCAGATGATAAAGTTGGAGTTTCCTGAATGGAATTGAGCTTTGGTGTGACAGTGTTCTTGAGATCTGAGATATCATTTCTTATGAGTGCCAGCTGATTGTTGACAGAGGTGGAAGAAGAAGACCGTTCAACCACTTATGCTTTGAATGCTTGAGCTTCAGCTTGGATTTTAGCAAGTTCTTCTTTTAGAGCAGCAATCTGAGCTAACAAGTTTTCAGTATCAGTGTCTGTGTGTGCTCTCACCTGAATTTCACTCGTGTTTGGTTCACTCACCTCACGTGCTTGTGTTTCTCTTAATATAATTGCTCGTGAGGAGTCTTCCTGTTGCTGTTCTTCTGTACCTATAGTTAAAATCACCCTAGCCTCTTCAAGAGAGGTCAGTGGTGGTGCAATGGGAATTCGCGAGTCCCGATCCTCAGTCAAACCTATCATTTCATGTGAAATAGATGTCTGAATTGCTTCAGGGATAGATTGACCGAGTTGCCCTCCACTTTCTCCAGATAAATCTGCGAGTGGAGAATCCCGTGAGGGAGCCAGAGGTGTTTGATCTGGGAGGGGAGAAAATGACTCTATTAAGGGTGGCTGAGAGTCAGATTTTCCCTCAGAAGCATGTGACTGCTCTTCTGCCGTAACTATGACAGGCACTATAACAGACTCTATGTGCACTCCTCGCTCTGTGTCCTCAGTATCATCTGTGGATATGTATGGTTCCATTGTGAGTAATGGAATTGTGCTTGACTCAGTACAAAATGCCATGGCCCTATGGCGAATTTCAATAGATTCATCCTGTTGAGAGAATGTCTCTAGTAACTGTTCATTGGCCATTTCAAAGTCCATGTCCTGTTGGGAGGACAAGGATGGGCTTTCAGATGCCTCAGTATAAGTTCTTCTTTTCTTTGAAGGAGGCAGAGCTGAGGGTTCACTCACATTTAACAATGCACTACTTCCTATTAATCTTCTGGGTAACATTTTAGATAGTGGGGGAGAGGTTGAGATAGTATATGACTCTGTGTTTGGCTCTACGACCTGGGATTGAAGCTGTGGTTCTACAACTTCATGGTCAGCCCTATCAACCACTGGGGGTCTTTCAACAGAAGTAGGAATTGAGTGAGAGTGAGGAACTACTACCTGTAATGGAAGAGCATCTGATGTTGGAGGAGCCTGGGTGGCTTGAACCACTGGAGGTTGAGGATGCTGTTCATGACCGGGAAGATTGAAAATAGGTAAAGGAATATAAGTGGCCATGAAAGCAGATACAAGTACTGGAACTTGCATGAATTTAAAGGTTGTGTCTTGGCGGGTGTAAATCTTTTTGCTTACTGGAGGGGGTTCGGTTACTGCAGAGTTAGCAAAAAGGGCTTTGTGTTCAGGTGTGAGAAGATGATCTGCTATAAGCATGAGAAAACGAGTATAGTAACATGATACCCTACGATTTGTAGAATGATCACGTAAGCAGTAGTGAGACGTCTCAAGAGAATGGGAAAAAGTAGTTTGCCAAAATTGATCCTTTGATTGAAGACAACCGCAAGACCAATATACTGCAGAGTGGAAGTGATGTTGTGAAAGTTGGATTTAGTGCAGTTGGCAAACACTTTAGAAAGTGTATCGTAGAAAATATCCCATTCAGACACCAAATTGGATTTTGAAAGTTTGGTTAAATTGATCACCCCCTGATAGTGAATAGCATGGAAAAAGTTTATGATATCATTTTCAGAGGGTAAATTACAGAAATTGTCCAATGGAAAATTTAACGCCTGATTGACTACTGTTTCATCAACCACATACTGTGTGTTTGCCACGGTGAATGAAAAAGATTTTGAATCATCGGCCACAGTAGAGGTTGTGCAAATCAGTCTAAGCAGATCGACATTTAAAATCACATTGGATTTAATAGCAGAGCTAACAATCGAATGGTCATTTAAAAATCTAATCCAAGGCTTAAATTTTTCCACATCACATTTTTCCGGATTAAAATAACCAACCTGATTATGCGCGACAATTTGGAAATTGAGAGCCATTTTTAAAATAATAATAAGACACACACTTTCAGAATTTTAAGAATAATATTAAAAAAATTCGAATTAATTAAATTAATTTAATAATTCGAATTAAATTAATTATAATCGAAAAATTTAGACAGGAATGTATCTCGTTAAAATTCCTAACTCACAAACACAGTTTTGAAAAACCAAAAGACACGAATCAGAAATTAAAAATAAAATAAAATAATAAAAAATACCCAAAATAAAAAAAACAGAAACTGATTTTGATTGATTGATTTCTTTTAACAAAAATCCAACAGCACTTCTGTATGTATATACTTGTATGTATATATCACATGAGTGATGATTTTTGTATGCTGAGTAAAAACTCGAGCAAGAAACAATGGTGACTGTGGTTGAATCGAAGAGAGAGAGAAAGAAGGAAAAAACTGTTGAAATTTTTGAAAAACAAAGAAAATGAACTGATGAAACTTAAAACACACACAAAAACAGGTTAAGTAGTATAACTGGTATGACAATCCGGGATTGTCTCACCGATTGTCATACCGATAGTCTTACAAGGCAAAAACAAATTAGAAAAAAGAAGAAATAGGAGTAATAAAAATAATAAATACTAAATATATATAACTGGTATGACAATCTGATAGTCATACCGATTGTCATACCAGTACAAAATAAAACATAATATATCTGAAATTAATTTTATTACTGGCATGACAATCAATAGTCATACCGATTGTCTTGCCAGTTATAAAATTAAACTGATTAAATAAAACAAGTATTAGTACTGGAATGACTTTCAGCAGGACAATTTAATTGTCTTGCCGATTGTCATTCTAGTATAAAATAAATTAAGTATTTTAAATATACTGAATAATTAACATAAAAACTGTTAAAAAAAACATAAACATAAACAAAAAAAAATATATAAAATATTACAATTACAGAAAACTGAAATGAATATGGCAGAAAATATTTACATAAATAAAATAATTAAAATATTGCAGAGATAATAATATTTTCAGTCCAAAAATAGATTTCTTTTGAATTTTAACAACTTAAATTCATAGAAAAATATTTTTAGAGAAAATAAAATATTCTGAGACATTAAAATTAACAATTTGAGTAAATAAATAAGATAAGATAGTAAAAAATTCCATAGAAATAAGCAAGACATATGATAGAATGATAAAATAAATTTGCAAATGAATTTTTTATTTATGAAAAATTCATTTGTAAATTCATTCAAGAACAGATCTCAGATATTAACTAAATTAATCACTAAAACTATTCAACATGCCCAATTTACCAACTAATCTGGTAAATGTGGATTCATCAAGTGGTTTAGTGAAAATATCTGCTATTTGTTCTTCTGTTGGAACAAAAAATAGTTCAACAGTACCACTCATGACGTGCTCTCTAATAAAATGATACCTGATGTCAATGTGCTTTGTCCTCGAGTGCTGCACAGGGTTGTTGGTGATGGCTATTGCACTTGTATTTTCACATAAAATAGGAATTTTGTTCAATACAGAGCCATAGTCTCGTAGCTGGTTCCTAATCCACAAGATCTGAGCACAGCAGCTTCCAGCAACAATATATTCAGCCTCGGCTGTTGAGTTGGAAACTGTTTGCTGTTTCTTGCTATACCATGAGACTAGCCTGCTTCCTAGGAATTGACAACTCCCTGAGGTGCTTTTCCTATCAACAACACTTCCTGCGTAATCTGAATCTGTATATCCAACAAGGTTAAAACCAGATTCTTTAGGGTACCAAATACCTAGATTTGGTGTTCCCTTAAGATATCTTAAGATTCGTTTAACAGCAACGAGATGAATATCTCTAGGATCCGCTTGGAACCTTGCACATAAATATGTAGCATACATAATATCTGGTCTACTTGCAGTAAGATAGAGTAACGAGCCAATCATACCTCTGTAGCTTGTGACATCTACCTTAATGGAGTTTTCACATGGTCCAAGCTTGACAGCTGTAGTTGATGGAGTCCTTGCTGATGCAGAATCCTCTAGATTGTACTTTTTGAGGAGTTCCTTGAGATACTTGGATTGACAAATAAATGTTCCATCTAACCTTTGATTTACTTGTAATCCAAGAAAGAACTTCAGCTCTCCCATCATGCTCATTTCAAACTTGTTGTGCATTAACTTAGCAAATCTCTTACAGAGATTATCATTAGTAGACCCAAATATTATATCATCCACATAGACTTGGACTAATATAGTATCATTCTTATGTTTTTTAGAAAAGAGAGTTTTGTCTATCACACCTCTAATAAAGCTATTTTCAATAAGAAATTCAGAGAGAGTGTCATACCATTTTCTTGGAGACTGTTTTAGCCCATAGATAGCCTTGAACAGAAAGAAGAAAAAATCCAAATGATTTGGATCTTCAAAACCAGGAGGTTGCTCTACATATACCTCTTCATCCAGCTTTCCATTCAGAAAGGCGCTCTTGACATCCATTTGATAAACTTTAAAGTTTGAGAATGCTGCGAATGCTAGAAATATCCTGATGGCCTCAAGTCTAGCCACTGGAGCAGAGGTTTCATCATAATCAATGCCTTCAGCTTGAGAATACCCTTTTTCTACCAGTCTTGCCTTGTTTCTTGTAACCACACCATCTTCATCTAGTTTATTCCTGAATACCCACCTAGTACCAACAGCTTTCTTGTGTGTAGGTCTAGGTACAAGTTTCCAGACTTGTTGACTTTCAAACTGATTGAGTTCATCTTGCATAGCAATCACCCAATCTGGATCAGTTAGTGCTTCTTCAATCTTCTTAGGTTCCATCTCAGAAAGAAATCCTGAGAACAGACACTCATTTTGAGTAGCACGTCTAGTTCTGACTCCAACATCTGGATCACCAATAATCAACTCAAAAGGGTGAGCTTTATTCCAGACAGTCTGTCTTGGAAGATTTGATCTTGATGATTCGCCTTGAAATTCATTGTGATGTTGTGTCCTACTAGATGATCCTTCAGCATCTCCCCCTGAGTTGTTGCCATGTTGACTTGAAGATTCTCCATCAGTAGCAGTGGTATCTCCATTGTTGCCAAAGTTTCCATTACTATTACCTTGAGTATCATCAAGATTAACAGGTTCTTCACCAGCAACAACCTCAGGTTCTTGACCATGTTCTGATTCTGAATCTGACATATCATCAAACTTCATTTTCTCAGAAGGATCTTCAGTTTGGATACTAGGGAGTTTAGTGTCATCAAATGTAACATTGACACTTTCAGTTACTTTGTGTTGATCAATGATATACACTCTGTATTATCTTCTTCCATATCCAACAAAAATACCCTCATATGCCTTTGCCTCGAATTTACCACGACGCTCATCTCCATCCTTTAGCACGAAGCATCTGGCACCAAATACATGAAAGTATTTGATAGAAGGTTTCTGTTCATTCAAAATCTCATAAGGAGTTTTCATGAAGTCTTTGTTGATTAGAGTTCGATTCTGAGTATAACATGCAGTATTGACAGCTTCAGCCCAAAAGTACATTGGAAGACCGGATTCACTTAACATCGTTCTTGCAACTTCAATCAATGTACGATTCTTCCTTTCTACCACTCCATTTTGCTGAGGGGTTCTAGGAGCTAAAAATTGTCTGGTAATCCCTTTGTCTGTACAGAATTCATTGAGAAGTGCATTCTTGAATTTTGTCCCATTATCTGACCTTATTGCTCTAACAGGGACGTTAGAATCTAACTCAATCATCTTGATATGATCAATCACAACTTGTGGTGTTTCATCCTTAGAGTGAAGAAATAAAACCCACGTATACTTGGAATAGTCATCAACTATCACAAGACAGTAACACTTCTTTGACATCGAAAGGACATTAACTGGTCCGAATAAATCCATGTGCAATAATTGCAGAACACCAGTTATGGAAGATGTGTCAGTGCCTCTGTGACTTGCTTTCTTTGACTTTCCTTTCTGGCAAGCCTCACATAGTCCTTCTGGAGAGAATTCCAGCTGAGGCAGACCTCTTACCAATTCTCTTTTTACAAGAGAATTCATTGTTTTGAAATTGAGATGAGAGAGTCTCTTGTGCCATAGCCAACTCTCATATGACGATGCCTTTGCATAGAAGCAATTGACTTCAGGATTGCTTCCAGAGTTCATGTCAGCTACGAACAGATTTCCTTTCCGGATTCCCATTAAGGAGGGTTTTTCACTTTTCTTGTGCAGAATCTGACACTTCAGCTTGTCGAATAAAACATTGTAGCCGTTGTCACAGAACTGACTAATGCTAAGCAGATTGTGTTCAAGTCCTTGCACAACATATACATTTTCAATGATAACATTTCCAGCTAGCAAACAGCCATATCCCTCCGTTAAACCTTTGCTGTTATCTCCAAAGGTAACCACTGGGCCAGCTTTCTCAACCACATTTGATAGTAGGGCTCTATCTCCGGTCATATGTCTTGACGATCCGCTGTCAAGAATCCACACTACCGGTTGTACCTATTTAATGCCCTGCAATACAAATGGATTAGACCTTCTTCGGAACCCAAGCTTGGCTGGGTCCGGCATACTTGTAAAATTGGCCTTTATCAGGCAAAACAACATTGTTAATTTTAATATTCTCAACGTTCTCAATGACTGAACATTTGACCTTATGAACAGCCTTGACAAATTTCTGTTTAGACTTAGGCACAAATGTCTCCTTTCTAGCTTTAGGAGGACTAGCAGTCTTAGACCTATCATTCTTTCTATTATTCACATGCTGACGAGGAGTAGTCTTATCATTAGAAACATGCTTACCATTAAAATAAGCAAACATCAGATTAAAAGCACAAGACATACAATCAGGAACACCACATGCTTTATAAGAAGGATTAACAATAGGCAACTTATGCATGGTAGACATGGCATTTGTGTTATCCAACTCATGTGTGTCTGAGTTAGTCTCAGTTGCTTTCACAACCGTGACTGGAACTTTTGACACACTTGACTTGGAGACAGCTTTCTCATTAGCATTATCTTCAGCATGGATTTCTTCTTGAATAATAAAAGAGGTCTCATCAAATGGTTCAGCAATAGATTCTTTATAGAGGGGTTCATCAACACCCTTAAGCACATGTGGTACTTCCCTGCCTTTAGCACAGACATGAGGAGGGGAGTTTATGCCTAATTTTCCAATAGTAGCATTGTAATCATAACCTATACCAGATGTTTGATTAACAGCTTGCTTATTGTAAAACTCTTTGGACTTCGAACAAGAATTAAAGTAAGCTTTAACCTTAGCCTCAAGACCGGTGATCTTGTCTTTGAGAATAGTTTCAAGTTGTCTATAACAGTCAACTCTATTCTCTAGAAAAGATACTTGTTCTTTTAATTTATCTTGATTAATGTGCACAAGTCTTAATTCATTGACCTCTTTCTCAAGGACTTTGATTTGTTGATTTAACAATTCATTATCACGATGAGCACAATCTAAGGAACCTCCTAGATGATAAACTAATTCAGCATCAGTAAATTTTACCTCTTTTCTTGACGATGAGGTGTTTGCATCACTAGCCATGAGAGCAAGATTCCCAACTTCTTCATCTTCACTGTCAGTATCATCCCAGCTTCTTCCCTTTGCCAGGTAAGCCCTTTCAGATTTACTCTTTTGATTAGAATCGTAAGAGTTCTTCCTTGCTTGTTTTGGCTTCCTGCATTCTGTGGCAAAGTGTCCAAACTCATTACAGTTTAAGCATCGAATGGTGCTTCGATCAACCATCCCTGTTTTATACCCACCACTGCTGGTGTTAGAGGATGAAGATCCACCTTTCTGGAATCTGTTGTAGTTGGACTTGTACTTGAACTTGGGATTCCTTTTGAATCTGACATTTGAGAATCTCTTGACAATCAGGGCCATTGACTCATCCTCCAATTGCTCCAGTTCTTCCAAGGAATAATAATCATCTCCTGATCGATTTGTAGTAGGAGGATCAAATTCTGCTACTATCACATTATCTTCAACCTTGGAAGACTGTACCATTCTTTCTGACTGTTGAGATTGTTGTTGATATTGTGGTTGTTGTTGTTCATCAGCTACTAGAGCAGTAGACGTGCTGACCACTCTTCCTTTCCCGTAAACTTCCTTCTGCTGAATCTGCTCCAACTCATAAGTCTTTAACACACCATAGAGCCTTTCAAAGAAATCTCACTCAGATCTCTTGCTTCTCTTATGGCAGTGATTCTATGTTCGAGATGAGTTGGCAGTGTTAAAAGGAACTTTTTGTTGACCTCCCTGATGGAATAGTATTTACCATTAATGTTCAGGTTGTTGATCAATGCATTGTACCTCTCAAACACTTCAGTGATTCCTTCTCCTGGATTGGATTTAAAGTATTCATACTCAGAGGTTAGGATTTCTAGCTTGTTCTCCCTAACTTCTTCTGTGCCTTCATTAATAATCTCAATAGTTTCCCAGATATGTTTGGAATCTTTACAATTCATCACATGTCTATTCATCAAGGGATTAAGGGAATCTACTAAAATTAATTGAAGGCTAGCATCCAGGGAGGCTTCTTCTATTTCAGCAGGAGAGAAATCCTCAGGATCTTTGACATAAGTTCTCGCTTTGGTGATCACCACATCATTTTCTATTACCTCTGGTTCAATAACCATAGGAATTTTGGACCCTTCTTTAACACTTGCAAATATTTGGGATTAGCCACTTGTAAAAACAGTAGCATCTTCTTCTTCCATATAACATAATTTTCTTTATCGAAAAGTGGAATTTTAACGGTTCCAACTTTTTGTGTAGTCATTATGAATTTTTTGAGTGAATAAAAAATTCAAGAAGTGAAAGAAACACAAAAGTCTAGGATCTAGATTTGTACGTTAATCAGAAGGCTCTGATACCAATTGTTAGGTCCCAATTTGTTTGTAGAAGGGGGGGGGGGTTGAATGCAAACAATACCGTTTAATCGAATAAAATGCGGAATAAAAATATGAAACAAAATTCAAGTTAAATAAAACTTTTATTAAACTTGAAAGGTGTTACAACTACGGTATCGGTTACAAGGGATTAATCTCAAATCAATTATTACAAATCTAGAATAAATTCGACATGAACTTTTTCTATTTTTGCAATTAAAAGATCAAATGCTAAATGCGATTTGAGATTAAGTTCTAGGGATTTTAATCCGCTAGAGAGATACACAAGAACAAGATAAATAATTCTAGTGGATTGGATTTAACTTTTCAATCTAGAATTTTGATCTTGAATAAAGCAGATGAAAACAAAATGTTTGAGCCTTTGTTTTCTGCTGAGTTCTTGACTTGTGTTTTTGTTGAATAATTGCATGCATATCTTCTGCTGTGTTTTTTGTTGTTTAAGTAAACAGAAGATCCGGTTTACTCAGCAAGACTTTCAGCAAGACAATCAAATGAACTGGTATGACAATCCATTTGAACTGGTAGGACTTTCGGTGAGACTATCCACTTGAACTAGCAAGACAATCCCAATAGCTAGCAAGACAATCAGAATGAACTAGCAAGACTTTCGGTATGACTATCAATTGTCATACCGATTGTCATAGTAGTTCAAATCAAATTGTCTTACTGAATTATTAATAGATTTTAATCTAATAATAATTCTGAAAATCCTTAATATTAATTCTGAATTAATTAATCAATTAATTCAATTAATCAATAAATTAATCTTTGCAGATATAATTTATTTTCTTAATTAAATTATTTGATTTAATTAATTAATAGAGAATTAGTACTAATCTTGAGCAGGAACCATTCTTCTGAAAATCTTCTGAAAATTACTGTCAATTATGAATCAATTCCACCACTTCAATGTTGACACTCGATGTACTGTCTGGTTCATGAGTGACTAACTTCCGTGACGTTTCTTCAAGCCTTGACCTTGATACTCTTGATTTTCTTCAGACTCAATCCTTGTAATTAATTGATAACCTGACGAGATCTCTGTCACTTGATTAAATCCACAATCTTGATTTATATCACTGAGGCTTGATCAATTTCTTGAGCTTCTTCCAGTGAATTAAGTCTTCAAGTCTGTAGATGAATAATGTTTCTTAACCCTTTGACAGATGTTACTCTGTGAGATCTCTCTGATGATAGATCCACTATTTACTTATTACATTCTTATTTGAGTTGAGTTAAATCCTCGAATATACAAATAGGCTATGCCATATGCCTTTCAAGTGTTATAAGTCATTTTGTGTCTGGAATATATTCTTCATATAAGCATGTGATTGCCTTAAGGATAATTAAGTTATGGTGATTGATCTAGTTTCGAAGCATATCTGTTAAGCATTCACACACACCACGTTTCTAGTTGTATGTTAGCTTGCGTGATTTGATTGATCTTTAGTCGCCTAATTGCATTTGTTGATATGTCATGTGTTGGTTGGTTTAGTCATCGCGAGGGGATCGCCGCATTCATATAGTTGCATTCATGCATATTTTATTCTGAGTTTGAGTCTGTGATGCTTGAGGACAAACATCGATTCAAGTTTGGGGGTGTGATAAGTGGCATTTTATACCACTTAGAGCGTCTCATAACCGCTTGAATTGGTGTCTTGGACTCAAGTATTTTGTGTATTTGACGCATTTTCTAGTGTTTTTTCATTTCAGGGTATAACTTGCTTAGATAGGTGGTTTTCATCAAATAAAGCTTAAGAAAGTGCTTGGAATCAGTCTAGGGGTTATGAACGAGGAAATCAGTAAAAACAGGAGCAAAATAAGGATTTTTTCAGAAAGGTAGCACGCGATCGCGTGCCAGGAGCAGGCGACCGCGTGCCAGCAAGCGACCACGTGGAGACAGCAAGCGACCATGTGCGTGCAGAATTTCAAAATCTGGATTTTATTAATTCAAGTACAATTGGGCTTCTGTTGGCGTGGTGACTCCTGGATGCTTATAGAAACCTTATGGGAAGACTTTTTCATCATGAAGAGCGAAGGCAAGAAGATTAAGAAGACCGTTTTAGCACGTAACAACGAAGAAGAGGAAACATTCGTTTATCTTGTGATTCTTTTAATTTGTTGTAACAGTGGATGCTAGTTTTCTTTATGCTTTGAACCTTAATACTCTTGTGACGTACTTCATTATTTATAAGTATTTTTATTAGCCTTATATCGTTGTGTTATTATCATGCTTTCATATGAACCCATGGTGATGATGAGTTCTATTATGGGCTAATCGTGATCATGGGATCCTAGCAGATTTACTATGGATTTCTTTGGTTAATTGTTTAATACCTTGGTATGTGGTGATTGTATGATATCTAGTATAGGTTGTGCTTACTCGTCTTATATGCGTCGCGAACATGTAAGATAGCCTGTTAATCTCTTGTGAAGCGACAGTGGATTTTGAGATTTAGAACTTGCCATGTTAGCATAGGTTCATGTATTATATGCATGATTAGTGGGTAACTCTAACTGTTTTACTTGCCCTGTGTAATCATCATGAAAAACTTGTGCTTAAATCGTTATGTTATCAAATTATGTATACATATAGGGTCTCAACATAATTGATATTTATTCAAATTCTATCTAATTTGTGGATGCTTGGTAGAATGGTATTCGTACAACGAAAGTTGGTGTTTATCAGTTTCGTGTTGTTCGATTAATATCATCACCATTACATGCTAAAGTTAATAACAATAACTATTTAATGAAGTAGTAATGAAGTTAGGATCTCATGTGTATTTAATATTGTTAATTCAATTATTTAATTCTCGTAGTTAATATTAGTTAACCAATCTTAATTGTTATTGTCTTGGCATTGAAGAATAATCATACATTGGTGAGTAAGTGTTAATTAAATATAATTAATCAGAGTCTCTGTGGGAATGAACTAGAAATCATTCTATATTATTTGCGAACGCGTATACTTGCGTGAAATATTTAACACATTCTTTGCGCCTAACAAAGCCTTTGCCAATAAATGCTCCAATTTTGATGCTATTACAATCACGAGTCAGCAAATCGGGCATGCTCTTTTTAATCAAACTCATTTTGATTATGCTAGTGTTGTGCTAGGGTTTATAGGTGATAGGATGAAAGAAGATAGCAATATAGTATATTTTGCTAGATTCTGTCAGCTTATATATAGTTTCTGCTGTCCCGATGCATCTCAAACCTTTGGTGAGTTAATTGAACCCTTTAAACTTCACAAAAGGGCTTTACATACTTATTATCTGTTGATAATAAGAAGGATATACTAAGACCCCTCCAAATTCCCCAATCTGTCAAACAATTCTTAGTAAATTCTGATCCTCACACATACACAACCATATATCCTGATGTTGCACCAACACAGCCTACTACTTCTCAACCTCCACCAACCCAGCCTTCCAATACTCAACCAGCACAATCCTCTCAACCACAACTATCAGCACCAACTATCAGAACCTCACCTCTCAAGTCCAAATCTAAACCACACTCTGGTACATCTAAACAAGTGCCAGTTATGAAATCTGATACACCATCTAGGTCCAAAACCAAAAGAATTATCTATGTGCCTAAATCTCCCCCAAGGAGAAGAAGAAAGTTGATTCCGAGAGATGAATCTGATGAGGATGAACAAGTCCAGGTTCCTACATCAGAACCTATGACAATATAAGCTGAAGAGTCAGCTCTTCAGAAGGAGAAAGCAGCTGAAGCTTATGGCATTCAGAAAAGAAAGAGGTCTTCACATTCTGATACAGATCATGTCACCCCTCCATCTAGAAAATCAAAATCAAGGAAGACTAGAGCAGGTGTGTATATTGCACAACCTCAATCTGAGGATACTGAAGACGCTGAGGAAGGGGATCAGGAATCTCTGATCTCATCAGAACCTATTATGATTGAAGCCTTGCCAGCACCTGAAGAAGTTCTGATTCAGGAATCTGACATTCCTGATGTCCACATATCAGAACCTGTACAAGAATCTGTGATTTCTCCACCTCACTCTCCATTCAAAGAAACTGGCTTAGTTGAAGATTCAGAATTAAGTCCTGAAATTAACATTCACAGGTTGAATATTCCAACTATTTTGTATCTGGAAGCACCACCAGCAAAAGAGTCAACTCCACCTGTTTCTCCAATACTAAATGCTGAAATTCCTACTACACCAATTCTGGATTTGGAACCTGAAGATCAGAATTTGGAAACAAATGAAGTTGCTCCAGAATCTCCTTCAGTTACACACACTCTGGTGTTATCAGAAGATGATGAGATTTTATCAAATTCTGGAGACTGTGCTCCAGCAAGTGCTCCAGTTAATGCTCCAATTCTTGGCAAGGAGGCACTGTTTAAACTTGATAAAGAAGATGCTCCTGTTCCTTGGGAGGACACTCACAGAGGAGTTGAATGGACAAAGAAGTGGAATGAACCTGACTTCATTCCCAGCCCAACTGTTCTGACAGATCATGTTGTAAAAGCTGATGAGTTGCTGATAAATTCTGACTTCAAAACACAACTTAAAGTCACTACTCTCAGTACTAAAACTCTTCAAGGTCTACACTCCAAGGCTCATGCAAAGGTTGATAAACTTCAGGAAATAGCTGATAAGCTAGACATGGTGCTCAAACTAGACAAGAAGAGGTTTATCAGACCAATTCAAGAAAAAGTGGATGTTATTAAGCTTGTTCAAGACAAGCAACATGCCCAACTAGATGAGGTCTTACAAAATCAAGCTGCTCAACATACTCAGTTAAATTAGATCCAATCTTCAGCGGAACTCCTTCTTTCTCTACTCCTGAAAGATGATGCCAAAAAGGGGGAGAAGGTAGTTAAGTCCAAATGCTCAATTAGTAAGGCACTGAAGAAAAAAGATGATTCTGAAGATAACCAGGGAAACCCTAGCAAGGGCAAAGGTCAAAGTCAAGGAAAGCAAGTTAGCAGAATTCATATTCAGAAAGTACCTGATAGTAAGATTTCTGATAAATCTACTATTCAGAGGAGTGATAAGAATACTTCAGCTGCAGATCAAACTTTGTTGGTCACAAGTTCTGAAATTGAAGATCAAGTTCTGAGAGCAAGTTCTGATAATCAAATTCTGATGACAAAGTCTGATGTTCTCATTCAAGGTAGAAGTCAAGACTCAAAGAAATTCATGCAAACCTTAAAGTTCAGGGGAAAGAAGGCAACCTTCTTTTACAAGGATCCTAAGATTCAAGCCTTAGATGAGGAACTTGCAAAGAGACTGTTCCTTAAGGATAATCCAAGAGTGTATATTCTAAGACTCAAGCCTTAGATGAAGAACTTGCAAAGAAACTGTTCCTTAAGGATAATCCAAGAGTGGACTTAGAGGAACTTAGAGAAGAAGAAGCAAGATTTAATGCTGAAAAGTCAAAACTACAGTCTAAAGCTTCTAATATAAATAAGCCTCCCAAACCTAAGGAGGAAGGTATAGTAATAAGAGAAAGATCTGCCACAGAGATTCCTAGATCAAGGACTAGATCTCAAACTACTACTGATCCCAAAGATAAGGGAAAAGGAAAAGTTGGGGAGACAGTCAAGAAACAGAAGATGAAGATTCCTCAAATTCTGATGGATCCTGTGTGCAAGATGGTTCAAGTCTTTGATGATACTGCTGCTGAAGATGAAACAGTTGAATTTCTGAAGAGAAAGAGGATGACAGAAGAATCTAAGACAACCTCTGACATAGCACAAGTTATTCAAAGTGAAGATATTTCAGAACAGCAAGCTACAGATGAAACTGCAAATCCTGACCAATTCATCAAGACATCAACCTCTGACACTGCTCAAGTTGACATAGACAGCTTAACACTTGATCAGAAAAAGAAGCTGTTATGGAACAAAGCTACTCAAGTGGAACCTAAGACCAATCTAATGCTGAATCAACTTGTATCTTTTGGGATTAGACCTAAACAAGCTAAAGACAAGTATGGGTTAGGTTCTGACAAAGAAAAGAGACAAACAAGAGTAGAAGTTACTCTCAGAGATCCTTTCATTTTGACAGACAAACCATATGAAGAAATCAAATAAAAGCACCTTGACAAAGTGTTGTCTGCTCAAATTGTCATGAATACTCATGATGAATCAGAAGTTAAAGAAAAATTGATCCTATTTCTCAATGATGGCAGAACTTACAGACTAGCATATTCTGATATGCTAAAGAAGTCTGTCAAAGAGCTTCAATACCCTTCTGGAAGTAAAATCTGATGTTACAAGAAGATGGTCAGATTATATTTTGAAGGCTATAAGAGATCTTCTCAGAATTTCTGGTGCAAAAGCTTCTGAATACATTCCAAAAATTACTGAAGATGATGGAAGGGAAGTTTCTATGAAGAAGAAGTCTGCCAAGATTGAAGTAATTTTGAAGGGAAAGTGTTTATGCTACAATGAAGACTCTTCACATCCCAGAGTTATCAGACTTGGAGATGGGATTGAAAGAACATCAATTCCTGCACTCAGAGCAGCCATTTATCATATTGGTAATAATGAAGATGAAGAACTGATGCAAGTCAAAGCACATTTAGTTGAAATTCTGAGAAATTCTGAGGACAAGCTGGTAACAAACTTTACAAGGAATCACTATGGATTCAGATTGATCCAGTGATATTGGTAAAGCTACATGTACTGTAAGTTGTATTTAGCTGTTTAAAATAATATCTCATTGCATTTGTACTTAAATGTTTTTGACATCATCAAATCTGTTAACTTGTATATTTTTCATAATTTCCAAGTTGGGGAAGATTGTTAGATATATTTGTGATGTCATGTTTAATCTGATTTTTTTAGTTTCAGAACTTAGTATCAAAACTTAACTGGAAATCAGAACTTACTGATGATAGGAAGTTATCAGAACTTAAGGCATCAGAACCTATATCAGGACTTAAGTGCGGGTACACTTCAGATAAGGAAAGCAGCTGATTTACATGAGAGGATCCGGATTAAACAAATAAAGATATGTATGAAGAATTGGACAACTATAGGACTGCATTAGATAATCTCTGATTGATGTATTCTAGGAAATAGAATCATTATCATATCAATTAGGAGATATCTTATAACTGTGTAGTATATAAATATAAATTAGGGTTTACACTATAAGTGTCATCATTCACGAGAATATTATTCATTGTAACCCTAGTAGCTCTTAGTGATATCATACATCACTGAGAGAGTAGATTAAACCTACTGTAACAGAGTTTGATATATTGAATAAACTTGTTTTCTGTTACATACTTGTGTTTATAATCGAATTGATTGTAGATACTATATTCAACCCACTTCTATAGTACCATTGAGGCCTAACAAATGGTATCAGAGCCAATCTATTAAGTTTACAAATAGTTAAGATCCAAACAAACAATCAATCATGTCTGATCAATCAAAAACACAAGACCCTCAAGAACCTGTAAAGGTTCAACCCATTCAAAACACCAGTAGATATGAAACCGTCAGGGTTCCTATGCTGAGGATGTCTGAGTACCCTGTTTGGAGTGTGAAGATGGCCATGTTTCTGGAAGCTACAAATCCAGAATATTTAGAAAGAATTTATGATGGTCCATACAAGCCCATAAAACTTTATGTTGCAGTTGGGAATGAGCCACAGAAGATGATTCCCAAAGAAAAGAGAGAACTCACCACTGAAGACATCTCTTCACTAGGCAAGGATGCAAAAGTAAGAAACTTGCTTCATAGTGCACTTGACAATGTCATGTCAAACAGGGTGATTTGATGTAAGACTGCAAAAGAAATATGGGATGCATTGGAAGTGAGATGTCAAGGAACCAATGCCATAAAAAAGAACAGGAAGACAATACTCACACAGGAGTATGAGCACTTTGACTCAAAATCTGATGAGTCACTAACTGATACATATGACAGATCTATAAAGCTGTTCAATGATCTGTCACTAGTGGATAAGGAATATGATCCAGAAGATTCAAATCTGAAATTCCTAATAGCTCTTCCTGAAAAGTGGGATTTGAAAGCTACTACAATAAGAGACAACAATGAACTTGCCGATATGTCTCTTTATGAAATTTATGGGATGCTCAAGACTCATGAATTTGAGATGGAGCAAAGAAAGAAGAGGCATGGAGGGAAGTCTAAGGCAGTTGCTTTAAATGCTGAAGAAAAGCCAATTGTCTCTATGAAGGCAAAAGGAAAGGCTCTCATCATACAGTCTGATTAAGAGTCATCAGATTTTGATGATGATGATGATTCAGAACCTGAAAATTTATCCGAAGTGGATGTTAATGCAGAGATAATGCAACTGTGTGCTCTTATGGTGAAGGGTATCACAAAGATAGCCTACAAGAAATTCAGAAAGGGTAAGAAGTTTTCCAGGAAAGGTGGAAGTTCTGACAAGAAACGGTTCAGAAAGACTGAAGGCAAAGGAGGAAAGTCTGACAGAGGAGACAATTCAAATGTCAAATGCTACAATTGTGGTGAAAGAGGCCACATCTCTCCTAATTGCAAGAAAGGAAAAGGTGATAAAGGCCAGGAACTTATCACAAAGAAGAAAAACTGGGAAGACACTTCATAATCTGAAGAACAGGTGAACTATGCCTTAATGGCAAATGCTGATAGCAGTTCTGATGCTGCTGAACTAAAGGTACCTCTATCAACTCTTGCTTTTGATACAGAAGATATTACTGAGTTGAGATTATTTCTGAAAAACATTTATATTAGCTATAGAGATCAGACTTTAGAGAATGAAAGATTAAAATATAAAAATCTAAAGTACAAAAACAGAAATAGCTATCTAGAAGAAGAGTTAGTCAAGATGAACACTATTCAGACAGAGAGAGATAATGCTGTGTATGTTAAGAATGAATTGCTTAAACAGAATGATTATCTAAAAACTGAATTAGAAAAAGAAAGAGAAATCATCAGGACTTGGACTAACTCAGGCAAAACAACTCAGAATATTCTAAGTAGTGGAAACTGGAAAGAGGGGTTAGGTTATAAAGATGGTAAAAGTGAGAAAGGGACTTTGCCAATTAAGCCAAAGGTAAATCCTATTAAATTTATTGCAAAAACTGTTGTGTCTGATTCTGAAGAGATGAAAGACTCTAAAACAGAAGTCAAAGAGAAGTCAACTAAACCAGCTTTGGTAAACATTGGCTTAATGACAAAGAAGCAGCTTAAATATAAGCTGAAAGAGATTAAAAATGTGAAAAGCTAAAGGAAGCTAGGAAAAATAGGAATGGAAAGGAAGGTGTGAATAAAAGTAATAATTATATGCCTGTTCCTAATGCTCCTAGAAAGAAATGCTATAATTGTGGAAACTCTAACCATCTTGCTTCTTTTTGCAGGAAAAATAAAGATATAAACTCTTTACCTCCTAGATCAGGAGTTAAGAGTCAGTCTTTTAGATTTAAACCACAAAATCCTTTTTTTTATCGTGGTAGTTTATGGCATTCTATTTATACTTGTAAGGAATATCATAGTTTGTACTATGATTATTATGGAATAAAATAAATAAAATAAACAAATAAATAAAATTAATACTCTAAAATCATTTAAGGGTGTTTTTATCCTCTAATTAAAATAATTAGGCCCAAAATAATAATTATGGAGAATAATTTTTAAATCCAATAAATACATAATTTATGTCAAAATTTCCCAAAAATTATGAATAATTCAAAATGCAAAAATATAGAGTATTTGAAATATAAATGATTTTATAAAATAAAAACATGAATTTTGTGGGCTTTGACGTCCCGGTGGGGTCCCGGTCCGTTTATTTTTGAAAAACCTAAATGATTTCTAAATTAATAGAAAACCCTGAAAACACATAAAATACATTTAAATGCACATAAAACGAGATAAAATGAGTACCTCAGTAAAAATGTAAATAAATATGAGTCCAAATTGTGGATCGATTCATATAAATGCAGTTTAAACACATATTAATTAATCAAAAAAATTTCTGGTCGAGACGAAAACACAAATAACAACTATTGCATGTCATATGATGGAAAATGAACATTTTAACTCATTTAAATACTTAATATTTATTTATTTAACAGAAAATATTCACATAATTTTCCGGATATTACAGTTCTGAGAGGAGTTAATTTTATATAAGAAACCTCCAATTGAATTGAAGAGGATTTGAGTAGCTCCCCCTCAAGAGTACTACCCTCAAACCTAGAAGTTTTTGAAAACTGTTGTGCATATGAAGGTACATTGGAAACTTGAGTCACAGGGTCTTCAGTAAAAAATGATGAAACCTTTGTATTTGTGATGGTGTCATCAAGGTCTACCTCAGCATGTAGCCTCTGACCATCTAAAGATTGTTTCGGAGTGGCTATCACAGCTTCAGGAACTGTGTCACTTGAATTTGGCAAAGCTTGAGAAGTGGATTCAAGCTCTTCATTGTAAGAAGAAGAAATTTGAGAAATAAAATTTTAAAGATCAATGTTTAGTTTTGGTAACTCCTCCTGAATAAAATAGGGAGTTTCAAGTGATGTGTTCTCACTCATGTGTGTGGCATCCACATTTCTTCTTTGACCCTCTTGAGAGTGCTCAAGAGGGTGTACAGACTCTTTACAAGTGGCACTTGGGATGGTGCTTGATTCAATAGTGACATCTTATTGAGAAGATGTCATTAGAGTCTGTTTACGCTTCATTTGTACAACTGCATGTTTTTGAGAAGATGCGGAGGTGGTCATTTGAGTGGTCAACTCTATTTTCCTTTGTTTTTTTGGCTTTTTGACCAAGGGTGACACTATTTCACTTGGTTCCTCACCCAGTTTACTAACTACCACTAAGTTGGTTTTCTTCCTCTTCTTTTTACTAACTCCATCCTTTTGAGAGGATGAAGCAGTTGGCTTACTACTAGCTAAGGATTGTGAAGAGGTGGTTGCAGCTGTGGTAGGCCCCTATGGGTGTTCCTGCATTTGTGCTACTGCAGGACCAGGAGCCATAGCTAAGCTAGAGATTGCACTACTTCTCATGTCAGGCATAGGATAAGGGTAAGTTCTAAATTTCTCCAACATAAAGTTAGTGATATTTAGACTAACCTTTACCTGGTTTGGTTCTCTATATTAAGTGATCCAAATAAAATTTTGGACACTTATTTAAAAATGCCTATTTGATTTGCATCTGTACCTTCTAGCAAGTGTATGTCAGTTACTTTATAATTTAAAGTTGACATAATGAACCTAGGGAAGAAAATTTCCTTACCCCTGCTTACGAAAGGCATAGTGAGCCTTGTGCTGAGCTTCTCCAAGGTCAGGCTTCCAGCATCTGGATGCTTATCGTAGGAAATAGAGTATACCAGCTTCTAGACTATGTTTGAGATGTTGTCATAACCAGTTTTTCTGCATGTGAATGCTCTGAGGATGGAGTCAAAAATGAATGACCATTCCCTCATCAGGTTCTTTTTGTTTAGCCTATCCATATCAATCTTTTCACTGTAGTTTATGAAGTCCATGAATTCATCCAATTCTTGAGTTGTAGGAGCTTCAACCAAATTATCTGTAGGAATGCTCATAGCTTTATTGATGTCATTTTCATTGAACTCAATAGGCACACCCCTTATGGTGCAGTTAACCACCATGGAAATTGTTTGATTATCATGGACGTTGTTGTGAATGACTTCAGTGTTCCAGAAATCATTGAGAACATTCAAGTACAGTACTGGGTTGGAGGTTAGGGCTTCTAATAGATATAAATCTTCGATGAACTTCATAAAACATTTAAAATTGTCTGATATCTGCGTTGGGTCAACAAAGGCTAGGAAGTTGGTTCCATCATTGGGGATGGTTTCTCTGACAGTGTTTGTGTTGGATGCCATTAGAAAGAGGTTTAAATTTGAGTGGGTAAGTGTTTTTGAGATAAAGAAGGCTTAAAAAGTTTGGAAATTGTGAAAAATCACAGTATCTAGGTCAATTAAGATCTCAAAAGCATAAAGAGGGGTTATGTCGAGATTTCAGGGTATTTATAGGGTACAGATGTGACTTATCGACAAGAGAAGAATGAACGGTTGAAAATTGGGAAATCACGTGACTTATAGAGATTCATGTCGAGATGTCACTTTTCTGACTTTATCGAGAACTAGATAGTGACTTATTGAGATGTTGTACAAATACCCAGTTTGTCTTTTTGGACTAAATTATTCTAACTTATATTGAAGAATTCAATATAGAATTAGAATTGATTTTATTTCAAAAGTATTTTAATGAAATAATTTATTAAATTAAATTGTTTCAGTTCTGAGTTATCGAGAAGTCTAAAATTTAAAATGCAGAGAACTCCATATTGATAAGTATATCGAGATCTTTATAATATTTGTCGAGAAATCATAAAAAGACTTATCGAGAAGTCTATCAATAAGTAATCTAAAATTTAAAATGTAGACAATTCCATATTGATAAGTATATCGAGATCTTTATAATATTTGTCGAGAAATCATAAAAATACTTATCAAGAAGTCTATCAAGAATTCATGAAAAAGACTTATCGAGAACTCTATCGAGAAGTTATAAAATGACTTATTGACAAGTCATTTAGACTTATCGAGAACTTAGTTCTCTACATACTTTTGATGTTTCTTGAATCTGTCTTATATTAATTTCACATATTAACAATGTGAACTAACTTTTGGACAATATTTCTTAGAATTAGAAAAATTCCAAGGTATATGTATTTTTGAAGAATAAATATACAGAGAATTCTAAAATATTTATAGATCATATTCTAGTTAATTCCTAATTAAATCATATTTATTTTGATTTATCAAAAATTAATCTGCTGCAACATGTTAGTTGAGTTCTTGCCTTTAGGATGAAGAGTTTAACATATCAATTTCACTTACAAGTTTTGTGAAATTTGCTTCATCCAAAGTTTTAGTGAAAATGTCAGCTAACTTTTGTTATGTTGGAAAAAAATAAGCTCAGTAGTACTATTTGCAGTATGTTCTCTAATAAAATGGTACCTTACATCAATGTGCTTAGTTCTGAAATGATTGACTGGATTGGAAACAATAGATATTGCACTAGTATTGTCACACATGATTGGAATCTATGATAACATTAAGCCATAATCCATTAGTTGATTTCTAATCCAAAGCACTTGAGCACGACAACTTCCAACAGCTATATATTCAGCCTCAGCTATGGAAGTTGACACGGATTGGTGTTTCTTACTATACCATGATACAAGTCTTTTAGAAAGAAATTGACAGCTTCCACTTGTGCTTTTTCTGTCTACACTGCATCCAACAAAATCTACATTTCTGTATCCAACAGCTTCAAAACCAGTTCTTATGGGATATCACAATCCCGAGTTTGATGTTCCCTTTAAATATCTGAAAATCCTCTTGACAACCATTAAATGTGATTCCTTAGGATTTCCTTGAAATCTAGCACACAGACATGTAGCAAATATGATGTCTGGTCTACTTGTAGTCAAGTAAAGTAAAGATCCAATCATTCCCCTATAGCTTGAGATGTCTACACTTTTTCCTTTCCTATCTTCATCCAATTTGGTAGCTGTAGACATGAGGGTAGATGCAGGTGAGCAATCCACCATTCTAAATTTCTTCAGAAGATCTTTGACATACTTAGTTTGATTGATGAAAATTCCATCACTTCTTTGGCTAACTTGAAGGCCAAGAAAGTAACTCAGTTCTCCCATCATGCTCATCTCATATTCACTTTGCATGAGTGTTGAGAATCTTTGACACAACATTTTATTAGTAGAACCAAAGATGATATCATCCACATAGATTTGAACTAGAATGATGTCATTACCATGTTACTTATAGAATAGAGTCTTGTTAATTATGCCTCTAGTGAATCTATGTTTGATTAGAAATTCTGATAAAGTGTCATACTATGCTCTTGGTGCTTGCTTCAATCCCTAGAGAGCCTTCAAAAGTCTATAAAAATCTGGAAATTCTGGATCTTCAAAGCCAGGAGGCTGTTGAACATAGACTTCTTCTTCTAGTTTACCATTAAGGAATGCATTTTTCACATCCATTTGATACACCTTGAAATTGGAATGTGCAGCAAATGCAAGGAAAATTCTTATTGCTTCAAGTCTTGCAACTGGAGCAAAATTTTTATCATAATTAATTCCTTCTTCTTGTAAGTAGCCCTTGGCAACCGGTCTTGCTTTGTTTCTTGTCACAATACCATTTTCATCCATTTTGTTCATGTACACCCATTTTGTTCCAATGATGCTTCTGTTTCTTGGTGCAGGAACCAATTCCCAAACTTTCTTTCTTTCAAATTGATTTAGCTCATCTTGCATAGCAATTATCCAATCAGGGTCAAGTTAAGCTTCTTCAGTTTTCTTAGGATCAATTTAAGAAAGAAAACATGCAGGTATTCATTTGCAGTGGTACTTCTAGTCGTCATTCAAGCATTAAGATCACCAATTATAGTATCTCTTGTGTGACTTCTATCTCATTTTATGGTGTGACGATTTTGATGACTAAAATTATCCTCATTTTCTTCTTTGTTGGCATGACTTGCAGAACTATCATCTCTTTCTCCCCCTGAGTTTGTGCCAACAAATTCAGGTGTGCTTCTTTCTTGAGATGAATTCTCATTGTCAGAATTCACTGTTCACTTGTCTCTTCCTCCACTCTATTGTCTGCATTATCTTCAACTTCATCTTCATAATCACTATCAAGCTTGAGATTATCAAATTTTAAAGTTTCAGATTCATTTTTATCAAGGCATTTCAAGCCTAGATACTTGTCATCATCAAATGTCACATTTGTGCTTTTCATTATTTTCTTCTGCTCTAGCACATAAACTCCTTAAACAGTCCTTTCCAATGAATATCCAAGAAAGATAGCTTCAAATACTTTAAAGTAAAATTTCCCAACATACTCAAAGTTGTCTTTTAACACAAAGCACTTACTTCCAAACACACAAAGATGCTTAACAATAGGATTTCTTTTTTACATGATTGAGTACGGTGACTTGCCAATGTTTTTGTTCAAAAAATATTTGTTTTGAGTCTAACATGTTGTGTTAGCAGCTTCTTCCCAAAAAAATGGTTGGCAACTTGGCAACCCGTAGCATTATCCTTGTAGCTTCAACTAGAGTTCTGTTTTTCCTTTCAACCATATCATTTTGCTGAGGTGTTCTAGAAGCAGAGAACTCTTGAATAATGCCTTTATCTTTACAGGATTCACTTAGTATTTCATTTCTGAATTCTGTACCATTGTCACTCCTTAGTCTCTTGACAGAATTTTAATCTTCAACCTGCTTCTCAATTTTCTTTATGTGTTCGATGATAATGTGCGAAGTTTCAACTTTTGAGTGCATAAATTCCACTCAAGTGTACCTTGAGTGGTCATCCACCATCACCAATGCATACTTCTTTCTAGATATGGACATGACATTTAAAGGCCAAACAAATCCATATGAATAGGCTATGGTGGAGCATTAATGGATTTCATAACTTTGCTTTTGTGACTAGACCTCTTATTTTTCCTTTTTGACAAGCTTCATAAACTTCATTTTAAGCAAATTCCAAAGTTGCCAGATCTCTCACTAATTCTCTTTTCATCAGAGTATTAATTGCTTTGTAGTTTGAGAGAGATTCTTGTTCCAGATTTTGCTTTGTTCACCAGATGCTTTGGTATAGAAGAAACATATCCTGTCCTTGTTTGTTGAGTTCATGTCTGTAACAAATAAGCTTCCTTTCCTTACTCCTTTCAGAGCAACTTCACCAGTCTTCTTGCTTGTAATTGAGTAATCTTCTTTGTCAAAAATAACCTTGAAACCTTTGTCTATAAATTGACTGGCACTTAGAAGATTCACTTCAAGATGTGCAACTAGTGCTACCTCTTCAATGACAATATTTCCATGAATCAAACTGCCATATCCCATTATGAATCCGTTGCCGTTGTCTCCAAAGGTCACCAAAGGGCCAACCATCTCCTCAAATTGTGATAGCAGAGCTTTATCACCTGTCATGTGTCTGCAACATTCACTATCAATGATCCACATGACTTTATTCTTCTTTCCCTGCACACAATAAGGTTTAAGTGTGTTTAGCTACCAAGCAGTGTTGGGCACTTTATTCTTCTTGACAAAGTTAGCAGAAGTAGAACTTGAACATTCAAAAGAAACAACATTCTTAGTTTGATTAACATTTTCCTCTTTGATCACATATCTAAAGTTAACTTCTTTTAGATCTTTTCTCAACTTATAACAGCTGGTCATAACTTTCATATTGCATGGAATGCAATCAAAATTATCACAGAAAGAGTAGAGGTCATTTGTTTGAGCCTCATTGTATTTGCAAGCTTCATACTTTGGCTCAGTAACACTCTTTTTACAAAGGTAAGTTAGATGATTTGTTGAGCCACATCTTTGATACTTTTTTCTGAGAGAATCTGCAATATAGGCATAATATTTGCTTTTTTTGACAGCTATCTTTCTATTTTTTTTTCTTTTTCTTTCCAGTGCTTTCATTATTGATCTCATTGACTGGTGTCTTCATAACTGGACTATCCTCAGGCTTCTTCTCATATTCATTATTTGAGAGTGGATTTTACATTCTTCTTTTCATCATCTTCATGTGCAATTTATTGCTTGATGATAAGCTCCTCTTCACTGAAGTTCACCTCACAAGATTTGAACAAGGATGCTTTTACCTTTTTGAGCATCACAGAAACTTCTTTGTACTTTCCTTTCCCTTGTCCACATCACTTTTCTTGTGAGATGCACTAGCCTCATAGTCCAATCCAATAGCTATGTTAACACAAGGCTTGTTCTTTTCATGGTATTGACGAGATGAATTTTTAAATGACTTGAGTTTAAGATTATTTTTCTCAACCTTGTCTCGTAGCATAGCTTCTACTTTTTCTGCATATTTCAGCTTATTATTGTCTAACTGCTTCTAGACTTACAAGCCGCAGCTCCGGTTCTTGTTTCTCAATCTCAAGTTTCTCATTCACTTTTGACAGCCTACTCACTTCCTCAGTAGTTGCCACCATGCATGTGTGAATGTAAAACATTTCTACATTCATCTTTTCAATATTTTCCTTATATTGTGAAACATTTAAATCAATGGTGGTTAGAATAGATACCTCAGATTTAGATGCAAATGACTCTCCTCCCTCCAAGGCCATGAGAACATAGTTTCCATATTTTTAAACATCATCTTCATCATCTGTGTCATCCCAACTCTTAACTTCAGTAATATAAGCTTTTCCTTGTTGTTTTCTCAGGAGTGTTTCATACTTAGCTTCAAACTCCTAATAAGCCTTATCCTTCTTCACTTTCTTTGGCTTCATGCATTCTGTGAGAAAGTGACCAAGTTCATCAGAGTTGTAGAATCTAATCGTTGGTCTGTCTACAAATCCTGAGTTATAACCATCTTTTATAGTTGTATTTGTCTGAGTCTTTCCTTTCCAGTTGTTGTTGTAGGATGTTTGAACTTTACCCTTGAAATACCTAGTCCTCTTGACTCTAAAGTTCGAAAATTTTCTTGCTAGATAAGCCGTAGACTGGTCCATTTCATCAAACTCATCAAAAGTGTAGTACTCATCCTCTTGCAACTCCAGAATGACTTGTTTTTGAGGTTCCTCGTTTCTCTGCTCAACAGCTTGAATAACTTGAGTATGGGGTTCAATTTCATCTTCAGTCATTTTCTTGTAATTGGCTATCAAGGCACTTGATACATCTACAACATGCCCTCGACTCACTTTTAATGACTTTCTTTGCATCATTTCCAACTGATAAGTTTTGAGAATGCCATACAAAACTTCCAAAGTTATTCTCACTAGATCTTTTCCTTCTCTTCTTGCAGAAATCTTTTGTTCTAAATAGTCAGGAATAGTGAGCAAGAATTTGAGGTTAATTTCCTCACCTTCATAGTATTTGTCATGAAGCTGCAAGTCAATTATCAACTTGTTGAATCTTTCAAAGGCCTCAGTAATGTCTTCTTTAGGTTTAGCCATGAAACTCGCATATTATGATAATACAATCCTTCTTTGATTTGATCTCACCTTTTCAGTACCATCACACAAGATCTCTATCTTTTCCCAGATCTGCTTAGCTAACTCACAGTTGATAATGTTGTTGTACATCACATTATCAAGAGATTCAATGAGAATGAGTTACAAGCTACTGTAATAACCCTAATTTTTGAATTTTTTTGAAACCTAATGAATTGTAACTTTTGCTGATTTTGTTGATTGAGTAAAATTATCAGACCACCCTATATAGGAGTTCTGTTATGGAATTTCCGAGATCGTATTAGTATTCCATAATGTAAATGAGTGTATGTAAAAGTCGTCAGAATTCGAATTCGGACACTTTGATTTTTCCCAAAAATCCATTATATACCGAATGAATTAAGTATAAGGTGACAAGATTAAAAGGAATTAAGTATAAGGTGACAAGATTAAAAGGAATTAAGTATAAGGTGACAAGATTAAAAGGAATTAAATTCAAGGATTATAGCAGAGGATCAGTAAAAGAATAATATTTAGAAGGGCTTAGGGAAACTCAAATGATAAGATCCCAGATATGATCCCTCAAACGATCAACAAGAACGAGAGTTAAGCAAACCGTAAAATAAACAAGCGACCAATGGGCAAGCACATGCATGTAGCATGGGTAGCAAGCTTCCAAGAGAAGCTAAAACATGTGGTTCAAAGAGAAGACACCCTCACACCATGAGATTGTGACATGTGGTGAAGGAATGATGTAAGCAATGATATAAGCAAGTGATGTCATCATTTTATCAAGATATTTATCCAAGGTTAAACCTCAACCAAGCATTTTTGTGGACAAAGATCAAGCAACCAAGCAAGCTTCTTCCCCCCCCCCTTTTCTCTTCTTCTTCATTCTGCCTTTTCAAGGAAAATGGTGATTTAGAAATGCAAAGTCCAACTCTAGTCCACCATAAATTAAGAGGTTAGTCTCTATAGCTCCTATATTTCCTAACTAAGAAGAGCCATGAGTTTAAGCTCAAGAATCCATGGCTATCATGGTCATTTAATTCATCAAAGATAATGATGAATAATGTTTTCAAGAACTAACTTTGTATTTTTTTATGTTTCTTCTAAGATCCAAGCTTAGTAAAGATAGTTAGAGGTTATTGAGGCTCCTTAGTGATTCTCCGCTCTCCAAGGAAGGTATAAAGCACTTCAACCCTTAAAATTCAGTTGGTTTAATATGGTTTGAAGCATATTATGATAGTTGTGGGGTTATACTACGAATTGGTATGATTAGTGATACGATTTGGATGAGTTTATGCTTGATAATTGTCATTAGTTAGTCATGAACATTCTTAGTGATTACATTTATGAATCCTGAATGTTTGACTTAGAAAATTGGTATATTAGGTTATGGTATGATATTGGTGGTGTTGGATGGTTGGTTTATGGTGAGTCGTAAAATTTGGAAATCGTTAGGTTATAGCCGTCATAATGCCCGATTTTCCTAAACTGTTTTGTGAGTAACTTTTGGATACGAATACCCACTGCTAAGAACTAACCACTTCCATTCTTATATAGTTTATGATTTAAGCTTCATTTTGATATGTGGTAAGCTTTGATCCAATTTACGGTTTAGGAGAAACGGCCGTTTTAAGTAACAGCGTTTCACGATCGAACCCCTAAAAGACTTATTGCACTGTGAACCAATTATGTAAAGTGTATTAGAAAGTTGGTAAAGTCCTCGAGAAAGAGTCTCCTTAAACCGTTTAACAGTTAATTCTATTAAAATGGTGGAGCCGAGGGCACTCGAGCGACTAATGTAAATCCTTAAGCGTGGAAGCGAGCATTAGGGTATGAATGGATAAGGTCTAGTTTCTTAAGCGAACGAGAATTAATTCCGGCTTATGCGTTGTTTATAGGTTACCAGACTTATCCCAAACCCATTTCCACCCTAGATCGCTTAGGCAAGTTTTCTACCTGTATAACTGTTATTGTGATGTTATATATATATATGCATTATATTGAGATAAGTGTATGAGTTTTGTTAGCAAATCTTGCGATATATTATTGCACGTATATTTTGGGAAGCATGTTAATATGATATATATATGCATGCATATTTGGAAATCTTGATATTTCATTGTCAATGCAACTGTTATAAGCTGCATAATACCTATGTTAGAGATAAGCAGTAATTGCGTATACCCTTAGTATAGGGGACCCAAAGTTTTACATTTTTCCTAAATCGGGAGGCGATGTTCCTGAGTATATGATATATATAGTTTTCTATAACTATTAATCGAATAAGGTATATTCGATAGTTTTGAATAATAATCAAATATTTTTTTTGATTATTCAAATAAAGATTTTACTTTCGTATAAGTATATTTTTTGTTAATTATTATTCATTTAAAGTATTATCTTCAAAACTTTTTACTTCAATTATTTTATATGAGATATTATTTATTAGAATATTATTTAAAGAATAATATTCAGATATTCTTCTAATTTTTGAAACTGATTTATCTTATTAAATCATCTTTACCTCAAACGTTTTCAAAATATTTTCAAATCTTTAAAATGATTTTAAAAGTTAGAGCGGACCGTAAAACAGTTTTCAAATTTAAATTTTTCCTTTTTATGGGGATTTGAATACTCGCTCAAAATATAGGGGATCCGGCTCAAGAAAAATGGGATATCTTTATCTTCACAATAAATTTGCTGGGTGGATAAAGAGAGTCCCGATTACTTACCCAACATTTGGGAAGTAATACATTGAAAAAATTTAATCCATTAACACGCATCGCTTGGAAAATATTGGTGAGTTTCCCCCTTCCATCTAGAAAGGTCTTCTTTGTGAAGTATGGTCAACAAGTTTCTACTTGGGGAAAGTGGAGACGAGCTGTACGTTTTAGAGTCATGGATTTCATTTGAACTAGGAGCGGCATAAGTGGCCTAGAGGCGAGGGCCCAACCTTATTTTAATATTGGGCCTAATATGCCCGGAAGTTCCGCTACGGTGGTTCATTCCTTAGGAGTCCAAGGCCGGTAGATGATAAATTCCAGCGGATCTCCTCTACATGTTGATATTTGTGGGTTGTTCGACAACGACTAATCATCGTGGGTAGACTTCCTGGCGTGACAAACTCCAGTATTGGTTCAATATCCACTTTGGATATTTTATGCAACATTATCGAGAGCACACCGATCGAAAAGCTACGGGCTGGGTGATCGATGAATGTTGGCAGGGTCAAGCATTCAAAATGATATTTTAAAAATGAAGTATCTCGTAACTTCATCTTTTAAATGATATTTCAAAGATTGATCTTATACAAGCTTTATCTTGTAACTTCATCTATATATTGAACTTTTGAAAACTAATTATGCTTTGAACATTGGTAGTTCAAGTAGTTATCAGAATAGATATAAGTATATTGAAGTATTTTGAAACTTCATCTTTTAAACATATATCTAGTAAATGATTATCTTATGCATAAAAAGATTTTCATAAAGTTATCAATAAAGATAATTTGCACTAGCGAACAAACTTATATATATATTTTGAAAGTATATATATTGAGTATTTTGCGACTTCGTCGCGTTAAAGATATCAACTTGGTTCATTTTTGCTTGACCAAGACTTTCATAAATACTATGAGAATGCTCATATATTGTTAATTAATATACATGTTATTTTGGTGAGCTGTTTTTCTCAACCTTCCTTCATTTCTTCATCACACAACAACAATTAGGTGAGATGAACATAACCAAGCTCCCGATTCGCTAACAAATTGGAAATATTCTGCAGCTTCCTGTAGCCGTTGATGCCGCTATGGCTGAGGTAGGAGCTACCAATAGGCTAGGCTTTCAACTTTAATGTACCATATTTATGTATATATATGAATTGTTATAATGGCGTGAAACATGTAAATTTATTCAGAAACCCTTTTGAGGTGTAATGACTTATAATTGTGGATAATTTGACTTGTATTATTTTCGGCATTCATCTCTGAGACTATAACTTGTGGTGTGTGTGTATATTGTGGGGTCACAATACGCAGTAGTTAGTTGTTTATTAAGATTAGGTGTTATTAATGGAAATGGAACTCGTGACAACCTGGATCCCTAACCCCGGATTTGGGGGTGTAACAGCTATTGTCAAGTGAAACTTTCTCCTTTTCTGGTCCAGTGTATGTAGATGGATCTTTAGGAGCAATGTGTCCAGGAATGACCATATCACCACCTGTTTCTTCAGGAACCCTTACCATATGAATGAAAAGTTTATGCTTAAGAATTTAAATATACAGTGGATTGGTCATCTTGATGAACAACATCATCTTCTTATTCTTCCATAATGTGTAGTTCACTTTATCAAAGACAGGAATCTTGAAACTTCTAAGTTTCTGTGCACTCATAATTCCAAGATCTAATTTGTTTACTTTCAAATTTTGCTCTGATACCACTTGTTAGGTACGAAGTGCAATATAGGGGGGGGTGAATGTATTTTCTTATTTTTTTGATGAATTGTGAATGTTTTTGGCTTATGGAACTAAACAACAAGATGTATTTGTAGTGATAAAAGACTACATATAAACACACAAGCAATCTATCAAAAACTTGATTTATATTTAATCAAACTTGTTTGGCTACAAATCCGTGTTCTTGAAAATAAGAACTCCACTACTTCTCTTGAGAGAATTACAAGATTTTCTAGATTTGTTTGTTAGTTCTTAACAAGGGACCAATGACATGTTTTATAGATCAACATGTTGCACTAAAATAGAATAACACATTTTCTAACACTCTTTCGTCGGTTTCTATTTCTAGTGCAGCATATATGTGTAGAATCTACTAGGTCCGTGACCCTCATTTGTCGAGTTCATCTTGGCCCTTGATCTTGTAATCTTCAAACTGCATTTGTAGGATTTATAATTCAGTGATATAATTATTTGTTGATTGATAATCTTGGATCTTCAAGTTGTCTATATTCGGAATTATGAAGTTGTTTGTTGAGATCTCTTTTATTGTGTAGAGATGTCACATATCGATAAGTAAAATGACTTATCGATATCTCCAGTTCTCTACAAAGGCTTTTGACTTGTCGAGGTCTCCAGTTCTCTATAAGTAGAATGACTTGTCGATATCTCCAATGTTAGGTCACACAACACTATAGAAGGGGGTTGAATGTAGTGTTTATACAATCAAATCGATTCCAAACACAAGTATGTAATAGTAATCAAGTATATTCAATATAATAAACTCTGATATAATAGAACAGTTGTTCTCTCTCAATGATGAACAATATCACTAAGAGCTGCTAGGTTACAATGTATAATCTTCCTCGTGAATGATAACACATATAGTGTAAACCCTAAGCTGTGTTTATATAGTACACAGTTACAAGATATATTCTAATTGATATGGAGTATAATTCTGTCTCCTAAAATATATCAATCATATATTATCTTCTACAAGTCTTCTAGCCTTCTAACTCTTCATGCATATCTTCTATTGTTTTAGTCACGATCCTTTCCTGTAAATCAGCTGCTTTCCTTATATGAAGTACCCGCACTTAAGTCCTGATATAAATCCTGACAGCCTTAAGTTCTGATATAAGTTCTGACTTCAGTAAGTTCTGATTTCCCGTAAGTCCTGATATTAAGTTCTGAAACTAAACACAACAGATTAGTCATGACATCACAAATATATCTAACAATCTCCCCCAACTTGTAAATTATGAAAAATATACAAGTCAATAGATTTGACGATGTCAAAAACATTTAAGTACAAATGCAATAAGAGTTTAATTAGATAACTAACTACAACTTACAGTCCTTGTAGCTTTTACCAATTTTACTGAGTCAATCTGAATCCAAAGTGATTCTTGACAAAGTTTAATATCAGCTTCTCTTCTGCATTCCTCAGGAATTGAGCTAGTGTAGCTTTGACTTAATTCAATTCTTCATCTTGACTTCCAATCTGGTAGGTTGCAGTCCTAAGTGCTGAGATGTGATTTCTTTCCAATCCATCACCAAGTCTGATTACCTTTGGGTGAGATGAGTCTTCATTATAACACAGATATTTCTCTTTTAGAATTACTTCAAGTTTAGCAGAATCCTTCTTCATTGGAATCTCACTTCCACCATCTTCAACTATATTTGGAATGAATTCTGTAACCCTTGATCCAGAAATTCTTGCTTTATCCCTTATGGTCTTTATTATGAAATTTGACCATCTCCTAGTAACCTCAAACTTTATCTCCAAAAGATAATGAAAGAATTGAAGTTCTTTCAGAGATTTGTTCAGCACGTCTGATTCTGACATTCTGTATGTTCTTCCATCTTCAAGAAACAGAATCAGCTTTTCTTTGACATTACTTTTATCATGAGCATCCAGTACCACTTGAACAGATATAATCTTATCAAGGTGTTTCTGTGTAACTTCTTCAAGAGGTTTGTTAGTCAATAAGAATGGATCTCTTGTAAGTACTTCAACTCCTGTCTTGATCTTGGCTTCTTCAGAACCTAATCCAGCTCTGTCTCTTGCTTCTCTAGCTTTCAATCCAACAGTCATGAAATCAGATAACAGTTGACTTTTCTGAGGATCTGATGGATTAACATTCTTCTATAGGAGTTTTCTCTTATCAGTAACTGTCAATTTGTTTAAATCAACTTGAGCACTGTCAGACGTTGATGTCTTGATGACTTGATCAGAATATGCTGTTTCTTCTATAGCTTGCTGTTCTTCACTCTGAACAACTTGAGCTTTGTCAGAGGTTGTCTTAGATTCTTCAGTTATCTTCCTTCTTTTCAGAGTTTCAATAGTTTCATCTTCAGCAGCTGTATCATCAAAAACTTGAACCATTTTGCACACCGGTTTCATCAGGATTTGAGGAATCTTTATCTCCTGTGGCTTTGTTGGTTCATCAATCTTTCCTTTCCCTTTATTCTTGGGATCAATTTCAACTTGTGATCTTGTCTTGGGCTTTGAATCTTCAGACCTTTCCTTGATCACAATGCCTTTTGCCTTAGGCCTTGGAGGTTTCTTCGCATCAGAAGCTTTACACTTAAGATTTTTCTTCTCAGCTGCAAATCTAGCTTTTTCCTCCTTTAAAGTCTCTAAATCCATTCCAGGATTATGCTTGAGAAATAATTTTCTGGAAATTTCTTTATCAAGTGTCTGAATCTTGGGATCTTTATAATAGACTATAGTCTCCCTTCCCTTCAGCTTCAGAGTTTGCAAAAACTTCTGAGAGTTTTGACTATCACCTTGAATGAGAAGATCAGAACTTGATATCAGACTTTGATCATCAGAACTTGCTTTCAAAGTTTGAGCATTTATAGCTTCAGAACTTGTCTTCCTCTGTATAGAAGATTTTCTAGGGTCAGAGATTAGTTTCCTTTAAGAAACTTCGTAGCTTTGCCCTTGACCTTGACCCTTGCTTGGGTTTCCCTGGTCATCTTCCTTATTATCCTCCTTCTTCAGTACTTGACTAGTTGAGTATTTGGACTTCATTACCTTCTCCCCCTTTTTGGCATCATCTGGTAGGAGTAAAGATAGAAGAAGTTCTACTGAAGATTGAATTTCATTCAGTTAAGCTTGTTGAGAGGCTTGATTCTTGAGGACCTCAGTCAGTTGGGCCTATTGCTTTTCTTGAACTTTTTCAATAGCCTCTACTTTCTCATGAATAGGTCTGATAAACCTGTTCTTGTCCAGCTTGATCATCAGGTCCAGCTTATCAGCATTTTCCTGTAGCTTATCAACCTTAGCATGAGTAATGGAGTGTTGACCTTGAAGGCTTTTAGTACCGAGAGCTGTGACTTTAAGTTGAGCTTTAAAGTCAGAATTTGTCATCAACTCATCAGTTTTAGCAATATGATCAGATAGAACCTTGGAGCTTGGAACAAAATCAGATTCATTCCACTTCTTGGTCCATTCAACTCCTCTGTGAGTTTCTTCCCATGGAATAGGAGCATCTTGTTCAACAAACTTTTTAATCAGTTCCTCATTTCCAAGAGTTTGAGCTGGTGTGTTAGCTGGAGCTGACTCTCCAGAACTTGCAAGAAACTCATCATCTTCTGATAACACAAGTGTGTGTGGGGCTGTTGGAGATTCTGGTACAACTTCATCTATTTCAACATCCAGAATGGGAGTATTTGGAACTTCAGCATGTAGTGGAGAAACAGGTGGAGTTGTCACTTGTCCTTGTGGTGCTTCTAGAAATAGGACAGATGGAATGATCAGCCTATGAAGGTCAATTTCAGGACTTAATCCTAAATCTTCAACTTGAACATTTTTTTTGATAGGAGAGACAAGAGGTGTGATCACTGTGTCTGTAACAGTGTCTTTATATTATGGTGGAGGTGGCAAGGCTTTAATTACTATTGGTCCTGTTGAGATCAGAGATTCCTGATCCCCTTCCTCAGCTTCTTGAGCATCCCCGTATGCCTTCATGCTCTCTTCTTCTTTGATCTTTTGGATGGTGGAGGAGTTGCTTGAGCAGTATCAGAACTTGAAGTTCTTTTCCTCTTTGTAATAATAGAACCCTCAGCTTCAGTGTCCTTTAGAGAAATATCTTTTTCAGCTGCTACCTCCTTCTGAAAAATTACATTTTCAGCTTCTACTGTTACAGATTCTAATGCATGAACCCGAACTTGCTCCTCTTCTTCATTAGATTCATCCTTTATAATCATCCTTCTTTTCCTTGGTGGAGATTTAGGAACAGATTTTTCCCTTGTAGGTTTGGGTCTTGATGTTGTAGCAGATGGTTGTGGGTGAGGGGATTGTGCAGGTTGGAAATAAGTTTTGATGGTAGGTTGTGGTTGTGGTTGAGAAGTTTGAGCTGGTTGTGTATTGGTTGTAGGTGCTGATGGAGGTTGAGATTGTAACGCCCCCAAATCCGGGGTCAGGGGATTTGGTCGTCACGATGAAACCTCAATCCAAAATAACCTGTTAAATCAAATAATAAATGCCAGCGGAAGATATTTATCATAAATGACCCCAAACTAATCCAAGATCTTTTTAAGGTTACAGTTCTAGAAACAAGAAATCCAAATTCCACAAATAATTTTTCACTTTCTTTTAAATCTCTTTTCAATAAATTCCAACTCAAAACTAAACCCACTAGTATAACTTCGAAATGAAGTATACTAGGCCCAAATAAAACACACAACTATAATATAATATAATATAAACAACTTTACACAATAAAACTTACACTAGCCCGCAACCCTGGATCAATCACCTTCCAAAAACTTCTTCTTTGCTTCCTCGAATTACGCAGCTAAACAGTGCAAGCTAATCCTCACTGGAGGTTAAATTTAAAAACAGGAAAGTATGAGCGGAAGAAATGCTCAGCAAGATCATTATAGTAAATATAGGGTCGTTTGATATAAAACCGACATCTGCATTAGAGCAGAACATTTTTTAAAAATCATAGTTGCTGAATCATAAAATTTTAGTTGAGGAACCCCAGAATTGATTCCTTAATTGTATTCAAAAGCATTTTGATATTCTTGAGCGACATGCTTCAGCAATACTTTCAATCTTGACGAGAATAAAACTCGTAAAAACAGTGTTTACGGAAATATCGTAAACCACAATAACATGAAACAATGATCATGGAATGAATCATAAACTTTACTCAAAACTCAACTCTTGATATTAATACTTATTTTGTTGTCATATCAAATTAGATATCTATACGAACTTTGATGCTCACAACACCCATACTGAAGTCAACATCAATCATCTATACTAATACCACCTTTGATATTTAACAACAACGTAAGTATCCACTGTTAGGTCACACTTTCACTGTAGAGGGGGTGAATACAGTGTTTATTACAATCAAATCAAACTTCAAGAACTTATGTAACAGAAAACAAACTTTATTTAAACAATAAACTCTGTTACAATCTGGAACTGTTATCTCTCAGTGATGAACAAAATATCACGAGAGCTTCTAGAGTTATAATAAATAATATTCTCGATAATGATAACACCTCTAGTGTAAACTCTATTTCTGTGTTTATATACTACACAGTTACAAGATATTCGCTAATTGATATGGAATATAATTCTGCTTCCTAAAATATATCAATCAGATATCTTCTATTCCAAGTATTCCATTCTTCACGGAATTCCTTCTTCATGCATATCTCTTCTTATGTTTATCTTGATCTTCTTAACTTTAATCAGCTACTGTCCTTATCTGATCGTCCTTCAGCACTTAAGTTCTGATATCTATCTCCTGATAACATAAGTACTGATATCCCTTAAGTTCTGACTTCCAGTACCTTAAGTTCTGACTTCCAGTATAAGTACTGATCAGTTAAGTACTGATTTGTTCTGTTCAAATAAGATCTGAAATCTAAACATAAAACATATTAGCCATGACATTATCAAATATATCTAACAATCTCCCCCAACTTGTAAATTAACAAAATATACAAGTTTAACAGATATTTGATGATGTCAAAAACATTAAGTACAAATGCATGAGAAATAGACAAGATAACTACAACTTACAGTCCTTAAAGTTTTTACCAATTCAACTTCTGATAACAACTTCAACCTGTATAAATATCAGAATTTAAGCAGTTGTAGATCTTCGACTTGGCTTCATCATTTTCCAATCTCTCTGATGTCAGAAGTTGTTCTGAGATAATTCTTCAACAAACATTTCTCAGCATATCTGAGTTCATCAATCATTCTCCGTTTGACATCTTTAAGCTCTGCAGTATCTTCACCAGTTTGAAATATTGCAGCTCTGAGATCATTAATCTTTGCTTTTCTCAACTCCCGATCTAGTCTTATGACATAAGCTTTGTTAGACTCTAGATTGAATTCAAGCCCCTTAATACCAAGATATGTTCTGATCTGTGCAGTATTAGGCTTCATATCAACAATATCACCATTGTGATTTCTGTACTTTGGAACATATCTGCTGTCAGACTTAACAGAATAAAGTCTTTTCTGTCTCTGAATCTGTTCCTTTAAGTAGTTTGCAGCAGTCTCTGTTATTCTGTCATCCACTTGAAGTAAGAATAATACATGCTCCAATTCTTCAAAATACTTCAATGGAATGGCATTTTGTCTTATATGATAAACCCTACCATCTGTCATGAAATACAACATGATGTATTCTTTCAAGTAGGTATGGTAAACCATCTGTACAGATTCTAGTTGATTCAATCTCTCAGGAGTTGCTCCAATACCTGGTTCACTCAAGGAAGTTGGATCATCAGTAGTGTTGTGTACTCTTCTTTCATCAGCACTTCCCAATCCAGTTTTATCTCTAGCTTCCTTTCCAGTAACTACTCTTGCTTCAAAACCACTTAAAGTAGTCTTCAAAGATTGAGTCTGTTTTGCTTTAGTGAATCCTGGTAGGAGTGTTTTAGATTTATCTTCTGATATCAAGTTAACTTGAGCACTGTCAGAGGTTACTTGCTTCTTCTGAATATCAGAACTTACAATTTCTTGACTCTGAACAACTTGAGCCATGTCAGAGGTTGTTTTAAGAATTTTTCTTGAAGTCAGAGCAAGATTATGTTTTCCATCAGTAATTTCTTCTTCCTCAGGAGGTACATAAGGCTTGATAGGTTCACCAACCTTTTCTTTACCCTTGGATCTTGGATCTATCTGTGGTTGTGATCTAGCCAAAGTTTCTTCAGTATGTATCCTCTCTTTGATCACAATGCCTTTAGGTTTTGGAAGTAACTTTTTACCAGAAGCTTCAGATTTAGATGTGACTTTCTCTGATTTAAGTCTGGCTTCTTCTTCCTTTAAACTTTCCAAGTCCATCCCTGGATTTTCTTGAAGAAATAACTGTCTTGACATTTCCTCATCAAGATCTAGAAGTTCATCAGAACTTATCCTTTTACCAGCAGCAGAACTTATTCTTTTCCCAGTATCAGAACTTGTTCTGTGACTAGCTTGTCTTGATGTAAATCTTCTACCTTGACTATGACCACTACCCATTCCAGAGTTTCCTTGGTCATCTTTTCCATCATCCTGTCCTTGCAGTGACTTGTTGGTTTTGCATTTGGACTTAATTACCTTCTCCCCCTTTTTGGCATCAGCAGGTAATAAAAGAGAGATAAGTAGTTCCACTGAGGTCTGGATTTCAATAAGTTGCGATTGCTGAGAAGCTTGATTTGTCAGAATTTGATCAATCTGAGCTTGTTGCTTCTCTTGAGTTTTCTCAATATAAGCAACCCTGTCAATGGTAGGTTGGAAGAACTTTTTCTTATCAAGTTTCCAAACTTGTTCCTGTTTAATAAAGTTCTCCTGAATCTTGTGTAGCTCTGCATGAGTGTTGGAATGAAGACCTTGTAGATGTTTAGTACTCAATGCAGTGACTCTAAGCTGGGTTTTAAAATCATCAGAATTTAACATTTCATCAGCTTTAGTCAAGTGCTCAGCAAGATGTAAAGCATTTGGAACACATGAAACTGAGTTCCATTCCTTAGTCCACTCCTGTCCTGCAGGAGTTTCACTCCAAGGTACTGGTACATCCCTGATAACAAACTCCTTTAGCAGTTCAGACTTAGGAAGAATCAGTGGAGGAGTATGTCCTGAAGGACCTGCTGCATCAGCATCTACAGTTGTAGCAGCTTCACCAGTATCTCCAACATTTGCAGCATCAGAACTTAAAGAATCAGTATCTTCTGATAAGACAACTGTATGAGTAGCAATGGAGGCTTCAACATCCTCTAATTGCTGATCTGATACTAAGTTCTGATCAACAGCCATATCCTGATGCTCACCTAAAATCTGATCATCATCTTGATGCAGAGAAGGTGTTAGTGATAACTCAGGAGTTTGAACAGCATCAGTAACAGGTGTTGTGGAAGGATTATTTGCTGTTGGAGCTTCTAAGAAAAGTATTTCAGGCACAACCAAGTTCTGAATATCAATTTCAGCACTTGTGCCTGGATCAACAAGAGATAAAGAAGGTAAATTAGCCTTGTCAGATACAGGTTCCTGAAATGGAGTTGATGGAGAAGAAGTGACTGGAGCAAATTCCTTGTCTTGTGAGATCAGAGATTCCTGATCCCCTTCCTTAGCTGCTTCCTCCTCATCATCTGAAACTGGCCTCTGTGCCCTCTGTTTCTTGTACTTCCTTGTTGATTTGGATTCCTTGGGAGTTGCAGGAACAGTCATACGTCTAAGCCTCTTGAGAAGCCTAGAACCCCCAATTGCAGAATCCTTCTGAGAAGTTGCCTTCTCAGCTTCATAAATCATAGGTTCTGAAGAAGGAACCTGATCTTCAGAATCTGTTTCATCTCTCAAAGTAATCCTCCTCTTCTTCTGAGATGTTTGAGGAACAGTCTTTGTTCTCTTTGGCTTAGAGGATGTAGGCTTCACAGTAGGTGCTGAAGAAGAAGGTTGAGCAGTCTGTGAAGTGGAGAGATATGATTTGAGATAAGTTCTGAGGGTAGGTTGAGTAGAATGAGAGGTAGGGACTGAGGTTGATGGATTTTGGTTATGGTGAGTTGATTGAACATTTGAGTAAACAGATTTGTAAGTAGCTGGATCAGCATTTACCAGAATCTGTTTCACAGACTGAGGAATCTGTAATTGTCTCACCATTGATTTCTTTGTGTCAGCATTTATCAGGTCGTTAAAGTACCTTTTTGCAACCTTAAAAGGTGGGGTTTGAGTGCTGACTAACTGGGGTTCAGCAGTACAATACGTATAAATAAGTTGACAGAATCTAGCAAAATAAACAACATCTCGATCCTCTGTCATCCTATTCCCAATAAAACCAATTATTCCAGTTGCAAAATCAAAATGAGTTTGATGGATAATAGCATACCCGATGTGCTGACTCAGAATTGGGATAGCATCATAATTAGAACATTTGTTCCCAAAAGCCTTGGTGATGCAATCGAAGAAGAAACTCCATTCTCTTCTGATATGAGCCCGTTTCAACTGTCCAAGTTTCGTCAGACTCTGTTCATATCCCAAAGCAGTCATTAACCCCCGAAGTTCTGATTCCTCTGGTATAGAGAAGGTACAATCTTCTGGAAGATGTAATGCTCTTCGTACTGTACCAGGAGTGACTACATAGGAAGAATCACCCACTTGGAAGATAATACTGGGAGTTCCTCGTTTACCACCATCATCAAAAATTCCAGTCCTCCAGAACCGCAGAACTTGTTGACTTGAAAATAATTCAGGCTGAGTTAAGGCGTACCCAACCTCACTATGTGCAAGAAGATCTTGCACAAAATGCAATTCAGATGGAGCGTCAGCATGATCAAGAATTGCAGCATAGTTGTTTGGAACAAACTTTGCTCCATCAATGATTAAATCCTTTGGTGCCATGTGAAAAATATTGAAATTCAAGTATGCCTGTTAGGTGTTTGAGATAATATCTGTATGAAAACAATGGAAATAGTAAAGTGAAGGAGAGTAAAAGTAAGAAGAGAGATAGAAGATGAAGAAATTAAAAAGATTAAAGAAATCTTCTCTCTGCTGTACTTATACAAAAGAAATATTACCGTTGGACACCTGTCAGACATGCAGTAATAACGGATAGTTACTGGGCTCGAGAAAACAGTAATCAATACTTACCCATTTGCCGAGTTTCAAGGAAAAACTGTTCCATTTATCAAGGGAAACAATTCAAATTTTAACCCGTTATCACTGATTGGTTATTTTGCACTGCAACATTAATATTCTGAAAATGAATCATGTTAAAAATGACCGAGATAATTTCGATGAATAAGTGCTGACAAAGAATCAGAACTTAAATCAGAACTTAAGACAAAATTTAAATGGTCATCAGAATATCAAGCAGGATTTAACAACACAAGATAAAATAACTCAGAGACAAAATCTTGAAGTAAAAACAGTTTTCATTAATATATCAAGTCAATACATAAATGAAATAGAAATTACATCAATACAAGATTTTCCCTAAGCTTCTAATCCTAACGTCAACAGCTTTAGTCCTAGCTAAGAAGCCTGACAAAGCTGAGGATGAAGAAGAACAGGAAGAAGACGAGATTAAGTCATCTTCCTCTTCCTATCTTCGACAAACAAGATGGCGAGTCGTATGATTCGCTCTTGCTGACGGATAGCTTCCCGCCGTTCCGCCTCCAATCGATCAAGATGAAGCTGGTAGTCCATCTCGAAGAACATAAGTTGGTTCAGCACCGCCTGTGGGACAGAGCCCCATATCTCTTCAGGAATGGCAGTTACATGCCACTCCTGCTGCCAGTCGGCGCAGCTTAGCTCCATATGAAAATTTTCGTAATTCAAAAACATGTTGTATCGAACCATGATGGTTTTGAAAAAGAATATGAAGTTAAGATTGTGAGAAAAATTGATGAAAGGGCTAAAGTGAAGTGGCTGATGATATAGGCAAGAGAATGCCAGGAGACGCGAAGATATTGAATGCAGACAGGTAGAATTAAATCTACCTCGTCTCCCTAGACTTTGAAAAAGAATAACAGTCATTGGAAAAGGAATGTGCACATGGAACAAGAGTGAACTGTTCAAGAACGAGTGCCATTATGTTTTAACCATAGACTATTAATCTTCCACTTCAACATTTCGAAATTAATCTGAGACTGTTACCAAATTTTATTTACAGATAAGTTAAGTAAAGGGTTAGACTGAAAAATCAGAACTTAGACCTATACCAGAACTTAACAGTCATCAGAACATAATGTCTTAACTCGAACAAGGAATATCTATCTTAGTAAATACTCATACAAGTTCTTAGTTATGAACGTCAGAAATTAATCATCAGAACGTGTAACTAGAACTTGTCCTCAGAATTTGTGCAGAAGTGACACAATGACTGTTTATCTAAAATAACATAGACCACCACAGAAATTTCATCATTCATATGGAGTGATGTGTGTGTGCATTAAGCTAAATAACAGACAAAGAGTAAAGTCTGATCTACTTCAGTACATCTTAGAAATAAGTCATAATTAAAATTTTGCTAAAGATCTGTCATTATCCTGAAACCTACTGATAAATGAGTTCATGCATGAGTTCACCTCTACTGTTTTTGTGCTAATTTTATGCATCTTTTGAAATTCTATTTTACAGAGGCTTCTCAGTGTAAGTGAGTCACGACTGTTTATTAGAATTTATGCTATTATCAGAGTATTTCTCCAGTAATCATAGAGTGTGGAAAGTCACCAAGAAAATATTTTGCTTTTCTAATGCATATTTACTTAATACCAGCAATGCACTTGGGTCGTCCCTTTCACATTTTTACTCTAGATCTCAAAGGAGTACCTGATATTATTCTTTGATTATTGTTCTTCTTCTTTTGATAAGTGAGGTTTATCAGCACTTAGTACATTCAGCAGTTTTACTAGAATCAGAACTTAAACAGATGAGTAGCATTATTCTAATTTGTGACTTAGTAATAAGATATACAAAGTAAACTTAACTAAGCTCAGTTATCAGAATTTGCTTGTGTCATAAGATTTCCACAGAAATAACTACTTCTTTCATGGGATCATTTGTTTATTGAAGACTAGTAGGTCAGTATCTAGCACAGTTATCCTCATAGGATAGAAGAGTTACTGAAACAGACATATCACTTATCAGAGTTTAGACACATATATCAGACAACAGTCAGTACTTGAAGACATTTATCAATTAATGCACAGAATATACAAAGAGATTAATTCTGTAAATACTGATCATAAAGTCTGATAACATAGAACAAGTTTAAGCAGATTTAGAGAAAGAACCTGAAATCATTCCAAGTTCATTTACCAATTTTGAAAAGGTAGCTTCACACAGTGGTTTTGTGAAGATATCTGCTACTTGTTGATCTGTGGGAACAAAATGCAATTCCACTGTACCTTCATCCACATGTTCCCTGATGAAATGGTACCTGATGCTGATGTGCTTTGTCATAGAGTGTTGAACTGGATTACCTGTCATAGCAATAGCACTTTGATTATCACAGTAAATAGGGATTTTGAAATATGTTAACCCATAATCCAGTAACTGATTCTTCATCCAGAGAATCTGTGCACAGCAGCTTCCTGCAGCAATATACTCTGCTTCTGCAGTTGATGTGGAAATTGACTTTTGTTTCTTGCTATACCAAGAAACCAATCTGCCTCCAAGAAATTGGCAGCTTCCACTTGTGCTTTTCCTGTCAATTTTGCAACCTGCG
Source organism: Apium graveolens (assembly GCF_009905375.1). Taxonomy (NCBI): domain Eukaryota; kingdom Viridiplantae; phylum Streptophyta; class Magnoliopsida; order Apiales; family Apiaceae; genus Apium; species Apium graveolens. The sequence goes on along the minus strand of NC_133657.1, from coordinate 131,828,462 downwards.
AAATCTGCATCTGAGTAACCTATTAATTTAAAATCTGATTCTCTAGGATACCATAATCCTAGATCAGCTGTTCCTTTAAGATACTTAAAGATTCTTTTTACAGCTGTTAAGTGAGGTTCTCTTGGATCTGCTTGAAATCTTGCACAAAGACAGGTAGCAAACATGATATCTGGTCTACTAGCAGTTAGATAGAGAAGTGAGCCAATCATACCTCTGTAATCAGTAATATCTACTGAATTACCAGTATCCTTATCCAGTTTTGTTGCAGTGGCCATGGGAGTGGATGCACTTGAACAGTCTTGCATTCCAAATTTTTTCAGCAAGTTTCTGGTGTACTTAGATTGACAAATAAAAGTTCCTTCTTCACTCTGCTTGACTTGAAGGCCCAGAAAATAACTAAGTTCTCCCATCATACTCATCTGATATCTTGACTGCATTAGATTGGCAAACTTTTTGCAAAGTTTGGCATTTGGAGACCCAAAAATGATATCATCAACATAAATCTGGATCAAAAGTAAGTCCTTGCCATGGTTGAGATAGAACAATGTTTTGTCAATAGTTCCTCTGTTGAATCCACTTTCCAGAAGAAACTGAGCTAAAGTCTCATACCATGCTCTAGGAGCTTGCTTAAGTCCATAAAGTGCTTTATCAAGCCTGTAGACATAATCTGGATGTTTGGAATCTACAAAGCCTGGAGGTTGTTCAACATATACTTCCTCTTCCAATTCTCCATTGAGAAAAGCACTTTTCACATCCATTTGAAAGACAGTAAACTTTTTGTGAGCAGCATAAGCCATGAATATCCTTATGGCTTCTAACCTAGCAACTGGAGCAAATGTTTCATCATAGTCAATTCCCTCCTGTTGAGAATATCCTTTTGCAACCAGCCTTGCCTTGTTCCTTACAATTATGCCATCACTGTCAGTTTTGTTTCTGAATACCCACTTTGTACCAACAACCGATCTATTCTTGGGTCTTGGCACTAAGGTCCAGACTTTGTTTCTTTCAAATTCATTCAACTCTTCCTGCATTGCTTGCACCCAATCAGCATCTTGAAGAGCTTCTTCCACTTTCTTTGGCTCAGTCTGAGAGAGAAAAGAATTGTAAAGACATTCATTCGAAGTACCTGTTCTAGTTCTGACACCTGCCTCAGGATTTCCAATTATTAAATCAGGTGTATGTGATTTTGTCCACTTCCTTGCAGATGGAAGATTTTCTCTAGAACTGGATGCTCCCCCATAATTCATGCTGTCTTCGATTTCATTTTCTGATGCTCCCCCTGAAACTATGATCTCTGAGTTGGATCCTTCAGTATTTAGATTTTCAGCACTGTCAGTACTTGGCTTATCAGAACTTGACGAATCAGAATTTGACGAGCCAGATGTATGTTCTGATGCTTCTTGAGATGTGATAAAATCTTGAGTATGCTCCCCCTGCAATGGTGCATCTTCCTTTGACGTAGTCACCACAGTTTCAATAACATCAGAGTTTAATCCATCAGAATTTACAGTATCAGGACTTAGACTGTCAGGACTTGAGGTATCAGAATATGAATCTTCATTTTCAAATCTCAGCTTATTATGATCAATGCAATCTTCAAGTCCAGTGATCTTCTTGTCATCAAAAGAGACATTGATAGATTCCATGACCACTTTTGTTCTCAAATTATAGACTCTGAAGGCTTTTGTAGAAAGTGGATATCCTACAAAGATTCCCTCATCAGCTTTTAGATCAAACTTGGATAGCTGTTCAGGATGAGTCTTGAGAACAAAACACTTACATCCAAATACATGAAAGTATTTGAGATTTGGCTTCTTGTTCTTCACCATCTCATATGGTGTTTTTCCATGCTTGTTAATGAGTGTTGCATTTTGAGTAAAACAAGCAGTCTGCACAGCTTCAGCCCAGAAATAGGTTGGAAGCTTTGCTTCTTCAAGCATTGTTCGTGCAGCTTCAATTAGAGTTCTATTCTTCCTTTCAACAACTCCATTTTGCTGTGGAGTTCCAGGAGCAGAAAATTCCTGCTTTATTCCATGATTTTTGCAGAACTCTTCCATTATCAAATTCTTGAATTCAGTGCCATTATCACTCCTCAAAATTTTCACAGAATCTTTGATCAATTTATCCAGATGTTTGACATGATCAATCAGGATAGATGCAGTTTCACTTTTTGTGTGCAAGTAATACACCCATGTGTATCTGGTGAACTCATCTACTATGACCAACGCATATTTCTTCTTTGCAATAGACATGACATTCACTGGACCAAATAGATCAACATGAAGTAGATAGTAAGGCTCAAGAATTGATGATTCAGTCTTGCTCTTGAACGAAGATTTTCTTTGTTTAGCCTTCTGACATGAGTCACAAAGACCATCAGGAACAAACACTGATTTTGGCAGTCCTCTCACAAGATCTTTCTTGATCAGTTCATTTATCTTGTTGAAGTTTAAATGAGAGAGTTTCTTGTGCCAATTCCAGCTTTCTTCAGTTGAGGCTCTACTCACTAAACAGATTGCAGAACCATCAGAACTTGTTGAAAGCTTAGCTTCATAAATGTTACCACGCCTGAATCCCTTCAGAACAATTTTTCCTTTAGATTTACTAACTATTTCACAATGTTCTGCAAAGAAATCAACATGATAACCTCTGTCACAGATTTGACTTATACTCAGTAAGTTGTGTTTAAGTCCTGAGACCAGAGCTACATCTTTAATAATGACATTCCCAAGATTGATATTGCCATATCCCAAAGTTTTTCCAATGTTGCCATCTCCATAAGAAACACTTGGGCCAGCTTTCTCCACAAAGTCTGATAGCAGGGCCTTATTTCCAGTCATATGTCCTGAACATCCACTGTCCAGAACTAGAATATTTTTCCTGTTGCCCTGCAATCAAAAAGACCACTAATTATTAGTTTTAAGGACCCAGACTTGCTTGGATCCTTTGGCCTTTTTAGGTTTGTTAACATTTGCAGCGGATTTAACATCAGATTTTATGTTAACAGTTTTCTTATCAGACCTTATACTAGAAGGAACAACAGAAACTTTCTTTAAAGAAGGTTTTATTTGATAATAATCATAGTACAAACTATGATATTCCTTACAAGTATAAATGGAATGCCATAAACTACCACAATGAAAACAAGGATTTTGTGGTTTGTATCTAACAGACTGACTCTTAACTCCTGACTTTATAGATAAGGAGTTAATATTCTTATTCTTCCTGCAAAAAGAAGCCAGATGGTTAGAACTTCCACAGTTATGACATGCTTTCCTAGGAGCATCAGGAACAGATTTATAGTTATTGCTTTTATTCACACCTTCCTTTCCATTCCTGTTTTTCCTAGGTGATTTTACCTTGTTTGCATCCTTAACATCTTTCAGCTTATGCTTAAGCTGCTTCTTCGTCATTAAGCCTATGCTAACTTCAGCTGTCTTTTCCTGTTTTAGTTTGTCAGAAGCTAATTCCTTTTTAACTTCTGATTTCTCATTTTCGGATTTTTCTGTTACAAACTTAACAGGTTTTAACTTCGGCTTTTGCTTATCAACAGGCTTAATTTCTACAGTTCCTTTTTCATTTACTCCATAGCCTAAACCCTCTTTCCAGTTTCCACTGCTTAGAAAATTTTGAGTTGTTTTGCCAGAGTTAGTCCAAGTTCTGATAATCTCTCTCTCCTTTTCTAACTCAGTTTTTAGAGATTCATTCATTTTTAGCACTTCATCCCTAATATAAAAAGCATTATCTCTATCCTGCTGAGTTTGATGAAACATGACTAACTCTTTTTCTAAGAAATCATTTCTTTTCTTAAAAGCAAGATTTTCAGAAGTTAATCTTTCACATGTTAAAGTTTGATCTCTATAACTAACAAACATGGTTTTAAGATATCTTCTCAACTTATCAATATCATCAGTATGAAAAGCATAAGTAGTCTGAGGTACCTTTGTTTCAGCAGCTTCAGAACTGCTCTCAGAACTTGATTTATCAGCATTTGCCATCAATGCATAGTTCTCCTCACTTTCAGAGTCTGAGGTGTCTGTCCAGCTTTTCTGCTTTGTGACAAGAGCTTTGCCTTTGTCATTCTTGGTCTTCTTGCAATCAGGAGATATGTGGCCTTTCTCACCACAATTATAACATTTAACATTAGCGTAATCTCCTCTGTCAGACTTTCCTCCTTTTCCTTCAGATCTTCTGAAATTCTTCTTATCAGAACTTATGCCTTTCCTGGAAAACATCTTTCCCTTCCTGAACTTCCTGTATGCAATCTTTGTGATTCCTTTCACCATAAGAGCACACAGCTTCATCATCTCCTCATCAGCATCAGTTTCAGGCAAGCTTTCAGAATCTGAGTCATCATCACTCTCAGAACTTGATGACTCAGTATCAGATTTTATGATAAGAGCTTTACCCTTATCTTTCTTTGAGGAAGGTGGTTTGGGGGATTCCTCTTCAACCTTGAGAGCAACTGTCCTTGACTTTCCTCCTTTTCTCTTGCTTCTTTGTTCCATCTCAAGTTCATGGGTCTTGAGCATTCCATAGATTTCATCAAGAGTTGTTTCATCAAGATTGTAGTTGTCTCTTATTGTTGTTGCCTTCAAATCCCAACATTCAGGAAGAGCTAACAGGAATTTGAGGTTTGTATCTTCAAGATCATACTCCTTATTTACTAATGACAAGTCATTCAAGAGTTTGACAAATCTATCATATACATCAGTCAATGACTCATTAGTCCTAGAGTCAAAGTGTTCATACTCTTGAGTGAGTATTGTCTTCCTGTTCTTCTTAACTGTTTCAGTTCCTTGACACCTTGTCTCCAGTGCATCCCATATCTCCTTAGCAGTCTTGCAGTTGATTACCCTGTTTGACATTACATTATCAATGGCACTATGCAATAAGTGACGTACCTTGGCATCCTTAGCAATAGATGCTATATCTTCAGTAGTGTAATCAGTCTTTTCCTTTGGTACGGTCATTGCTGCTTCACCTGCAACTACAACAGCGAGCTTGGTAGGTTTGTGAGGCCCTTCCCTGATTCTATCAAGGTATTCTGGATCTGTTGCTTCCAGAAACATGGTCATCCTTACCTTCCATATGGGATATTCAGATGGTCTCAATATGGGAACTCTGATAGTCTCATATCGACTCTGAGTTGATATCTTTGATGATTCCTCAGTTTTGGTAGGCTTAGTTGGAGTTTCTGTGTCAGACATGATTGTGTTTGGATCTTTAACTGTATGTGTGTTAACAGATAGCTCTGATACCACTTGTTAGGTCACACTTTCACTGTAGAGGGGGTGAATACAGTGTTTATTACAATCAAATCAAACTTCAAGAACTTATGTAACAGAAAACAAACTTTATTTAAACAATAAACTCTGTTACAATCTGTAACTGTTATCTCTCAGTGATGAACAAAATATCACGAGAGCTTCTAGAGTTATAATAAATAATATTCTCGATAATGATAACACCTCTAGTGTAAACTCTATTTCTGTGTTTATATACTACACAGTTACAAGATATTCGCTAATTGATATGGAATATAATTCTGCTTCCTAAAATATATCAATCAGATATCTTCTATTCCAAGTATTCCATTCTTCACGGAATTCCTTCTTCATGCATATCTCTTCTTATGTTTATCTTGATCTTCTTAACTTTAATCAGCTACTGTCCTTATCTGATCGTCCTTCAGCACTTAAGTTCTGATATCTATCTCCTGATAACATAAGTACTGATATCCCTTAAGTTCTGACTTCCAGTACCTTAAGTTCTGACTTCCAGTATAAGTACTGATCAGTTAAGTACTGATTTGTTCTGTTCAAATAAGATCTGAAATCTAAACATAAAACATATTAGCCATGACATTATCAAATATATCTAACATCCACAAAATCAGAAACTGAATCAAAGCCACAATTCACTTTTAATCCAAAACAGAATCAGTACTTTTAATCCAAAACAGAATCTGTTGATAAATTATTTATTCTATGAATATCAAAAACAATATGATAATTTAGATTAAGATCATTCTCCGACGGACGTACTATCACATGCTGATCAGCCCGTGTGATAGCACAAGGTCATGATTCATAGAAACGTGACCCCAAAAACACGAGTACTCAAATAAAAAGGCATAACTAGCCTGTGGCAAAATGGTGTCATAATATTTCATATGGCACTTAGAAATAGCCCTCCGCTGGACCGTCCGTCCCGGTCACTTACGCAATTATGATCCAATCTTAAAATCTTTTATTGAAATGGGGTCATAATAACCGACACCCGAAATAATTTTATTCCCCCAATTTTTGGGTAGGAATATTCGCAACCAAATCACTCTTCTCAAAATCCAAAACATTTGTAAATCCGATAATTGGATAACTAAAATCACTTAGCTACTCTGAATATAGAATAGCGGAAGAATACTTGCATAAACAGAATTATTTAATTCAGCGATATGTAAAACATTTATCGATTCTAAACTGAGAATAGGGAAAGCAATACTTGCATCAAAAGATTTAAAATAAATATCACTTGAACAATAAGTGATGATAGGGATACTTGCATACTGTGATTCGAAATAAACATCACTTGAACAATAAGTGAAATCAGGGGTACTTGCCTTTGGGTTTTTAGCAGTTAGTCACACTCGCAAACACGCATCTATTCTGAAATTCTGTCTTAAAACATCACCGTCCTTCTTTTCAACACTTGACTGATATGCTGCTCCTGCGATTGCTAGAAGCCAGATGCCCAATACCATTCCATCTCATTCTTTATCCAACGTCTTGTCCTGATCAACTCGAATGATCCGCATCTATATTTAAAAGATACAACTTTAATTGTCTAAATGATAATTACTTGACGAACGGCGCGTCAAAACCCTATCGTCTACCCATACGATAGCCCACATATAAATATAACAGACAAACACATGACTCTTAATCCACACACACACATAATTCACATAGCACATAAGCACATAACTCATGTATCACTTAATTCATATCACATATGACTCAGTTCGTCAAAAGGGTCGACTCGATATGTTTAAAACTGAAATCAGGTCAAAAATATGATTTTTCGATCAATAATCGACTCAGAATAACTTGTAAAACAAACGACCTTTCAAAACAAAAAGGATTTGGGTCTCGAAAGTATTTTTAATGAAAGCGGAATATTTTTCTGAGTCTGTACGCGTTCGTTTCGTATTAAACGGACGAACGGTTTATTTAATATGAATTTTTGAACATTTTTCGGAATTAAAACAAGTCTCCGAATCATTTATAACTAAATAATAGTGCTCGAACACTCGAAATAATTTTATAAGAATTATTGAGCCTGTAAAATAATTTAAAATAATATTTTAAAGCTCGAAACTATTTTTCAGAATTTTTAAATCAAAAATAAATAATTAAATCTAATTAAATAATCAATTAAAATTAAATAATAACTAATTAAATTAATTAATCAATTAATATTTAAATTAATTGACTAATTAAATAATTAATTATCAACTAAAATTAATTAACTAAATAATTTGGATTTATTTTTGAATTAATATAAATATTTAGAATTAAAATAATGATTTTCAAAAACAAAACAATGAATTTTGTAAACAAGAAAAAGAATTTTGAATTATTTTTAAAACTAAAATACAGAAACAGGTTCTAAAATAAGATTTTGGGGAACTGAAGATCAAACCCGGGTCAGTCTAAATCTGAAAACGGGTCGGAACCGGGTCGATGAAGAACGTCAAGAACCGCCGGAATTTTAACCCAGATTCCGGCCGGCTGAAAATCCCGGTAGAACTCCGATGAACCCCGACCAACTTTGTAACAACCAGGACGATCTGGATTATCATCCTAATTGATTCCAAACGACTCATACAGTCCAAAAATGACAGGAATATCGTCCACCCGAACCCAGAACCCGTTCGCCGGCAAGCTTCCATTAAAGCCGACGAATATTCAAGGTTTTCCGGTGAAAATCCCGTTTTTTACTAAATACTAAACCAAATTTAACAATCTATATATGAAAATAATCCTCAGAATACGTACAATCATATTCAGTCATCACAATCATCAAACAAGTATTCAAAATCAAAAACCGAATTTAACTAATAATATTGAAAAAATCGAAATTATTAGATAATCAACCTCTGTTGATGATACATGTATGAACAGATAGCTCTCATTAAGGGCTTCACAACGGTTACAAATACTTGTGATTTGGTGTTCAATAACGCCTTCAAAATTGACTTTGATTTTCAGAATTTCTCAAGAACACCAAGAACACATATTCAAGAAAATTTTCAGAAAATCAAACCTTAATTTCTATATGATATTGAACTCTATTTTTGACATATAATATACCAAATTGACCAGAAAAACATGCTCTACAACATGGAAGCATCAAATCACATCAACAACATCAAGAACAAAAATTCGTAATTTAATTATCAAATAATTCGAATATAATTAAATAAATAAGAAAATTACTGTGATTTCTGGGCAGAAACTGATGATTGATTCAGAAAGAAGATTTCGAGAGCTTCGTTTTGATATGCTGCACGCCCGGATCGGAGTTCGATAACGCCTTCGTTCGTGTGTTTGATTCTCGGGAACGTATCGGTTTTCTCGAGTTTTTCTCTGTATTTACGGTGTTTTAACTGGTTGCAAATGAATAAACGGAATAAACGAAATAAGAAATAGGCTATTTATATTTATGGAATATTGGATCGTTCTGGATCGTTTTGGATCATTTTGGATCATTAAATTAGTTGCTTAGCCGCTAAGTAACTGCAATAACGATCCGATTCAATACCAAAATTGGATAATTATCAAAACCGAGCTTTTTATAAAACACTATATACGAGAATAATATAAAAATATCCCGTCTTTCGAGAATACGGGTTTTATTGATTATCGAAATAACTATCGTATCGAAAATATTGCGCCGGGCCGCGCACGGGTCAAACCGTAATCCGAATTGAAAAAGTCAAAACACGGAAAATGTCCGGAATTACCAGATTAGGTTAGGAAGGAGTTTTCGGAAGAGTTTCGGGTTGTAAAAATGCAAAAACGATTGAAGTCGGACGATTCCCGGCTTTATAAAATAATTTTGGTAATTATTCAGAAAATAATTAATAATTCATAAATTAATATAAAATCATCTAACAGTCCAAAAATTACCAGAAAAATATTACAATTATCTATATTTTATTCTGGACATATAAAAATTCAAATACTCAAATAATATCACATCTAAACACCCAAACATCAATTCCACTTATCAGATAATTCACCAAAATTCACATAAAATCACATAAATAATTCCAAATAATTATAAAAATAGTATCTGAAAATATGGGATATTACAATCTACCCCCTTATAAGGATTCCGTCCTCGGAATCAGCAGAAGAAAACACTAAGGGTTTTCTAACCAACTTTCCGTCACACCGCCTTACTTTGACTTGAACAGGATACTCAACTTAACTTGATTGGCATATCTTCGAATATTTGGGATGATAAAATCATAGAAAAGAAAAGAATTTCATATCATAACAGGATAGAATCTGAATTGGAGAAAAATATTGTTGAAATGAAATAAAACTGAGAGATCAATATGATCAAATGAACTTGGTATTGCGTGTCCAAATTAAGACACTACTAAAGGTTGTTAACCTTCTTGTAGTCACAACACACACAAGTGATGGCGTCCCATCCAACTCCTATCACACAGACAGGTATACCTTGTGTCCCCTATAGATAGGGTTGTTCATCTCAGTCAGAATGAAAGAATATCAAAAGAATCCAAAATCAAATGAATAAAACTGGAAAGATTGCAAGGCTAATATTTCTGAAGAAAATGAAATCCAGATAATAAAATTCTGGCACCAAATGAGCAACTGGTGTCACATCACCTAGAAACTATCCACCAAATAAGAAAAGTGGAAGTCCAATATCACAACTTGACAGAGCTATCAAAACCTGAAAAATAGGCTTCATGATAGCCTCTCGCACATTTAAAACACAAATAGAATTGAAAATGAGTGTTAGGGAATATATCCCCTAACAAATACCTCTTTTTAAGAGATGTCAAAAGGTTTTATAGAAATAGAAGGTATTGCCAAAGTCTTAATATTTATCTTCAATTTGAACTCTCCAGTTGACTCGCCATCTGATTCTAGACGCTTCTTCATGTTCCAAGGATATCGATAATCTTCATCGTCATCAAAACGTAGTAGCCTCGAAAGATTCCACCATATAAGTTTTGCAACTGCCAGGAGTTCCATCCAGCTCAGCACAACCATCTCAAACGAATACGCCTTATCTTAACTTACTCGTTGGTACTATATCCAATAGTCCAACAGGAACTCGATATGAGCTCAAACGTCCTCACATAGCTATACACATTCCTACACACTCTCGTTTCTAGTTTACTATAACCTCAGCTCTGATACCAACCTGTAACGCCCCCAAATCCGGGGTCAGGGGATTTGGTCGTCACGATGAAACCTCAATCCAAAATAACCTGTTAAATCAAATAATAAATGCCAGCGGAAGATATTTATCATAAATGACCCCAAACTAATCCAAGATCTTTTTAAGGTTACAGTTCTAGAAACAAGAAATCCAAATTCCACAAATAATTTTTCACTTTCTTTTAAATCTCTTTTCAATAAATTCCAACTCAAAACTAAACCCACTAGTATAACTTCGAAATGAAGTATACTAGACCCAAATAAAATACACAACTATAATATAATATAATATAAACAACTTTACACAATAAAACTTACACTAGCCCGCAACCCTGGATCAATCACCTTCCAAAAACTTCTTCTTTGCTTCCTCGAATTACGCAGCTAAACAGTGCAAGCTAATCCTCATTGGAGGTTAAATTTAAAAACAGGCAAGTATGAGCGGAAGAAATGCTCAGCAAGATCATTATAGTAAATATAGGGTCGTTTGATATAAAACCGACATCTGCATTAGAGCAGAACATTTTTTAAAAATCATAGTTGCTGAATCATAAAATTTTAGTTGAGGAACCCCAGAATTGATTCCTTAATTGTATTCAAAAGCATTTTGATATTCTTGAGCGACATGCTTCAGCAATACTTTCAATCTTGACGAGAATAAAACTCGTAAAAATAGTGTTTACGGAAATATCGTAAACCACAATAACATGAAACAATGATCATGGAATGAATCATAAACTTTACTCAAAACTCAACTCTTGATATTAATACTTATTTTGTTGTCATATCAAATTAGATATTTATACGAACTTTGATGCTCACAACACCCATACTGAAGTGAACATCAATCATCTATACTAATACCACCTTTGATATTTAACAACAACGTAAGTATCCACAAAATCAGAAACTGAATCAAAGCCACAATTCACTTTTAATCCAAAACAGAATCAGTACTTTTAATCCAAAACAGAATCAATTGATAAATTATTTATTCTATGAATATCAAAAACAATATGATAATTTAGATTAAGATCATTCTCCGACGGACGTACTATCACATGCTGATCAGCCCGTGTGATAGCACAAGGTCATGATTCATAGAAACGTGACCCCAAAAACACGAGTACTCAAATAAAAAGGCATAACTAGCCTGTGGCAAAATGGTGTCATAATATTTCATATGGCACTTAGAAATAGCCCTCCGCTGGACCGTCCGTCCCGGTCACTTACGCAATTATGATCCAATCTTAAAACCTTTTATTGAAATGGGGTCATAATAACCGACACCCGAAATAATTTTATTCCCCCAATTTTTGGGTAGGAATATTCGCAACCAAATCACTTTTCTCAAAATCCAAAACATTTGTAAATCCGATAATTGGATAACTAAAATCACTTAGCTACTCTGAATATAGAATAGCGGAAGAATACTTGCATAAACAGAATTATTTAATTCAGCGATATGTAAAACATTTATCGATTCTAAACTGAGAATAGGGAAAGCAATACTTGCATCAAAAGATTTAAAATAAATATCACTTGAACAATAAGTGATGATAGGGATACTTGCATACTGTGATTCGAAATAAATATCACTTGAACAATAAGTGAAATCAGGGGTACTTGCCTTTGGGTTTTTAGCAGTTAGTCACACTCGCAAACACGCATCTATTCTGAAATTCTGTCTTAAAACATCACCGTCCTTCTTTTCAACACTTGACTAATATGCTGCTCCTGCGATTGCTAGAAGCCAGATGCCCAATACCATTCCATCTCATTCTTTATCCAACGTCTTGTCCTGATCAACTCGAATGATCCGCATCTATATTTAAAAGATACAACTTTAATTGTCTAAATGATAATTACTTGACGAACGGCGCGTCAAAACCCTATCGTCTACCCATACGATAGCCCACATATAAATATAACAGACAAACACATGACTCTTAATCCACACACACACATAATTCACATAGCACATAAGCACATAACTCATGTATCACTTAATTCATATCACATATGACTCAGTTCGTCAAAAGGGTCGACTCGATATGTTTAAAACTGAAATCAGGTCAAAAATATGATTTTTCGATCAATAATCGACTCAGAATAACTTGTAAAACAAACGACCTTTCGAAACAAAAAGGATTTGGGTCTCGAAAGTATTTTTAATGAAAGCGGAATATTTTTCTGAGTCTGTACGCGTTCGTTTCGTATTAAACGGACGAACGGTTTATTTAATATGAATTTTTGAATATTTTTCGGAATTAAAACAAGTCTCCGAATCATTTATAACTAAATAATAGTGCTCGAACACTCGAAATAATTTTATAAGAATTATTGAGCCTGTAAAATAATTTAAAATAATATTTTAAAGCTCGAAACTATTTTTCAGAATTTTTAAATCAAAAATAAATAATTAAATCTAATTAAATAATCAATTAAAATTAAATAATAAATAATTAAATTAATTAATCAATTAATATTTAAATTAATTGACTAATTAAATAATTAATTATCAACTAAAATTAATTAACTAAATAATTTGGATTTATTTTTGAATTAATATAAATATTTAGAATTAAAATAATGATTTTCAAAAACAAAATAATGAATTTTGTAAACAAGAAAAAGAATTTTGAATTATTTTTAAAACTAAAATACAGAAACAGGTTCTAAAATAAGATTTTGGGGAACTGAAGATCAAACCCGGGTCAGTCTAAATCTGAAAACGGGTCGGAACCGGGTCGATGAAGAACGTCAAGAACCGCCGGAATTTTAACCCAGATTCCGGCCGGCTGAAAATCCCGGTAGAACTCCGATGAACCCCGACCAACTTTGTAACAACCAGGACGATCTGGATTATCATCCTAATTGATTCCAAACGACTCATACAGTCCAAAAATGACAGGAATATCGTCCACCCGAACCCAGAACCCGTTCGCCGGCAAGCTTCCATTAAAGCCGACGAATATTCAAGGTTTTCCGGTGAAAATCCCGTTTTTTACTAAATACTAAACCAAATTTAACAATCTATATATGAAAATAATCCTCAGAATACGTACAATCATATTCAGTCATCACAATCATCAAACAAGTATTCAAAATCAAAAACCGAATTTAACTAATAATATTGAAAAAATCGAAATTATTAGATAATCAACCTCTGTTGATGATACATGTATGAACAGATAGCTCTCATTAAGGGCTTCACAACGGTTACAAATACTTGTGATTTGGTGTTCAATAACGCCTTCAAAATTGACTTTGATTTTCAGAATTTCTCAAGAACACCAAGAACACATATTCAAGAAAATTTTCAGAAAATCAAACCTTAATTTCTATATGATATTGAACTCTATTTTTGACATATAATATACCAAATTGACCAGAAAAACATGCTCTACAACATGGAAGCATCAAATCACATCAACAACATCAAGAACAAAAATTCATAATTTAATTATCAAATAATTCGAATATAATTAAATAAATAAGAAAATTACTGTGATTTCTGGGCAGAAACTGATGATTGATTCAGAAAGAAGATTTCGAGAGCTTCGTTTTGATATGCTGCACGCCCGGATCGGAGTTCGATAACGCCTTCGTTCGTGTGTTTGATTCTCGGGAACGTATCGGTTTTCTCGGGTTTTTCTCTGTATTTACGGTGTTTTAACTGGTTGCAAATGAATAAACGGAATAAACGAAATAAGAAATAGGCTATTTATATTTATGGAATATTGGATCATTCTGGATCGTTTTGGATCGTTTTGGATCATTAAATTAGTTGCTTAGCCGCTAAGTAACTGCAATAACGATCCGATTCAATACCAAAATTGGATAATTATCAAAACCGAGCTTTTTATAAAACACTATATACGAGAATAATATAAAAATATCCCGTCTTTCGAGAATACGGGTTTTATTGATTACCGAAATAACTATTATATCGAAAATATTGCGCCGGGCCGCGCACGGGTCAAACCGTAATCCGAATTGAAAAAGTCAAAACACGGAAAATGTCCGGAATTACCAGATTAGGTTAGGAAGGAGTTTTCGGAAGAGTTTCGGGTTGTAAAAACGCAAAAACGATTGAAGTCGGACGATTCCCGGCTTTATAAAATAATTTTGGTAATTATTCAGAAAATAATTAATAATTCATAAATTAATATAAAATCATCTAACAGTCCAAAAATTACCAGAAAAATATCACAATTATCTATATTTATTCTGGACATATAAAAATTCAAATACTCAAATAATATCACATCTAAACACCCAAACATCAATTCCACTTATCAGATAATTCACCAAAATTCACATAAAATCACATAAATAATTCCAAATAATTATAAAAATAGTATATGAAAATATGGGATATTACAGAGATGGTGCTACATCAGGATATATGGTACTGTATGTGAGAGGATTAGAATTTACAAAGAACGGTTTGACTGATTGAGGAATTTGGAGGGATCTTATTACATTCTTCTTATTATCAGTAGATAATAAGTCAGTGAAAGCCCTTTTGTGTAACTTAAAGGTCAATTGTCTCACTAAAGTTTTGTGGTGAATCAGGACAACAAAAATTATAAATAAGTTGACAAAATCTAGCAAAATAGACTATATTGCTATCTTCTTTCATCCTATCACCAATAAACCCTAAAACATCACTTGCATAATCAAAATGTGTTTGATTTAAAAGGGCATACCCGATTTGCTGACTCATTATGGGTATAACATCAAAGTTTGAGCACTTGTTGGCAAAAGCTTTTGTAATACAGTCAAAGAAAAAACTCCACTCCCTCCTGATGTGGGGTCTCTTCAATTGTCCCAGCTTTGCCAAAGACTTTTCATAGCCTAGATTTTCCATCATTTGTTGAAGAGCTGGCTCCTCAACTGATTAATTGAAGGTGCAATCTTCTGGAAAATGTAGTGCTTGTCGAACAGTTGACAAGGTCACCACATGCTCATCCTCCCCTGTTTTAAAGATAATACTTGGGGACCCAGCTTTTCCAATATCATCATAAACACCAGACTGCCAAAACTCCAGAATCTGCTTGCCTAAGAGAACCTGGGGTTGGGTCAGTGCATAGCCTATTTCACTTCGAGCAAGAAAGTCTTGGATGAAATGAAGTTCTGAAGGAGCCTCGTCCTTATAAAGAATAGCCATGTAGTTATTAGGAACAAACTTGGCTCCATCATAGATTAGATCTTTGGGTGCCATTTCTGTAAAGAAATAAGTGAGAAAATGTGTGTTCACAAGGTGTTTGTTAAATTTCCTGTAAGAAAATCCGTCAGAGAATATTAGAGAGTGAGAGAGAGAATAAGAGAGATCAGAAAGTAAAAAAAGTAGGTAAAAGATTGTAAAATCTTTTAACTCTCTTATTTATACACTCCATGTGGCAACGGTCAATTTTGTGAAGCAGAACAGTTTTTTTACACCTAGCAGCATGGAAACAGTCAAAAAGTAATGAGTGGGCACGGTAAACGTGCAGTAATTATTGCTCACATGCTGTTACCAAAATAAACACGCAACCCATAAACCAAATGATTATCACTATTTTTTATCTTACTTAATTATTTTCTGACAAAATATAACCGTTACAGTAAATAATAAAAATAAGCCAAGTAATTAAATAATCTTCAGCATCAGAGTTTCCATCAGGATTTGCATCAGAACTTGACTATTATTAGAATTTAACGGTTATCAAAACATGGCTTCTGTACTCAAAAAGTGAATAACTGTATCTGTGATTCTTCACACAAATACTGTCTAGTTTCTTCAGAGTTTAATCATCAGAACTTTCATCAGAACTTATCCTCAGAATTTATGCAAATAATATTTAATTGTTTATCAAAAACAACTTAATCACCACAGTAATTATCATCATTCATATGGAGTTAGAGTGTGTGCATTAAGCAGAATACCAGATAAAGATTAAAGTCTGATAAACTTCAGTATATCTTAGAAATAAGACATAACTAAGAAAAGTGCTTAAAATCTGTCTTTAATTTTAAAGTCTACTATAGAATAAATCTATGCAAGAGTCTACCTCTGCTCATTTTATCATCTTTTGACATTCTTTTTACAGTGGCTTCTCAGTGTAAGTGAGTCACAACTGCTATCAGAATTTATGCTATTATCAGAGTATTTCTCCAGTAATCAGAGAATGTGAAAAGTCACCAAGAAAAATTTATTTGCTTTTTTAATGCATATAATTTAATAACAGCAATGCACTTGGGTCTTCCCTTTCACATATTTACTCTAGATCTCAAAGGAGTACCTGACTTCAATTTTTCTTTTCTTTTTCTTTCTTTAGATAAGTGAGGCTTGTCAAGCATGTAGTTCATCCTTAAGATTTACTGACATCAGAATTCGACAGATGAGAAGCAATAATCTAGTTTGAGACTTAGTAATAAGATACACTAAGTAAATTTGACGAAGATCAAAACCAGAGTTTGCTTGTTTTATGGATTTCCACATAAATAACTAATTCAAACATGGGATACACGGTTTGTTAAAGACTACTAAGTCAGCATCTAACAAATAATCCTCATTGGAGTGAATAGTCACAGAACATTCAAAACACTATCAGAGTATATAGAATTATATCAGATAACAATCAGTATTTAAAAAATTATAATTTAATCACAGATTATATGGAGAGAAGACAATCTGTAAACACTGATCATAAAGTCTGATGCATGAGAACAAAAACTAAACAGATTTTGAGAAAGAACCTGAAACCATTCCAAGTTCATTTACTAGTCTTGTAAAAGTAGCTTCACATAGTGGTTTTGTGAAGATATTTGCTAGTTATTGATCTGTTGGAATAAAATGCAATTCCACTGTACCTTCCATCAATGTTCCCTTATGAAATGTTACCTAATGCTGATGTGCTTTGTCATTGAGTGTTGAACTGGATTACCTGTCATAGCAATAGCACTTTGATTATCACAGTAAATGGGTATTTTAGAAAATTCTAACCCATAGTCCAGTAACTGGTTCTTCATCCAAAGAATCTGTGCACAACAGCTTCCTGCAGCAATATATTCTGCTTCTACAGTTGATGTGGAAATTGATTTCTTTTTCTTGTTAAACCAAGAAACCAATCTGCCTCCAAGAAATTGGCAGCTTCCACTAGTGCTTTTCCTATCTATTTTGCATCCTGCAAAATCTGCATCTGAGTAACCTATTAGCTTAAAATATGATTCTCTAGGATACCACAATCCTAGATCAGCTATACCCTTGAGGTACTTGAAAATTCTTTTCACAGCTATTAGATGAAGTTCTCTTGGATCAGCCTGAAATCTTGCACAAAGACAGGTAGCATACATGATATCAGGTCTACTTGTAGTTAAATAGAGTAATGAGCCAATCATACCTCTATAGTTAGTAATATCTACTGATGTTCCAGTATCTTTATCTAACTTGGTTGCAGTGGCCATGGGAGTGGATGCAGTTGAACTATCTTGCATTCCAAATTTCTTGAGTAAATTTCTGGTGTACTTGGATTGATTTATAAAAGTACCTTCTTCATTTTGCTTGACTTGAAGTCCCATAAGATAGCTAAGTTCTCCCATCATACTCATTTGATATCTTGACTGCATTAGCTTTGCAAACCTTTCACAGGGTTTGGTATTTATAGAACAAAAGATGATATCATCAACATATATCTGTACCAAAAGTAAGTCCTTTCCATGGTTGAGGTAGAACAGAGTTCTATCAATTGTGCCTCTGTTAAATCAACTTTCCAGAAGGACTCATACCATGCTCCTGGGGCTTGCTTAAGGCCATAAAGTGCTTTGTCAAGCCTGTAGACATGATTTGGAAATTTTGGATTTACAAAGCCTGGAGGTTGATCAACAAATACCTCTTCTTCTAACTCTCCATTGAGAAAACACTTTTCACATCCATTTGAAAGACTTTAAACTTCTTATGAGCAACATAAGCCAAAAAGATTCTTATGGCTTCCAATCTAGCAACTGGAGCAAATGTTTCATCATAGTCAATACCCTCCTGTTGAGAGTAACCTTTAGCAACCAGCCTTACTTTGTTTCTTGTAATTATGCCATCACTGTAAGTTTTGTTTCTGAACACCCATTTTGTGCCTACAATTGATCTATTCTTTGGTCTTGGCACTAGGGTCCAGACTTAATTTCTTTCAAATTCATTTAACTCTTCCTGTATTGCTTGCACCCAATCAGCATCTTGAAGAGCTTCTTCCACTTTCTTTGGTTCAGTCTGAGATAGAAAGGAATGATAGAGACATTCATTTGATGTTGCTGTTCTAGTTCTGACACCTGCTTCAGGATCTCCAATTATTAAGTCAGGTGTGTGTGATTTGGTCCACTTCCTTGCAGATGGAAGTTGATCTCTAAAACTGGATCTTCCCCATGATCTATGCTGTCTCCATCAGCATTTTATGATGCTCCCCCTGAAGTTATGCTCTCTAAAATTTTAGAATTTGAGTTGGATCCTTCAGGAATGGAAGAATCAGAGTTTCCAGAATTGTTAGAATTTGGCTCATCAGAACTTGATGAATCAGAACTTGAAGAACTAGTGACAGGTTCTGATGCTTCTTGAGAGTCTTGAGATGTGGTAGGATCATTAACTTGCTCCCCCTGAACAGGTGCATTTTCCTTTGGAGTAATTACCACAGTTTTAATGATATCAGAGTTTAACCCGTCAGAACTTACAAGATCAGGATTTAGGTCATCAGAATATACATAATCAGAATTTAAATCTTCATTTTCAAATCTCAGCTGACCATGACCATTGAAATCTTCAAGTACAGTAATATTTTTATCATCAAAAGATACATTGATAGATTCCATGACAACCCTTGTTCTTAAATTGTAGACTCTGAAGGCTTTTGTGGAAGGTAGATATCCAACAAAAATTTCTTCATTAACTTTTAGATCAAATTTTGACAGCTGTTCAGGATGAGTCTTAAGAACAAAACACTTGCATCCAAATACATGAAAGTATTTCAGAATTGGCTTCTTTTTCTTCACCATCTCATATGATGTTTTTCCATGCTTGTTTATCAGTGTAGCATTCTGTGTAAAATAAGCAGTCTGCACAGATTCAGCCCAAAAGTAGGTTGGTAGCTTTGCTTCATCAAGCATAGTTCGTGCAACTTCAATAAGAGTCCTGTTCTTTCTTTCTACAACTCCATTCTGCTGTGGAGTTCCTGGTGCAGAAAATTCCTGCTTTATTCCATGCTTTTTGCAGAAATCTTCCATGATTGAATTCTTGAACTCAGTGCCATTATCACTTCTTATGATTTTAACAGAATCTTTAACCAACTTATCCAGCTGTCTGACATGATCAATTAGAGTAGATGCAGTTTCATTCTTCTTGTGCAAGAAATACACCCAAGTGTATCTTGTGAACTCATCCACTATAACCATAACATATTTCTTCTTTGCAATAGACATGACATTGACTGGACCAAATAGATCAACATGCAGTAAGGGATAAGGCTCAGGAATTGAGGATTCAGTTTTGCTCTTGAATAAAGATTTTCTTTGTTTTGCCTTTTGACATGAATCACAAAGGACATTAGGAGCAATTACTGATTTTGGCAGTCCTCTCACAAGATCTTTCTTTACTAACTCATTTATGTTGTTGAAATTTAAATGAGAGAGTCTCTTGTGCCAATTCCAGCTTTCTTCAATTGATGCTCTGCTTAACAGATAGATTGCAGACCCATCAGAGTTTGTTGAAAGTCTGGCTTCATATATGTTACCATATCTGTAACCTTTCAGAACCACTTTGCCTGTAGAATTACTTTTAACTTCACAGTGTTCTTCAAAGAAATCTACATGATAACCTCTATCACAGATTTGAATAACACTTAGCAGATTGTGTTTAAGTCTTGAGACAAGAGCTACTGTTTTAATTATGACATTCCTAAGATTGATATTGCCGTATCCCAGAGTTTTTCCCATGTTTCCATCTCCATAAGAAACTCATGAGCCAGCTTTCTCCACAAAGTCTGATAGCAGGGCTTTATTTCTAGTCATATGTCCTGAACATCCACTATCCAGAACTAGGATGTTTTTCCTGTTGCCCTGCAATCACAAAGGCCACTATTGGTTAGTTTTAAGGACCCAGACTTGCTTGGATCCTTTGGACTTTTTAAGTTTGTTAGCATTTGCAGCGGATTTAATTTCAGAGTTTATGCTAACTTGCTTCTTATCAGACTTTATATCATACTTTGCATCAGAATTTACACTAGAAGGAATTACACTAACTTTCTTTTAAAGAAGGTTTTATTTGATAATAATCATAGTACAAACTATGATATTCCTTATAAGTATAAATAGAATGCCATAAACTACCACAATGAAAACAAGGATTTTATGGTTTAAACCTAATAGACTGACTCTTAACTCCTGATCTAGGAGGTAAAGAGTTTATATCTTTATTTTTCCTACAAAAAGAGGCAAGATGGTTAGAGTTTCCACAGTTATAGCATTTCTTTCTAGTAGCATTAGGAACATGCATATAATTATTGCTTTTATTCACACCTTCCTTTCCATTCCTATTTTTCCTAGCTTCCTTTACCATGTTCACATTTCTAATCTCTTTCAGCTTATGCTTAAGCTGCTTCTTTGTCATTAAACCTATCTTTACTGAAGTTGGTTTGTCCTGTTTTAATTTGTCAGAAGTTGACTTTTCTCTGACTTCTGTTTTGGAGTCTATCAACTTTTCAGATTTTGGCTTATCAGAATTTGACACAAATTTAACAGGATTAACTTTAGGTTTTTCAGCTTTCTTGGTAAAGTTTGGTTTAGATGACACAGTTTCCTTTTCTTCTTTATCATCTAGATAACCTAGTCCTTCTTTCCAATTTCCATTTTCTAAGATTTTCTGAGTTGTTCTTCCAGAGTTAGTCCAAGTTTTGATTAATTCCTTTTCCTTTTCGAGTTCAGATTTAAGAGATTTATTCAATTTTAGCACTTCATCTCTAACATACAAAGCCTCATCTCTTTCTTTCTGAGTTTGATGGAACATAACTAACTCATTTTCTAAATAGTCATTTCTGTTTCTAAGAGCAAGACTTTCAGATGTTAATATTTCATTTGTTAAAGTCGATCTCTAAAACTAATGAACATGGTTTTAAGATATAATCTTAGCTCAGAAATATCATCAGTATGAAAAGAAAAAGTTGATTGAGGCACCTTCAATTCAGCAGCATCAGTACTGCTATCAGCATTTGCCATCAAGGCATAGTTCACCTCATTTTCAGAATCTGAAGTGTCTGCCCAGTTTTTCTTCTTTGTGATAAGTTCCTGGCCTTTATCACTTTTTCCTTTCTTGTAGTCAGGAAAGATGTGGCCTCTTTCACAACAATTGTAGCACTTGACATTTGAGTTGTCTCCTCTGTTAGACTTTCCTCATTTGCCATCAAACTTTCTGAACCCTTTCTTTTCAGAACTTCCACCTTTCCTGGAAAACTTCTTACCATATCTGAATTTCTTGTAGGCTATCTTTGTGATACCCTTCACCATAAGAGCACACAGTTGCATCATCTCTGCATCAACATCAACTTCAGATAAATTTTTAGATTCTGAATCATCATCATCAGAATATGATGACTCTGAATCAGACTGTATGATGAGAGCCTTTCCTTTGCCCCTCTTTAAGACAATCACTTTAGGAGATTCCCCCTCAGCTTTAAGAGCAACTTTCTTTGACTTTCTTCCATGCCTTTTGCTCCTTTGATCCATCTCAAGTTCATGAGTCTTGAGCATACCATAAATTTCATCAAGAGTAGTTTCAGTAAGGTCATAGTTAACTCTTATGGTTGTAGACTTCAAATCCCAATTTTCAGGAAGAGCTAAAGGGAATTTTAGATTTGAATCTTCAAGATCATATTCCTTGTCCACCAGTGAATGATCATTCAAGAGTTTGGCAAAACTGTTATATAAATCAGTTAATGACTTATTAGCTTTTGAGTCAAAGTGCTCATACTCTTGTGTGAGTATAGTCTTCCTGTTCTTTTTGATTGCATCAGTTCTCTAACATCTTGTCTCCAAAGCATCCCATATCTCCTTTGCAGTCTTGTATCCAATTACCCTGTTCGACATGACATTGTCAATTGCATTATGCAGTAGATGCCTTACCCATGCATCCTTGGCAATAGATGAGATGTCTTCATCTGTGTAATCACCTTTCTCCTTTGGTATCATCTTTGATGGTTGATCATCAACTGCAACAGAAAGCTTGGTAGGCTTATATGGTCCATCATTAATTCTACAAGGTATTCTGGATCTTTGGCTTCCAGAAACATAGTCATCTTTACTTTCCATATAGGATACTCAGATGCTCTCAGTATGGGAACCCTAATGGTTTCATATCGACTGTGGGTTTGATTATTTTGAGTATCTTGAGTTTTGGTGGGCTTAGTTGGGGTTTGTGTTTCTTCAGACGATTGTAAACTGGATCTCACTATTTGTATATCAACAGAGAAGCTCTGATACCACTTTTTAGGTCACACAACACTATAGAAGGGGGTTAAATATAATGTTTATACAATCAAATCGATTTCAAACATAAATATGTAACAATACTCAAGTATATTCAATATAATAAACTCTGTTATAATAGAACAGTTGTTCTCTCTCAGTGATGAACAATATCACTAAGAGCTACTAGGTTACAATGTATAATCTTCCTCGTGAATGATAACACATAAAGTGTAAACCCTAAGCTGTGTTTATATAGTACACAGTTACAAGATATCTTCTAATTGATATGGAATATAATTTTGTCTCCTAAAATATATCAATCAGATATTATCTTCTGCAAGTCTTCTAGTCATCTACCTCTTCATGCATATCTTCTATTGTTTTAGTCACGATCCTTTCCTGTAAATCAGCTGCTTTCCTTATCTGAAGTACTGAGAGGAATATGTCCTAAGTCCAATCATGTATTAGGATTTACGAATAACTCTTTATGTAATCTGTTTTGATTTCATTGATTTTAATAAAAGACTTGTTTTGTTTTTATTACGGGCTCTATCTATTTAAGTGTTTAAATAAGATATACCATAGTTTAGAGTAAAGCTTTTTATGGATTATGATGAGATCATAATAGTGAGACCTAAAAGATGATAACTCTAAACTTAAATAGTTCCTGATCATAGGATTACTAACTGGTAATTAATAATCCACAAAGATCGGTACATACTATGCTTGCTTCATTATGAAGGATGTCTGTTCTCATAGACATTTGTGTGGTGACACTATAGCTAGTATGTAGGTGCTTATTATAAAATAAGTTCACCGAACATGACTCGCACAACTGAACAACTGATGGAGTTCACTCACGTGTCAGCAGTTGTTCACATAGTGATAGTTGTACAAGTATCCTTAGACTTGAGGTCATTTTAGTCATCTTGTGTACACTGAACTATGCTTTGGTTTAGTTCTTAGCCTCCAGGGACAATTATTAGGGCTCTACTGGGTATAGGAATTTGTACACGAAGATAGTGTATGATCAATATAGAATCTACCCCTTCCAGTGAAGGAAGCGAATGTTCAAGGCTGATCCACTTATGCTAGTTCAGGAATCTCTGGCCAGAGTGAATGAAATTAGAAAGGAGTTTCTAATTTGCATAGAACTACACATAGTAAATGGTAAGCAAGTGATTAAATTAGATAGGCTTGACACGAGATCCATGCCTTATATTTAATCGAGACATTGTAGGGTAGAAGAAGTTTATTGTACGGTAACTATTCACTGAATAGGTTCTTGGTATTCTAAGCAGTGAATTCATATTATCCGGATAGTCGCGATATGCTGAGAAGTATCCCTCACGATGTAGAATAAATGTGATTAATTAATTAATCGTATTTAATAAATTAGAGAATTTATATAAATAATGATAAAATAGTTTTATTATTATTTATTTCTACTACCGGCTTAATATTGAACCTACAGGGTCACACCATAAAAAGAGAATGATTTAATGGTGGAGGAAATAATTAATAATGGCTAATAATTATTTATTTATGAAATAAATAATTAATTGGCAAATTTAATAATTGATTAAATGAGATTTAATTGATTATAAATTAATTAAGAAAAGTTCTTAATATTATTAATTAAGAATTTAATTTTTTGAAATTAAATCAAGAGAGAGAATTATTTCTAAAGTATTTAGAAAAAGGATTAATAATTAAAAGGTGTTTTAATTATTAATGAGAATAATAAATGGGATAATAATAATAATATTTATGGGAAAATTTCAGCTAAAATTTTGCCTATAAATACACTACTATAAACCCTATTTTTAATTCAAACCCAAAAACCCAAAAGTTTTTAGAAAACCAAATTCTCTCCACCTCCTCCTCCTTAACGTCGTTTTCTTGGTGGATACCAGTGGAGTGCTTAACGTTTGAGGAACAGCTGCTAAGGATCTCCGATCGTTGCTCTTGGATCGTATATTAAAGGTTAGTAATCGATCCCTATATTTTTACCACGATTTATATGCTTTTATTTGGATTTTATATGTGTAAAAGTGTTTTACCATGCCCCGCTGCGATTAAAATCCATCAATGGTATCAGAGAATAGGTTGTATGCATATAGATCTGTGGTAAAAATTTCATAATTTTATGTGCTTGTATGAATTAATTATGATTTTTACAAGTTATATCATGGATTAATTTTTTCTGATGAGAAATCGTTTCTCAGAATAATTTGGAATGTTGATCTGGGTTCTACAAGTGTTGTAGATCGTCTGGGTATTTTTTTCATAATTTTATGATGTATAGATTTTTTATTAAGAATTTTTGAAGATCTTGTAATTAAATTCGTAATTAAATAATCATATATATATAAATTGTAAGTATGTGTATATATATATTTGCTGCATCTGCTGTGTTGATACTGCTGCAAAAAAAAAGGGGTGTCGCGCATTCCGGGAATGCGTTACACCCTGTGGCGCATTCATGGAATGCGTTACACCTTTTAATTGGTTAAAAGGGTTGTAACGCATCACCGTAATGCGTTACAGGGCTTGTAACGCGTTCCTGTAATGCGTTACAGCCCGACTGTCCACATTAAAATTAATTTTCTGGGAGTTTCGTAACTCCGTTTTAGGCGTGCAATATATCGTTGGATTCGTTTTTCCGAGACGGATCTAATGGAGTCATCAATTTTAGTTTATATAAAAGTTTTGAACTGTTTATATTTCCGAAAGTGTTTTAAAGCTGTTTTTAACTATTTTTAATTGCTTTTTAATGCTTCATGTGATACATAGAGATGTATAATGCATAGAATAATGTGCTAGATGATATAACATGACTACCTTGATGTTTATTCATGTTGATATATGTGATATATGCTTAGTTTATCATGCGATGATAGATTTAGGTGAACTTAAATGAACATAAGGCGTTTGTTAGACAACCTAGTATAGTGAAATTTTTTCATAACCTTAAGAATAATATTATGAATACAATCATGAGATTCTTGTGTTTATGAAACATGTAATTGAATATGAATTTTCGATATTAGAGAAAGGATGATTCTGTCAACAACAGATTTCTATCTGTAAGAAAGGGTTATTAAGTGACGCCTCTTGACAATGCTACACCCGATCTGGGAATCATCGGATTATTGATTATTGATTTGAAATATTTAATTTAAAAGGAAGAATTTCTTTATAATATGATTATGATTGTAACGTAATATAATACCTCTAAAATTAAATAATATCAAGTAGTAATTGGCCAATGATACAACGGGCTTGTGTCCGTCATAGCCTTCCAACATGATAGAAAGTAGTTCTTATTTTTAAATCATTGTCGTTTCGTGCCACAGCCGAGGGCTTTGATTTCGAAATAAGAAATACTTGTCTATTACATAAAGATGTGTACATTGAATAAGAATCTAAAGGTCGTTACGTGCCACAGCCGTGGGCCTTTGGGGACTGATTCAATTGTACGGAATGTTGGGTTAGACTTGACTTAGAATATTGAGTTTGTCGTGTCACAGCCGTGACTCAATTATTCAAGAGGCTAAAGTTTTGATTAGGGAATAACATTAGATGTAATTGACAAGAGTTGTCTGCCTATTGAACATTACATGGCGTTTCGTGCCACAGCCGGGGTTGTGTAATGGAATGTAGGATCCCTATTCCCACTAGCATTATGAATGCTTAATTTTTCACGTAGAGGGTTGAATAAATTAGGTAAACTAGTGGGAGCCACTTATGAATAAAGACCCGATTCATATAGTGTTTTGAAATGAAATTGAATATTTGCTAAGTGTTGTTATGTGTTTATCATTTACAGATTTACAATATACATTATTTCTTCTACACTATCACTCAGGAGCATACTAGATGCTCACAAGTTGACTGGTCCTAATTATGCTGACTGGCTTCGAAACTTGAGAATTGTTCTCAGGATTGAGAAGCTGGAATACGTGATTGACTTACCTAAGCCTACTGAACCTGCTAGTGATGCACATAATAATGAATATGTTGTGTATCGTAAGTGGATAGATGATGCAAATGTTGCTCAATGCATCATGCTAGCTTCCATGAACATTGAGCTACAGAAGCAACATGAGCATATGGATGCTCACACTATCCTAATGCATCTACAAGAGTTGTATGATGTGGCGGGGAGGACAGCTCGATATGAGATATCGAAGGAGCTGTTCGGTTGTAGGATGTCTGAGGGATCATCTGTGAATGACCATGTACTTAAGCTGATCA
Source organism: Apium graveolens (assembly GCF_009905375.1). Lineage (NCBI taxonomy): Eukaryota > Viridiplantae > Streptophyta > Magnoliopsida > Apiales > Apiaceae > Apium > Apium graveolens. The sequence goes on along the minus strand of NC_133657.1, from coordinate 131,801,226 downwards.
ATTTGATTGAACGTCTTGGACAACTTGGTTTTGCCATGGATGGGGAGCTAAGCCAAGACTTAGTCTTGCAATCGCTTCCGAGTTCGGTCTCGCAGTTTCTTGTGAACTTTCACATGAATAAGATGGATGTCAGCCTTCCTGAACTCCACAACATGTTGAAGACTGCAGAATCGAATTTTCCCCAAAGAAGATTTCTGTTCTTCTAATTGGTGAAGGTTCCAATCCTAAGAAAAGGAAGAGGAACTCTTCCAAGAAGAAGAAAGTAGGTGAAGAAAAGCCGGTTCCACCAAAAGCTGAAGACCCCAAGAGAAAAGTTGTTTGCTTTCACTGTAACAAGGTGGGGCACTGGAAGAGGAACTGCAAGGTTTACCTTGTAGAATTGAAGAAGAAGAAGGGTAGTGAGACTACCGCTTCTGATTCAGGTATGTTCATGATAGAAGTCATTAAATCAAATTTCTACTTGGGTATTAGATACCGCCTGTGGTTCTCAAATCTGCAATTTGTTGCAGGGACCAAGGAGAAGTAGGACTCTTGAGGAAGAGGAGGTGATTCTACTGATGGGAAATGGAGCAAGAGTTGCTGCTGAAGATGTAGAATCATTTCATTTACATAGGCCTACGGGCAAGACTATTGTTTGAAATAATTGTTATTTTGTTCCCTCGATTATGAGGAATATTATTCCCATATTAGACTTGGATGGATTTTCATTTATTATTGAGAATAATGAATGTTCTATTCTTAGAGATAATATTCTTTATGGATGTGGTGCTTTAAATAATGGTCTGTATAAATGTGACATGATTTACTTCAGATTGAATAAACTAATAAAAGAAAAGGGATGATGAAAATTTTACTTCATTGTGGCACTGCAGTCTCCATTTAGTAGACATGGAGAGAGGACTGCAAATTTGCTAGGAATGGTACACACAGATGTATGTGGACCAATGTCTACGCAAGCCATGGGTGGATTTTCATACTTCATTACTTTCATAGATGATAAATCTAGATTTGGATATGTGTTTGATGAAACACAAGTCTGAAGCCTTTGAAAAGTTCAAAGAGTATAAGTATGAAGTGGAGAAATAAACCAAACATAGTATTATAATTCTTCGATTAGATCGAGGTGGTGAATACTTGAATGGAGAGTTTCTGGATTATCTCAAAGTAAATGGTATAGTCTCCCAGTGGACGCCTCCAGATTGGTATCTAAAAGGAGAAATCGAACTTTGTTAGACATAGATCGGTCCATGATGAGCTATACAAATCTTCCAGTATTCCTATGGAGTTATGCATTGGAAACCTCAGCATATTTACTGAATAAGGTGCCTTCCAAATCTGTTCCTCCAACTCCGTATGAGATATGGAAAGAAAGGAAACCGAGTCTTAAACATGTTAAGATTTGGGGATGTCCAGCTTATGTCAAGAAAGTTGACCCAGATAAGCTGGAATCTCGATCCGTAGAATGTAGTTTTGTGGGATATCCTAAAGAGACTTTAGGGTATTACTTTTACACCGATCATCGGGTGTTTGTCTCCAGACATGCTACCTTCTTGGAAAAGGAGTTTATCCTTGAAGGAAACAGTGGGAGCAAAATTGAACTTGATGAAGTTCAAGAAACACAAACTACTACGGATCAAGTGGAAACACCTGTTCTGACTGAACAACCTTCTGTGGAACAGCCCATTCATAGATCAGAGAGAGTGTCTCGCCAACCTGAGAGGTAATATGGCCTTGTCATTGAGAATGACAATGAGTTGTCGATCATTGATGATGATGACCCTGTGACCTATAATGAGGCTATGAGTAGTGTTGACTTAGAGAAATGGCATAGTGCCATGAAATCCAGAATGGAATCTATGTATATGGTATACAAAAGATAGATTATAGCAGATGGCCAGGTGGAGACCTATAAGGCCAGGCTTGTGGCAAAAGGATTCAAACAAAGGCAATGGATTGACTTTGATGAAACTTTTTACCTGTAGCCCTGTTAAAATCAGTCCGGATTTTGCTTGCGATTGCTGCTTACTACGACTATGAGATCTGGCATATAGCCAGATGGTTTTCTTTCCAAGGCAAATGAAAGCCTAGTGTGTAAGCTACTGCGAACCATATGTGGTTTAAAGCAAGCTTCTCAAAAGATGGAACATTCGTTTTGATGAGACAATCAAAGAGTTTGATTTTATCAAAAACGTAGATAAACCATGCGTTTACAAAAGGGTTAGTGGGAGCGCGATAACATTTCTTGTGTTGTATTGAATTAGAGTTGACACACATAACAACATAGCAGACCCACTCATAAAGCTACTTTATGAAAGTCACTTTGATCGTCATAAAGACAAGATGGGTATTAGATATCAGAGTGATTGGCTTTAGTACAAGTGGGAGATTGAAAGGAATATGTCCTAAGTCCAATCATGTATTAGGATTTAGGAATAACTCTTTATGTAATCTGTTTTGATTTCATTGATTTTAATAAAAGACTTGTTTTGTTTTTATTACGGGCTCTATCTATTTAAGTATTTAAATAAGATATACCATAGTTTAGAGTAAAACTTTTTATGGATTATGATGAGATCATAATAGTGAGACCTAATAGATGATAACTCTAAACTTAAATAGTTCCTGATCATAGGATTACTAACTAGTAATTAATAATCCGCAAAGATCGGTACATACTATGCTTGCTTCATTATGAAGGATGTATGTTCTTATAGACATTTGTGTGGTGACACTATAGCTAGTATGTAGGTGCTTATTATAGAATAAGTTCACTGAACATGACTCGCACAGCTGAACAACTGATGGAGTTCACTCACGTGTCAGCAGTTGTTCACATAGTGATAGTTGTACAAGTATCCTTAGACTTGAGGTCATCATAGTCATCTTGTGTACACTGAACTATGCTTTGGTTTAGTTTTTAGTCTCCAGGGACAATTATTAGGGCTCTACTGGGTATAGGAATTTGTACACGAAGATAGTGTATGATCAATATAGGATCTACCCCTTCCAGTGAAGGAAGCGAATGTTCAAGACTGATCCACTTATGCTAGTTCAGGAATCTCTGGCCAGAGTGAATGAAATTAGAAAGGAGTTTCTAATTTGCATAGAACTACACATAGTAAATGGTAAGCAAGTGATTAAATTAGATAGGCTTGACACGAGATCCATGCCTTGTATTTAATCGGGACATTGTAGGGTAGAAGGAGTTTATTGTACGGTAACTATTCACTGAATAGGTTCATGGTATTCTAAGCAGGGAATTCATATCATCCGAATAGTTGCGATATGCTGAGAAGTATCCCTCACGATGTAGAATAAATGTGATTAATTAATTAATCATATTTAATAAATTCGAGAATTTATATAAATAATGATAAAATAGTTTTATTATTATTTGATAGGGATAAATAAATTATGATTGTATAATTAAATACTGCATTAATTGTACAAACTGTGGGCTGCTAGGCCCAATAAAAAGATATATGATATTCAGACCAGAAAGGTTAAGCCTGATGGACCAGATCAGGCCTGGTGGAATAAAAAAGGCCCAAAAGCCCTGATTATTAATTAATTTCGTAATTAATTAATAAGGGAAAAATCAGCTATTGAGAAGAGTCCCGATAAGGATATAAATCCTTATAGATCAGCCTCAAGGGGACCTAAAAGGATAAGGAATCAGCTTCCTACTTCCTAGGACTCCTAAGTCTATCCTAATTCAGAGGCTTGTCCACCAAGTCTCCTATACCAAGTCCAATTCAAGGACTCCCACATCTATATAAGGGGCCTCACCCCACAAATCAGAACTACGTTTTTTGACTTGATCCTTGGCAATCAGCAAGGTACGTAGGCATCTTGTTAAGGCAGATTGAGTCACGAAACACAAGAGCAGTCAAATCGAGCCTTGCAGCTCACGTTCCTTAGTATTAAATACAGCAATTATATATAGTAGTTTTAATCCATAACATTTGGCGCCGTCTGTGGGAAAAACGGAACAACAACCATGGCGAGAACACGGAGAACAACCAGCACTCTGGAGGAGGGAACACCATCAGGGACAACCCAGGTGATTTCATCAACCGTGGAGGTTCCTCCCCATTCAACTTATGCATCTACTCAGGGGGAAGCCCAGACAGGGGCAACTCAACCTCAGCCACAAGGGACAACTCCCCCGACTATTCAAGGTATGAATCCTCAAGTTCAACAAGTACATATACCTGTGAATTCTCGACCCGTCGGGTATGAATATTCAACTGTTGTTACTACTAACCCCCCTTATGGGATGCCCCTTCACCCTGAGGTTGGAGGAAGCGGATATGCTGGGCGAAGTGAAGTACGAGGGCGGTCGCCCCCCTATATACGAGGTTTGGATCCTATCCCTGAGGATCGGGAATTTTCTGGTCCATACACTGAGAGAGACTCCGAATCTTCGGATGATGAAGTGGCCCCGAGAAGGAGGCGTCCTGGAAAAGAGCCAATGGCCGATGGAAGGCAACGCCCCCAAAGCACCCCAGGGGCGAATCCCCAAGAAGTGCAGGAAAAGATCAGGGCTCATGAGGCTGAAATCCAAAGGCTGAGGCGTGACTTGGAGGCTCACCAAGCCACCAGAACCCACATACCTCCTAGGGGGAGAAATCCTCCTCCTATCATAGACCTGGATGGTCCGGTAAGAAGAAGGGCTGTTGTCCCAAGAACTGATCCAAGCAATCTCCTTCCCCTTGGAGATCCTGATGATCCAACTCCACCCTTCACAGAAGAGATAATGAATGCCCATATCTCAAGGAAATTCAAGATGCCCACTATCAAAGCCTATGATGGTACGGGAGACCCCGCTAATCATGTTAGGACATTCTCTAATGCACTGTTGCTGCAACCCGTGAATGATGCTATAAAGTGTCGGGCCTTCCCTCAAACCCTGTCAGGTATGGCTCAAAGATGGTACAGTCGCTTGCCCCCGAAATCTATTGGATCGTTCAGAGAGTTAAGTCAGGCTTTTATTAAGCAGTTCATCAGTGGAAAAGTCCATGAGAAAAGTTCAGCATCTCTTATGAGTATTGTGCAAGAAGCTAAGGAATCCTTGAGAGATTACCTGAATCGTTTTACAAAGGAGGCTTTAAAAGTCCCAGACCTTGATGATAAGGTAGCCATGATAGCACTGCAACAAGGAACTAGGGATGAGTTTTTTAAGATGTCTTTGGCCAAACGACCCCCTGAGAGCATGTTGCAGCTCCAAGAGAGGGCAGGGAAGTATATCAAGGTTGAAGAAAGTATGAGGAAGACCGTAGTAAGTAATGAGCCCACTGGAGGCAAGAAACGAAAAACTGATTTGGAGTATATCGCTAAGGACAAATATCCTAGAACCGAACAAAACCCTGATTCAACCCCCAAGAAGGGAGGACCTGGGCAAAAGTTCACTGAATACGCTAAGCTGAATGCTCCCAGAAGTCAGATTTTGATGGAGATTGAGAAAGATAGAGATATTCGCTGGCCTAAGCCCTTGAAGGCTGATCCCGCCAAGCTAGATAAGGGCAAGTATTGTAGGTTTCACAAAGATGTTGGCCATGACACCGATGAGTGTAGGCAGTTGAAAGATGAAATTGAGTTTTTGATTCGAAAAGGAAGATTGAACAAGTATACTGGAGATGGAGGGGACAGAAATAATAATGGAAGGAAGAACTTTGAAGATCGTAGGAGGGACCAAGATGATCAGGGGCGGAATCCCCAACCTAGAGGACCAGTTATAAACACCATTTATGGAGGGCCGAGACCTCGAGGGCCTGTGATAAACACGATCTTTGGAGGTCCAACTGCTGCTGGATTGTCCAAAAATTCCAGAAAGGCATATACTAGAGAGGTTATGCATATTGTCGGAGAAGCCCCGGAGAGGGCCAGGACAGAAGTAACATTGGCTTTTGATGATTCCGACCTAGAGGGTGTGAAGTTTCCTCATGACGACCCGCTGGTCATAACGCCGATAATAGGAAATAGCCCGGTTAAGAGGGTCCTTGTGGATAATGGTGCTTCTGTGGATATCTTGCTCCACGACACCTTTCTAAGGATGGGGTATAACGACTCCCAGTTGACACCAACCGACATGCCGATATATGGATTTGCTGGAGTAGAATGTCCTGTGGAAGGGATAATTAAATTGCCAACCACCATAGGTACGGAGCCAAGGCAAGCGACTCAGATGCTGGATTTCGTGGTGGTAAAGGCTAGTTCAACTTATAATGCTATCATGGGGAGAACAGGGATACATGCCTTCAAGGCAGTCCCCTCTTCCTACCATTCAGTCATGAAGTTTCCCACCCGAAACGGGATTGGAGAAGAGAGAGGAGATCAAAAAATGGCTAGAAGCTGTTATGTGGCCTCTTTAAGGGCAGATGGAGTCGGGGGGCAGGTTCTTCCTATTGAAGATATGGATGTTCGAGAAAATGATGAGAATAGAGGAAGGCCAGCAGAAGAATTGGTTTCGATTCCTTTAGATCCCAAGAATCCTGAGAGGATGACTTTCATTGGAGCTACATTAGAGGAGCCCCTTAGAGGGAAGTTAGTGAAATTTTTGCAAGAAAATAGTGATGTGTTTGCATGGTCAGCAGCTGATATGCCAGGCATAGACCCGGAGTTAATTACCCACAAGTTAAACGTGGATCCAAGCCGGAAGACAGTGAAACAAAAGAAAAGAAATTTTGCCCCGGAAAGACAAGAGGCTATAAAGCAGGAAGTGGAAAAGCTCTTAGAGGCTGGTTTCATTGAGGAGATTCAATTTCCGGAGTGGTTAGAAAACCCTGTAATGGTGAAGAAGGCTAATGGAAAGTGGAGGATGTGTATAGACTTCACCGATCTGAATGATGCATGCCCCAAAGACTGTTTTCCGCTGCCTAGAATTGATACTTTGATTGATGCCACCGCTGGACATGAGATGCTGAGTTTCATGGATGGGTTTAGCGGATACAACCAGATCAAAATGCATAAGGATGACATTCCAAAGGTATCATTTATCACTGACTTTGGTGTTTATTGTTATCTTGTTATGGCATTTGGTCTCAAGAATGCAGGAGCCACCTATCAAAGGTTGGTGAATAAAATTTTTAAGGATCTTATTGGGAAGACTATGGAAGTCTATGTTGATGACATGCTAGTCAAGAGTCTAGTAAAGACTGATCATATAACCCATTTGAGGGAAGCTTTTGAGGTCCTGAGGTACCACAAGATGATGTTGAATCCCACGAAGTGTGCTTTCGGAGTAGGATCTGGAAAATTCTTGGGATTGATGGTCTCAAAGAGGGGAATTGAGGCTAACCCCGATAAAATAAAGGCAATCCTGGACATGGAACCCCCAAAAACTGTCAAGGATGTTCAGAAACTCACAGGATGGGTTGCTGCGCTAGGACGATTCATCTCCAAGTCAGGAGACAAGTGCTTGTCATTCTTCAAGTCATTAAAGAACATTAAAGACTTTGTATGGAGTGAGGAAAATCAGAAGGCATTTGAAGAGTTAAAGAAGTATATGGGCCAGGCCCCGTTGTTGGCCAAGCCAGTTCTGGGTGAAGTTTTATTCTTGTACTTGGCTGTTTCAGAAAGCGCCTTGAGCGCGGTGTTGGTTAAGGAGGAACTAAAAGTCCAGAAACCCGTATACTATGTCAGCAAAATTTTGCATGGTGCTGAGTTGAATTATTCAGCCATTGAGAAATTCGCTTTAGCCTTGGTAATGGCTTCAAGAAAGCTGCGTCCTTATTTTCAAGCTCACCAAATTGAAGTGCTAACAAATCAGCCACTGAGAAATATCATTCACAGTCCCAAGGCAAGTGGGAGACTGATTAAGTGGGCAATAGAATTGGGAGAGTTCGATCTCAAGTATAAGCCACGTATGGCCATAAAAGCCCAGGCACTAGCTGACTTCGTGGTGGAATGTACCATACCCAACCAAGAAGTCGGGGGGCAGGAAGATACCACACCTCAAGACAAGGGAGTCGACAATGGGGACAAGGAGAAAGAATATTGGGTTCTCTATTTTGATGGAGCATCAAAAACAAATTCCAGTGGAGCAGGGTTGGTTTTGCAAAGCCCTGATGGATTCTTAATTGAGTATGCCATGAAGCTAGACTTCCCAACCACAAATAATGAGGCAGAGTATGAAGCCCTGATTGCTGGCCTTGGTCTAGCTGGGACACTTAGAGTCAAAAACTTAAAGGTCCGTGGAGACTCGAAGTTGATCATATCCCAGGTAAAGGGAGAATTTGAAGCAAGGGATGATACGATGGCAAAGTATGTTCGCCTAGTAAGGGCTGTGATGACCCAATTTAATGAATGCCATGTTGAACACATTCCAAGGGAAGAAAATGCTAAAGCAGATGCGCTATCAAAGTTTGCTTCATCCGAGATTGAAGAAAGTTCAGGAAGTGTGTACTTCCGTGTTTTGAAGACACGAAGCATAGATGTTAAGCTTGTGGCTCCCGTAGGCTTGGGGACGTCATGGATTGATCCCATCAAGGCTCACATTCAGACCGGTTGGTTGCCAAGCGATACAATTGAGGCACGGAAGTTAACTGTTCGAGCACTAAGGTATTCTTTGATAGATGGGATTCTATATAAAAGATCTTTCGTGGTTCCTTACTTGAGGTGTCTCAGGCCCGATGAGGCACGCTTAGCTCTTGAGGAAGTGCATGGAGGTATTTGTGGGCAACACTTGGGGGGCAGGGCCTTGGCTCATAAGATAACTCGTTTAGGCTTCTATTGGCCAGAAATGATGGCTGATGCCAAAGAATATGTAAAGAAGTGTGATCGTTGTCAGAAGCATGCACCAGTCGCCAGACAACCCCCCGAGATGCTGACCTCTATCAACTCACCTATTCCCTTTGCTATGTGGGGGATGGATATTCTAGGGCCTTTTCCTATGGCCACAGCACAAAGGAAGTTTCTGATTGTAGCCATTGATTATTTCACCAAGTGGATCGAAGCCAAACCTTTGGCCAAAATCACAACTAAGCAGGTTGCACAATTCCTGTGGGAAAACATTATGTGCCGATATGGAATTCCCCGTATCCTCGTCACTGACAATGGAACACAATTCAACAACGAGGAATTCAAGAAGTATTGCGAAGAAAATGAAATTGAGTTACGGTTCACCTCTGTGGCTCACCCGCAAGCCAATGGGCAAGCGGAGGTAGCAAATCGGATAATCCTGGATGGACTAAAGAAGAGGATCGAAAAGTCAAGAAATAACTGGGTGGATGAGATACTTCCCATATTGTGGGCCTATAGGACTACCTGTAGAGTCACGACAAATGCAACTCCTTTCATGTTGGCATATGGGGCGGAAGCAGTAGTTCCCGTGGAGATATCACATTCTTCTCCAAGGATTCAGGCTTTTGATGAAAAAGAAAATGAGGAAGGGCAGAAGTTAGCCCTGGATTTAATCGATGAAGTGCGAGATAAAGCACACGCAAAGATAGTAGAATATCAGAAAAAGGCTTCATTCTACTACAACCTAAGGGTTAAAGAGAGGTTTTTCAAACAAGGTGACCTAGTCTTGAGAAAAATAGAGGCTTCTGGTGTCGGACAGAAAGGAAAGCTTGCCCCAAATTGGGAAGGGCCGTATAGAGTCAAGAGCGTTCAGGGTAGAGGAACCTACAAGCTGGAGACTATGGATGGTTTTGAAGTCCCGAGAACCTGGCACGCACAAAACCTGAAGGTTTACTACGTGTGAGATGATAGAAGTACGATTCTCACTCGTCAGGATGGAGAGTAGGTTGAAAAGCACCTTGAAGCTTTGCTTAGGATTTATATGTCTTATTATGAAGTTTATTAAGACTTGTGTAAGGGATGAATCCCAAACAATTTTTGAAGCTCAGAGAATTTTTTGAAATATGTTTGAATCTCTATGGCATTAGATGCATGATATGAAAGCCCTATAAAAAGGCCCAATTCAAAAAAAAAAGGTTAAAACTTGTTGGGCCTGGAAGTATGTCAAGCCCAGAAAAGGGCCCCAAATATTCAAAGCCCAGCACCCGGGGTCCAAAAACTGGAAGAAAATATATATGAGTATTATCTTCAAAAACCAGAAATAAGTCCCAAATCTAAAAAGGATTTGGATAAATGAAGGCCCAAAAATAAGGCCTAATCCTACTTGAATTAGAAAAAAACCCAGTATAGGGATCAATAAATCAAGCCCAGGGTCAATACTAAGTGCCCAATTAAAGATCAAAGCCCAGAAGGGCCCAAGTTGAAACCCAATACAAGGTTTCATAAATCTAGCCCAGGTTTTAGGGCAAAGATCAACCCAATAAGAGGTAAGCCCAGAAAAGGGCCCAATTAGCTGAAAATTAAATGGCCCCAAATTAAAGACCAATTTAGGGTGGACCAAAGAAGCCCAGTTAAAAGTAAGGGGCCTAATACAAAAAGCCAGTCAAAAAAGGGGAAGGCCCAAGGTAAAGGCCTGGTTTGGAAAAGGCCCAGGGTAAAAAATAAAGTACCCATAAAAGAATTCAGGCCCAAATCTTAGGCTCAAATTTGAGATTGGAAAAAATCCAGCCCAGACTTAGGGCCCAAATCAAATATATGGAGTCACAGAAAGTAATATATCCCAAATCCCAGACCCAATTCGATCAGGTTTCATGTTGTATTCATCGTCGAATTAGTTGAGATCGAAAAGGCTTCGACCAAGGCTAGAAAAGGAGGTTAATTCGGTCAAAAATATTTATCAAGACCAAAATGTTCCTGAGGAAATAATCATGCCCAGTTGACAACCCAAGTGTTTGAAAAGCCTTGTATGAATCCCACTTGATTTTTAGGGAAAAGGGTGAAAAGAAGCCTAGCTAAATTTTTGGCCCAAATTGAAAGCCCAGAGTTGGGAGCCCAATTAAAAGGCCTGTGGAAAAGATGGTCAGTAAGAAGCGAGCCCAGAAAAGGGCCTATATAATTAAAAGTGGGAGGCCTAGGATAAGGCCCACTATATTTTAAAAAAAAAAAAAAAAAACAAAACCCAAGTTTTAGCCCAGCATTAGGGGCCTAAATCCAAGTATGTACAAAAATTTATGCAAATGATCTTGACCTATTCGACCAGAAAACACAAAGAAGTCCAGGTCGAATGGCTTGAGCTCGAAATCAAGTCGATCAGGGTTGAAAAAGAGGCTTAATTCGACTAGAAATGAGACCCATTCGACCAAGAAACATGAAAGATTCCTGGTCGAAATCATTGAGGTCAAAATTCTGTCGACCTGGGCAACAAAAGATGGCTAATTCGGTCAAAATATAGAATTCTGACCCAACATCCTGACCGAAACTTTCCTGCTCGAAAAAAGAACAAGGGGGTAGGAAAAATCCTGGCCGAAATTCGACCAGGACTTCTGCTCGAAACACTCCTGCCCGAAATAGCTTCGACCAAGGCAAAGAAAGGTGGTTAATTCGGTCAGAAACACAGGAATCCTGACCGAAAGGGACAAAAATTCCTAGTCGAAGATTTCTGCTCAAAAAAAAAAAAAAAAAAAAAAAATACAAAGCAAAAATCCTGGTCGAAATTCGACCAGGAAGTGAGGTCGAATGTACCCTCCTCGAATTCCCTTCGACCAAGGCACGACAAAGGCTAATTCGACCAGGATCCTGGTCGAATGGATTCCTGGTCGAAAATTGTATAAAAAAAAAAAAAAAAAAAAGAGAGAAGAGAGAAAAAAGGAAGAAAAAGAAAAGGAAGAAAAATCCTGGAAAATCACAAAAAAATAAGGAAATTCCTTAAATAATTTCTGAAAAATATTAAAATTAGGATAAATCCCAGAAATTAAGGGAAAAATCCATAAATTAAGGATAAATCCCAGAAAATTAGGGAAAAATCCCAGAAAATTAGGGAAAAATCCAGAAATTAAGGATAAATCCCAGAAAATTAGGGAAAAATCCCAGAAATTAAGGGAAAAATCCAGAAATTAGGGAAAAATCCAGAAATTAAGGATAAATCCCAGAAAATTAGGGAAAAATCCAGAAATTAAGGATAAATCCCGGAAAATTAGGGAAAAATCCAGAAATTAAGGATAAATCCCAGAAAATTAGGGAAAAATCCAGAAATTAAGGATAAATCCCGGAAAATTAGGGAAAAATCCAGAAATTAAGGATAAATCCCAGAAAATTAGGGAAAAATCCAGAAATTAAGGATAAATCCCGGAAAATTAGGGAAAAATCCAGAAATTAAGGATAAATCCCGGAAAATTAGGGAAAAATCCAGAAATTAAGGATAAATCCCAGAAAATTAGGGAAAAATCCAGAAATTAAGGATAAATCCCGGAAAATTAGGGAAAAAATCCAGAAATTAAGGATAAATCCCAGAAAATTAGGGAAAAATTCCTGGAAATTAAGATAATTTCTGAATAAAAGGAAGATTCATTGTGAATGTGTAGGTCGCTCCACACTTTACGCAAAAACGAAACCCTGTAAGGGAACGAATAGACTTAACTTCTGCGAAACCTAATCAATGTTTCCCAAAAGTTGGGGGGCAAATGATAGGGATAAATAAATTATGATTGTATAATTAAATACTGCATTAATTGTACAAACTGTGGGCTGCTAGGCCCAATAAAAAGATATATGATATTCAGACCAGAAAGGTTAAGCCTGATGGACCAGATCAGGCCTGGTGGAATAAAAAAGGCCCAAAAGCCCTGATTATTAATTAATTTCGTAATTAATTAATAAGGGAAAAATCAGCTATTGAGAAGAGTCCCGATAAGGATATAAATCCTTATAGATCAGCCTCAAGGGGACCTAAAAGGATAAGGAATCAGCTTCCTACTTCCTAGGACTCCTAAGTCTATCCTAATTCAGAGGCTTGTCCACCAAGTCTCCTATACCAAGTCCAATTCAAGGACTCCCACATCTATATAAGGGGCCTCACCCCACAAATCAGAACTACATTTTTTGACTTGATCCTTGGCAATCAGCAAGGTACGTAGGCATCTTGTTAAGGCAGATTGAGTCACGAAACACAAGAGCAGTCAAATCGAGCCTTGGAGCTCACGTTCCTTAGTATTAAATACAGCAATTATATATAGTAGTTTTAATCCATAACATTATTTATTTCTACTACCGGCTTAATATTGAACCTACAGGGTCACACCATAAAAAGAGAATGATTTAACGGTGGAGAAAATAATTAATAATGGCTAATAATTATTTATTTATGAAATAAATAATTAATTGGCAAATTTAATAATTGATTAAATGAGATTTAATTGATTATAAATTAATTAAGAAAAGTTCTTAATATTATTAATTAAGAATTTAATTTTTGGAAATTAAATCAAGAGAGAGAATTATTTCTAAAGTATTTAGAAAAAGGATTAATAATTAAAAGGTGTTTTAATTATTAATGAGAATAATAAATGGAATAATAATAATAATATTTATGGGAAAATTTCAGCTGAAAATTTTGCCTATAAATACACTATTATAAACCCTATTTTTTATTCAAACCCAAAAACCCAAAAGTTTTTAGAAAACCAAATTCTCTCCACCTCCTCCTCCTCCTTAACGTCATTTTCTTGGTGGATACCGGTGGAGTGCTTAACATTTGAGGAGCAGCTGCTAAGGATCTCCGATCGTTGCTCTTGGATCGCATATTAAAGGTTAGTAATCGATCCCTATGTTTTTACCACGATTTATATGCTTTTATTTGGATTTTATATGTGTAAAAGTGTTTTACCATACCCCGCTGCGATTAAAATCCATCAATGGTATCAGAGCATAGGTTGTATGCATATAGATCTGTGGTAAAAATTTCAGAATTTTATGTGCTTGTATGAATTAATTATGATTTTTATAAGTTATATCATGGATTAATTTTGTCTGATGAGAAATCGTTTCTCAAAATAATTTTGAATGTTGATCTGGGTTCTACAAGTGTTGTAGATCGTCTGGGTATTTTTTTCATAATTTTATGATGTATAGATTTTTTATTATGAATTTTTGAAGATCTTGTAATTAAATTCGTAATTAAATAATCATATATATATATATATATAAATTGTAAGTATGTGTATATATATATATTTGCTGCATCTGCTGTGTTGATACTGCTGCACGGAAGTAAAGAACAGTCAGGTCTGACATGCACGGCGTTCGAGAGAATCTATCCGGCGGCTGCTGCAACAAGAATAAGTTCTGATATAAGTTCTGACTTCAGTAAGTTCTGATTTCCAGTAAGTCCTCATATTAAGTTCTGAAACTAAACACAACAGATTAGTCATGACATCACAAATATATCTAACATCCAATTCTCTATATAAGCTTTTGACTTGTCAATATCTCTAGTTCTCTACATAAGCTTTTGACTTATCGATATCTCCAGTTCTCTACATAAGCTTTCGACTAATCGATATCTCCAGTTCTCTAAATGAGCTTTTCACTTGTCAATATCTCCAGTTCTTTACATAAGCTTTTGACTTGTCGATATCTCCAGTTCTCTATATGGACTTTTTAACTTGTCGATATTTCTAGTTCTCTACATGTAGATTGACTTGTCCGTATCTCTTGGGACTTCTTTACAAGCCATTTTAGACTTCTCGACATATTTCTCTATATTCCTTGATCTGTGACTTGTCAATATCTGACTTAGAATAGTTTTCCTAAAACAACATTATTCAACTCCAAGCTTCTACACTTCTCTTTCAGGCATGATCAAGATTTATCTTCTTCCAGAGTTTATTTCTTAGCTTGATGGTTGTTCACAGAAAAATCTTCTAGTCTAATCTACTTAGCATTTTTTACAGACTCAAGAAATAAAATTACATAATATAATGAGATTATCATACAACTTATCCTTATGGTTGTCAAGGTGACTTAGTCTTGTTATGTACAAGCATGTCTTGCACAATAATTCCATATCCGTTTTGAGTGTAATCCACACATATTCTTTCCCTAGGCTTTTAGTAGCCTAACCTTCATGGGATTTTCTTAAGCTATATATATTATAATCTTCATATACCTAGCTTCCCTAGTATTTAAAGGAACCCATATATCCGTAGGATTTTCACTTGATTACGGGCCCTTTTGATTTTTAGGATCGAAGTAGGCATACTGCCAATCTTGGTTACATGTATTTTCATCTTTCCCTGGCCTAATGTAAAATCTAGCCAAATTAAAATCCACACAACCCTAGGGTCCCTCGGGCTTCGTAAATCCATATATCTAATCCATATATTATCCATTCCAGTTTATATATAAACCATATATGTTCCGATATATAGCGTGAAAGCCAATCATTGAAAGCCAAATCCATACGAGAAAACTAATCCAAGAAATCCATGAAAGCCAAATCCAGTTCATACATAATCTCTGACAAATATTCCATGAATTCCTCAAAGATGAACTTGCATTAGGGGTTCCCACCCTATGCAATCACCCCATTTGAGGTTTCCCGAAAATCCCATTATCCTGATCCAATAATTGCTTGAAAATTCCAATTTGCTTGAAAATTTATCAACTTCAAGATACCATCGTGGGTAGCATACCTTCAATAAATTTGTCAAATAGGATATTTTGGGCCTCCATCGGGGTTTCACGAAATCCCACTCAAGGTGACTTAGTCTTGTTATGTACAAGCATGTCTTGCACAATAATTCCATATCCGTTTTGAGTGTAATCCACACACATTCTTTCCCTAGGCTTTTAGTAGCCTAACCTTCGTGGGATTTTCTTAAGCTATATATATTATAATCTTCATATACCTAGCTTCCCTAGGATTTAAAGGAACCCATATATCCGTAGGCTTTTCACTTGATTACGGGCCCTTTTGATTTTTAGGATCGAAGTAGGCATACTGCCAATCCTGGTTACATGTATTTTCATCTTTCCCTGACCTAATGTAAAATCTAGCCAAATTAAAATCCACACAACCCTAGGGTCCCTCGGGCTTCGTAAATCCATATATCTAATCCATATATTATCCATTCCTGTTTATATATAAACCATATATGTTCTGATATATGGCGTGAAAGCCAATCGTTGAAAGCCAAATCCATACGAGAAAACTAATCCAAGAAATCCATGAAAGCCAAATCCAGTTCATACATAATCTCTGACAAATATTCCATGAATTCCTCAAAGATGAACTTGCATTAGGGGTTCCCACCCTATGCAATCACCCCATTTGAGGTTTCCCGAAAATCCCATTATCCTGATCCAATAATTGCTTGAAAATTCCAATTTGCTTGAAAATTTATCAACTTCAAGATACCATCGTGGGTAGCATACCTTCAATAAATTTGTCAAATAGGATATTTTGGGCCTCCATCGGGGTTTCACGAAATCCAACTCAAGGTGACTTAGTCTTGTTATGTACAAGCATGTCTTGCACAATAATTCCATATCCGTTTTGAGTGTAATCCACACATATTCTTTCCCTAGGCTTTTAGTAGCCTAACCTTCATGGGATTTTCTTAAGCTATATATTATAATCTTCATATACCTAGCTTCCCTAGGATTTAAAGGAACCCATATATCCGTAGGCTTTTCACTTGATTACGGGCCCTTTTGATTTTTAGGATCGAAGTAGGCATACTGCCAATCCTGGTTACATGTATTTTCATCTTGCCCTGGCCTAATGTAAAATCTAGCCAAATTAAAATCCACACAACCCTAGGGTCCCTCGGGCTTCGTAAATCCATATATCTAATCCATATATTATCCATTCCAGTTTATATATAAACCATATATGTTCCGATATATGGCGTGAAAGCCAATCGTTGAAAGCCAAATCCATACTAGAAAACTAATCCAAGAAATCCATGAAAGCCAAATCCAGTTCATACATAATCTCTGACAAATATTCCATGAATTCCTCAAAGATGAACTTGCATTAGGGGTTCCCACCCTATGCAATCACCCCCATTTGAGGTTTCCCGAAAATCCCATTATCCTGATCCAATAATTGCTTGAAAATTCCAATTTGCTTGAAAATTTATCAACTTCAAGATACCATCGTGGGCAGCATACCTTCAATAAATTTGTCAAATAGGATATTTTGGGCCTCCATCGGGGTTTCACAAAATCCCACTCAAGGTGACTTAGTCTTGTTATGTACAAGCATGTCTTGCACAATAATTCCATATCCGTTTTGAGTGTAATCCACACATATTCTTCCCTAGGCTTTTAGTAGCCTAACCTTCATGGGATTTTCTTAAGCTATATATATTATAATATTCATATACCTAGCTTCCCTAGGATTTAAAGGAACCCATATATCCGTAGGCTTTTCACTTGATTACGGGCCCTTTT
Source organism: Apium graveolens (assembly GCF_009905375.1). Lineage (NCBI taxonomy): Eukaryota > Viridiplantae > Streptophyta > Magnoliopsida > Apiales > Apiaceae > Apium > Apium graveolens. The sequence continues at coordinate 131,783,970 of NC_133657.1, read as the reverse complement.
GATTTTTAGGATCAAAGTAGGCATACTGCCAATCCTGGTTACATTTATTTTCATCTTGCCCTGGCCTAATGTAAAATCTAGCCAAATTAAAATCCACATAACCCTAGGGTCCCTCGGGCTTCGTAAATCCATATATCTAATCCATATATTATCCATTCCAGTTTATATATAAACCATATATGTTCCGATATATGGCGTGAAAGCCAATCATTGAAAGCCAAATCCATACGAGAAAACTAATCCAAGAAATCCATGAAAGCCAAATCCAGTTCACACATAATCTCTGACAAATATTCCATGAATTCCTCAAAGATGAACTTGCATTAGGGGTTCCCACCCTATGCAATCACCCCCATTTGAGGTTTCCCGAAAATCCCATTATCCGGATCCAATAATTGCTTGAAAATTCCAATTTGCTTGAAAATTTATCAACTTCAAGATACCATCGTGGGCAGCATACCTTCAATAAATTTGTCAAATAGGATATTTTGGGTCTCCATCGGGGTTTCACAAAATCCCACTCCGTCCAAGTAGTGTGGTATCCAATACCCTTAACTCTTTGAGATAGTTTATCCATGGCCGAAAGTTGAACCACATAAGGCTTCTCATTCTCTTGGTGGAGAAGCGTGAATAGGCATTTATGAGGTTGGCCATTACACGAGTGGTGGAAGCCTCATCAAGTCCATCAACAAGGGTGGACGACTTTCACCAATATTTTGAATTAGGCCTTCTACCAGTCTATTCTAGATTTCTTCCATCCTATGGGAGGAAGGCTGCTAGCAGTAGTGCTTTAGGGAAAATTTTCCATGGTTTCTTTCCACCTCCCATGATTACGAGGATTAAAGACCATCCCAAATGATATTTCATTATATGGGCTTCCACAATTCTAGGTTCAAGCCTATGATGTTGGAGGGGCTTCCAGCAGAAGAAACCTGACATTTGGCTAACAACATCATCCTCATGGGTTTCTCTATCGTGATGATCGACATTACTCCTACTAGAAGCTCTATTAAATTTAACTAGTTTCCTTTCAAGGGATTATGCTATAAGTTATCCCGAGAGGATGTCATGATATTTCTGTCCGGATAAAGATATTTATAACCCCATTTATTGAACATGTTCCAGGGGGTTTCTCATGCTCTCAGCCCCTTTTGACATGGGCAGCCTTCACAACCATCTTATAAATCCTAGGATGCCATTTACATCATCTTAAGCATAGGCTATCCTATAATGTTATATAATCTGATGGAATCCATTTAGATAGTTTGTGGGCTTTTTCAGAAAATGTAACAAGCCAACATACTGCATACCACAAGTTCTTCCACCTTATACGCCTTTATTTTCGAATTAATCCACACATACTCTATCCGGTTGGGCCTCCTATCAAATTAAAGACCATAGTGCATCATTTTGAGTGAAGGAGCCTTAGGAGAGTAGGTTCCTTATTTCATCTCCCTAAATGGGGTTTCCCTTATCCATGACTTCACTGGCTCTATATTGAGATCTTCTTAGCCTCTAGGCAGCCCCTCTAGTTGGGGCCTCGGGAACCTCTACCCCGGGGTTCTCCTGGTTACATCCTTCCACTATGAGAAGCTTCCAACTTTTGTAACTATCCTTTAAGAGCATGTCGTCATAGAACCCATGTTTGGTTTCCTTATTTAGGTAGACCATTTTTCCATAAAATCCTGGTTTTTGGGCTTATTATAATTTCAGAGTAAGCCTCATGAAACGGTTGTTCATGTTTCTAATATAGGAAGACCTTTTTTGGTAGAAGTATAACTTTGCAGTTAATTGGTGTATTAGAGTTAGCCATCATGAAACCCCTATTGATTAGTAATTTGGGGGTTCACACCCTTATTTGCATTAGGTTTTTCCTACTCCATGTTCGTAGCCCCAATTTCCTTGAGAATTCTTTACCCCGGGTTCCCTTATTGAGTTGAGGTTTAACTATTTGTTCGCAAGGATCATTATCATTGACTGGCCAACTACTCACTAGCGAGAAAGACCACATATATTTTTATTGAGCATCCATGTTAACTATTGTAATATCTGGGATATAGCGTGTAATTATTTTTATCAATAAATGATTATTATGTGAATTTTGGTGAATTATCTGATGATTGATAATAATATTTAGATGTTTATATGTGATAAGATATGAGCATTTTAATTTTAATATGTCCAGAATAAAATATAGGTAATTGTGATATTTTTGTAGTAATTTTTGGATTGTTATATGATTTTATAATAATTTATGAATTTATTAATTATTTTCTGAATAATTACAAAACTATTTTATAAAGCCAGGAATCATCCAACTTCAACCGTTTTTGCGTTTTTACAACCCGGAACTCTTCGGAAAACTGCTTCCTAACCTAATCGTGTAAAAATGGATTGATTGATGTTGGTCTACAGTACGGAGTGTAACCGAAGCAATTTCGTCGGAAAACAATAGCTCACCGGCGGCGAAAAACTTCGACAAAGATTTCCGGATTGTTCAGGCGTTGTTTGAATGTTTGGTTGCCACCATTGAATTCCTGGTAAAAAATAGAGTAATTCTGGAGGTTCTGACCGGATTCTGGGCGATTGAACGTCTTAGGCGTCGTCTCCGATGACGTTTTCCGACGACCTGGGGTGGAGGTGGTCAAATACCCATTTAGCCCCCAGGGTTTTACAAGTTATACAGGTGAACCCCTATAGTTTGCAAAATTTGCAAATTTTGTACTCCCATTTCGAAAACTTTTAAAAATTTCATTTCTATTTATTTTAAATTTTAGAAAATTGTTTTTAATCTTTAAAAATTCTAAAATTCATTATTTTTAATTTCTGAAAATTATTTTTAATTCAAAAATAAATTCAAATTATTTAATTAATTAATTTTAGTTGATAATTAATTAATTAATTAGGCAATTAATTTAAATATTAATTAATTAATTGATTTAATTAGTTATTAATTAATTTTAATTGATTATTTAATTAGATTTTATTATTTCTTTTGATTTAAAAATTTGGAAAAATAGTTTCGAACTTTAAAATGTTATTTTAAATTATTTTCAAGGCTCGATAATTATTATTTAATGATTTTAAAGTCAGATTCAGGTGTTCGAACCCTAGTATTTAATTATTAAATGATTCGGAGCCCAATTTTAATTTGAAAAAATGTTCACAAATTCGTATTAAATATTTGGAAAATCATTTCAACCCCGAATCTTCTTTGGAAAATTATTTTGATTGAATATCTTACGTGCTACGTCCTATATGTGATCAGATTGATATATAATACGATTGTATGTGCATTGTTTGACTGTTTTGGTCATAATTTTCAATTCGTAATTCGGATTTGGGTAAAACGAAGGGTAAATAAAAGCTTATGACGTCTATATGACGATTAGAATAATATGATATTGAATATTGATAGATACTTGTGATGCCTAGCAGAGTAAGCGAGACATAGAAAAGAAAGCCAATGACCAGTAAATATAACTGATGCTTAGAAAAAGAAAGCAAGTGATCGATGAATAGAAGCAAGGCATATAAAAATAAGGAAAGTGATTAATGAATAGAACTGTTAGATGAGTACAAGTAAGGTTGAAAATCATTTATGATAAGGTAAGTACTTGTAAACCTTTCTTGAGGTAAATTGTAAATATTTTTGAACTCTCTCATAACATGTTGCTAGTATTCAAAATAAATCTCGTTTTATATTATAAGCACTTTAAACTATTCAACCTTGAACCCTGATCATATCATTGAACTTGAGCTGTACGCTTTCTTTCTTGTAAACCACTAACAGTTGATTTCCCAGATATTAACCATACAAATACAATACTACTCCACAAATACATTCACACTATAAACCAAATACTGAAATGGAATTACCTGGGCATACAATAACTTATATACTCTATAATACCCTATGACATTAAAGATCTATACCCTTTTTTATCATTGAACCATTGTTCATCAGATACCTAATTTTTCAACAGACTTGAAGCCGTTCTTCATATATATACCTTGATATACCCTGGTGATACTTATGAAATATTTTGTGCTCCGAGAAAAATGCTTTATCAATGTCAATTATGATTCTGTTTTATTGAATTACAATGGTTATCATATTGAATTATTTTAGAATTGGATGGTTTTATAAATATGGACCAAATTCGTGGTCAGACCAGATTCGTGGTCATATTAGGCCGATGCGTGCCTTGAATCCAGTATAGAGAGCAGAGTTGTGTGCCTTGCTCGGGGTTAGTGCGTGACTGATCATCCTAACCTTACTTTTTAAAAAAAAAATGAAAAGTGAATATCCAATTCTAATTATTGCTTATCCAGAAACTTGATTCTTCTGAATCATTTCAATTGGACATTGTTTAACCTCAATTATTGCTATTATGACTTTCTGAGCTAGTTAGCTCACTCTTGTAAACCATTTTATGTTTTCAACAGTTGAAAAGGAAATTATTGGTAACGAGGATTCTCAGTCCAGTGTGCGAGCTAGGATTCCAGTTTAAGTTGGATCGAGCTAGCAGGAGCTTTATATTGTAGATGAGTTACACAAGATTGTAAGAATGATATCATTATCAGTTGCAAGTTGAACTAGTTGGGATTTGGTACGATATAGTAAAAGTTAAGGTTGTGGCTTGTTTTCATACTTTAACCTGTTGTGATCCATGGTTGTGTAAAGAAGGGTCAATGCATATAATATTTTATATACAAGTTTATATATTATGTATGTTGTGACCGGGTTTGGAGGGCGTCACAGGTTTGGTATCAGAGCTACGGGTTATAAGTCACTGAAACAAGCCTAGATTATCGGGAATGGATATAGAGGGTAAGGATTAGGATTAAGAAATAGAAAGATAGGACGTCGAGAGGTTGAGTGTGACTTGGTATGATTCGTGATGAGATTCGAGATTCTTATCTAGCGACGCGATTTTCAGATAGCAGCGATGGTAGATTCTTTTATCCTGATATCGTCTGATCATTCAGAGCCTTCAGTCAGAGGACCATCATCTGACCCACTCCCCGCTCTTCCATCATTGTTAGCCGTATTACCTATTGTTGTGACGGTTGCACCTTTTCAAGATATTATTCCATCTCTTGATATGAGACTACCTATTCGAGGATCCCCCACATGCTGATTCTGGTTCTACCGGACATTCAGCTGTCAGTGCATCTTTTCAGTTTACCCTACACCTTTTTCTATACCATCAGTTTAAAACCCGTCTTATGAAGCAACAACACCTACGAGGATAAATTCGAGAGTTACAGTCTATGATGAGTATACGAGATATTAAGAAAGGTGAGAAGAAATCTAGAGAGAGGATTCATATGTTCCGAAGGATAGCTGCTACCAGATTATATGGAGCTACTCGTAAGTATACCACCCATGATCATCTTGTGAAGTGAGCTAGATAGATTTTAAAGGAGTTTGAGAGGATTGAAAATCAAGAGTTTTCTTGGAATTAGATGATGGTGTTATGACCAAACGTGATACGTATAGTAGTAAATGTGATGTGATATTAGCCGACTTTGTTTTATAAAATAGATTTGATGATTATTGGATAGACCTGTTATACTTAGTAATCGTGAGAGATGATGATGGGAGTGTTACCAGTATGGAAGACTAAAAGTGAAGTTACGAGTAAGATAAGATGCAACGGTAACTGAAGTTTTCATCGACTAATGAAGGCAAAATGGACCCAATAAGGGGTAGAGGATATATGGAAATGAATGGGCTCTTATCTGATTGCTTCCCTAATTTGATACTTTATAGTGGTTGAGAAGGACACCAACCAACTCAAATAGTAATAACAACCAGGTGTATGATTTTCAAAATTTTAAACCAGTTTCCAAAAGAGATTTCTTAAAAATTTCTCTAAAAGCCATTTAAACAAAACAAGTTTTAAAACTTGGTTGTCCAACTACTACTTGAGTTTCTTGTTTGTTATAAGATTCATATTATCTAGAAGAATACTTGTTCTAGAAGTTAGTATGGTTCATTTAGAAGGCCAAGTAGACCCGCTATTACAAAGAAGTTTCAATTGTTCTCAATAGAGGAATGCAAATTTTGTTTGATAATATTAATAACAGACTCAATGTGCGGAGACACTATTTAATTCCTGAGATGATTAGAGTTTAAAAAGTTCATTGATTGAAAAGTAGCCCGAGTATGATCAAAGAAGATTAAGAAAATTTTCCAATTTTTCTAAAAGAAGAATATTATTAGCAAAAGAATCGATATGTTGGATGATCAGTAGCGTAATCGAAATTTGAACTTATGATTGTAAATCTCGTAAAAGTGCAAACAAGGTCAAATTATAAAAATATTGAATATGGAAGCGCGACGCTAAAGATACAAGTCCTAATAAATAGGAATTTATTATAATGATCGATTTAAGAAGACATTTCATAGAACTTTTTGAAGTTAATGAGTGACTCGGAATGAAATCTGTTGATCGAACAAGTGCAGAATATGTACATAAGTGAAATATGGATGGTGATCAATGATATTATTCTTTTCCATAATATTATAGTGTATAATCTTCTGAATCCTGAATAAAGTATGAAATTTCTTTATCATAAGTCCTGCGAGTTGATAAGGAAAAGAAAATTGTTGAATCCCTTTAATATCATTCCTCCTCCAAAATATTTCCTTCTGATTGAGATAAGCACTGTTATGCTGTGACTCTCTGTCGGAATAACGAAGAGTCTGGTGGGACGCCACCTAATCATGTGATGTATACCATATAATATGAAAGACTGGCCATCTTCAGTACAAATATGGCTGTCTCACTTATATCTAAATCATCATTCATTCTTTCTTCGTCAATTTTAATTTATTGATTTATGGATCCTTTCAATTGTTTCCTTGCACTGTTATTCTTTACAAAAGGTTTCCAATCAGAATTATATACACAAATTTTTTTCTTGTGTAAGGTCTATCCTTTGAATGTTTTAAAAGAAGTGAAATGACCCCGTATAGCAGATGGAGTCACATGTTTAGTATGAATAATTGCAAGCCAATAAATGGTGGAAATTTATGTGTAAAGAAGAATCACTATGCCAATAACGTGGTTGTTACGAAGACATCAAATCATAAGCGTAAATCTGTATACATGATACGTTTCAAGTCTGAGATTTTGGCGTGAATTGGAGTAGTTAGCGAACCGTATGAGGTAAATTAACCGTAGAAATAAGAAAGTAAAGCTGCGTATACCGGATAAGGCAAATGAGTGATTGGATAACAAAAGCAAATGAAGAAATTCTTAATAATAACTAGACAATCGATTAATACACTGTGAAGGTGAAGCATACCTCAATCATATGGGAGATACTTGTCATGAATATTCAAGGAATGGTTGGGCTTTCCCACTCAAGTAAGTGAGTTATGGTAAATTTAATGCTCATAGCTGAGCAAGTGAAGAAGGATCAGTATGGAAAGACATAAGTGGGGATGAAGATATGGTGATTCAACTGCGAATTTTTTTAAGAAGTTATGCCTTAAAACCAATTGAATTCTTTCACAAGATTATTATAGAGTTAGTTGAGACCATGTGTTGGTTATCAGAAGTTGAACAAGTTAACTAATAAGAACAAGTATATATTGTCAAGGATAGATGAATTGTTAATTAGAGAGATTGAATTGATACATGAACTAGAAGAATTCTAGAATAATTTATAATTGTATTCATTAGTGATATTTTGTATAATCGGAAGAAATGAGAAAATGTATGCTATAATAAGAATTGTTCGCTATAATCTTAAGTTAAACTAAAATATGGGTTGTACTAGTTAGTATTATATGTGGTGGTGAGATGGTGAGTTTAGAAGGTGGCAGTTGATTGGTATACTTGCCAGTTGGTTGTTGATTGTTTGATTGATTGTTGGTGTCGGCTTGAGTCCGACTGGTAGTCAATAATATAAAGGAGATGTTGTCCAAATTTTCGAAAAATATTATACTAGGAAAGATAGAAAGTATTCTTCTATGTGTTATTGATATTCATGTTAATACTCCAAATAATTGGGATCTCGGTTCTTGAAAGAGGTTGTTACAGCCAATCCAACTATATATAATTGGTCTTTGATTTCATTTACCTAGTCATCACTTGGTGCAATTGATCAAGTAAGTGAGTTAATTGGTTAATTTTTTTTTACCAATTAATGGTCAGTTAGATGGAAATCGATTCCAATTAAATGAAGTCAAATTATAATGTGATTTTCAAATCTGAAATCAAAGCAATGAGGAATTCGGAGAAAGTAAGGACATTCGTAGAATTCAGAAATTGCTGCAAGTGTGTGAGGCTTTACTTGGATGAATATGCCTTTTATAATAGACAAGAGAAATAAAAATTTATTTGTATAGACAAGTGAGAAGAATATTTTTAAGAACTAAAGATTCAAGATAGAGCAAAGAGAAAGAAGGAAGGAAAGGAAGAAGGGAGGTGAAATAAAGAAGAGATTAGTAACTACACCAATATTGATTATGTTAGACAATCAAGGAGATTTTTATCATCTGTAATACGGTTTTAGTAAAGGACTTGAAGGTATACCAATATAGAATGAACCAATATAGAACGATGATATAATGAGAATTAACGATGATGTAATGAGAATTACCTCGAAGTATAAGAAAACTCGCGAATACAAGTATCCGACGTATGGTAGAAATTAATAATGGTAGTAACGTATATGAATTGAAATATTTCATTCCAGAGTTAGCCACATAAATGGTTTATTTGATGAAGAACCGAATAGTACTATTGGAAGACTCACTTATGGTAAGAGGAAATAAAGAGCTATGAGAATGAAGAACTTAAATAGGAAAGAAAGTGGAATCAAAAGGATGATAAATAAACTTTATAAGAGCCCATGATATATGTAAGATATGGGTTGTTGCCCAGTAAAGATACAATTGTTTAAGGGGGTTGGATATAATTATATAAATGTTTCGAACAAGTAATAAAATATATCAGCTTTTTATATATCTGATAAAAACTGTTACAAAATCCTCTCAAGAAATACTGATGTTCTTGAGAGCTGCTAGGTCGAATAATCCTCGAGTGTGATTCACTAAGTGATGACCTAAACTGTGTTTATATACTACACAGCTACAATAGATTAATCTAAGATATGCATTATCAAAAACTAATTGAAACTGATACATATCTTAAACTAAACAGATAAAGTCCTATAACTCAGACGTAACAGATATCTGCTCTACATTATAAGGAACATAACAAATCCTCTAATGCTGACTGTCTTCAAATACTGATGTCCTACAAATGCTGATGACATACCAAATCTTGACGGTACATCAGATCCTGATGACATCCGAACAGCCAGATCGTGAGCTTCTTCTGATCATTGAGAATTCAATGTGTAACAATCTCCCCCAATTTATGCTTAATACAATGAAGCATAAATTCCATTCTAAATGATGCCAAAACCAATCTACAAAATGTAAAAGGAGTAAAGCTTACTTCAATATATTCAGATAACTGATAGTTGTTCCAAGAAAGTTCTTCAATCTTTCTTCCTCCTTGTCTCGTAAGACTTTAATAAGCTTTTTCTTCAACCCTCTCTTCTCTTCAGTGTCTTCTCCAAGCTGATAGATAGCTGATCTTAATTTAGAAATTGAGCTTTTGCTTATCTCAAGATCACCAGTCAACATGAAGCTTAAACTGACATCTTCATGATCAGGACTGAAGGATAACTGAGGACTGTTGAGAAAAACTTGTAGCACTGCAGCTCCCTTTTTCATCTGCATTTCTTGACCAGTATAAGTTCTGTACTCAGGAACATAATCACCATTGTATTTATCATCTTTTGTCATGACTCTTCTTCTGATAATTTCAAGTATTATAGAAGACCAATTTCTAGTGACTTTGTTCTCAACTCTAAGAAGATAATAAATGCATTTCAATTCTGTCACAGTCTTCATTAAGTGTTGCTGCAACGTAAAGCTTTTTACTTTACCATCTCTGAAAAAGTACAGAATCTCTTCTCTGACATCATTATCATTTATCTTTCTATGAAAATTCTTCACAGCTTTAACTTTCTCAAGATGTGAAGGAGAAATTCTTTCACCAAGATATTCTGTCAGCGTATTTGTATCCAGCAGATTAGATTCCAAGATCTCCATACTGGAATGACCACTGCCTCCTCTGGTTCGAGATTTGATAAGTTTCAGTTTTTCATTGTATACCACCCAAGAAGGCTTCTTGATGGACTTATCAACATCTTCCTATTTTGAGATAAAATCTCTTAACCCGGCTGACACAAAATCAACATGCTTGAACTCTTTAGAATATTTGAATACATGGATGTCTTTCCATCTTCTATTTTTCTTGCCGAGAGAAGCATAGTTTGAAGACAAATCATCACTGTTCCCTTCTGCTTTATGCCATAGCTCCCTCTTTGATTTTAAAACTCTCTGCAAATATTATTTGCATGCTTGATCAGCTTCTCTTCTATTAATCTTTTCTTTTTCATCAGCCTATGAAATATGATGAGTGATTATTAGAGAAGGAACTGACTCATTTAATGCTTTGATCACCTTTTCATCAGAGTTAAAATCAGTTATCAGGTTCACAACATCAGGATCTGCTTTTACCTCAGGATTTATGTCTGCATCAGGAGTTACATTCTGATTTGTTGTATCAGTTTGATCAATGTCAGTGGCTGATCTTTTTTTTCTTGGTATAATCAACTCTTCTAGCTTCTGAACTTCTTTATCTTCTTCATTTCCTTGTACATAAACATAACCTTCTCCGGATAGAAAATTCAGAAAAGTAGAGTTGAATGCAGTCACTTGCCTTGATTCAGAAGTTCTTCCACCTCTTCCTCTTCCTCTTGCTCTTGCAGATCTACCACCTCTTTTTCCTCTTCCTTTAGAAGTGTTAGCTTCAGCTTCAATTTGAGCCAAGAGCTCCTTTTGTTGCATAACTGCTTCTTCAGGTGTTAGATCAGGAAATTCTTCAGTTATATACCGAAGAACACTCCTAGCATTCTTTTTCTCAAACTTCTTGTCTTTGTAGTACAAGACAATCTCTTCACCTGTTTCCTTATGCCTGTAAGGAAAGAACATCCCTTTAGCTTCTGCTAAATTTGAGATTGTAATATCATCATCCTCAGGAGCACCAGCAGTAGTCTTGTGCTTGACTTTATAAGCACCAGTAGACTTCCTTGTCCTGAAGAATCATTCTTCTTGGAATGTTGAAGTTGTTGAGCTGTAGAAGCAATTTGAACATCTGTAACTGGATTATTCTTATCACCATCATCATCAATATCTTTATCCTTTGTCTGAATAGAATCTGGTGTACATTTTGTAGTAACTATCTTCTCCCCCTTTTTGGCATCAGTATTTGAAGAGAAAACAAGGCATCCAGTTTGTCACATATAGAAGAAACCTTGTCTTCCAAGGAGGATAGTCTAGAGGCTGTTAGGGCGAAAACACGCGCTAAAATTCACGCAAGTTTACGCGTTCGTAAGTAGTATAAGATATAAATCAGATTCGTTCCCACAAACATGGGATTCTAACTTCATTAAATACTTTATTCAATAGCCTTATTGTTCTTAACCTTAGCATGTAATGGTGTGACACTAATCAGATAACACGAAACTAGTAAACGCCAACTTTCGTTATACGAAGACCCTACTACCAAACATCCACAAAAGAGATAGAAGTTGAATAGACACCAATTATGCTTAGTCCTTATATGTCTATAAGAATTGAAAACATAACGGTTTAATGCGTAAGTTATCTATCGTGATTACATAGGGCAAGTAAGATGGTTAAAATTACCTACGAATCATGCATAACAAATACATGAACCTATGATAGCATGGCAAGTTCTAAACCTCTATATTCACTGTCACTTCAATAAAGATTAACACGCTATCTTATATGTTAGCTACGCACATAAGACAAATAAGCAATACCAATACTAGGATATCAATCAATCACCACACACCAAGATATCAAAATAAATTAATTATTGAAATCCATAAGTAAATCTGCTAGAATCCCATAATAACGATTATCCCATAATTAAACTCATCGTCACCATGGGTTCCAATGAAAGCATGGTATAAAACAAGGTCTTAATAAACTGAATAATAATTAAAGTATGAATAAACGAGATTTAGGTTCAACAAGAACGAAAACGAGCATCAGAAGTTACAACTAATTCAAAGAATCACAAGTTGAAAACAAGATCTTCTTTTTCAGAGTTGTTTTGTGCTTCTAGGTCTTCTCCTTGGTCTCCCAATCTTCCCGGATGATGAAAACCTTTTTTTTAAGTATATATAAGTCCATATTGGACCTGGACCCTTAAAATCGTCAAATTCCACTCAAAAAAGATTTTTTCAGCGAAATCAGCGAAGTCAGCCGCATCAGCGCGCGGCCGCGCGGCATCAGCAGGCGGGCGCCTCCTAGTAGGTAGCCGCGTGGCACCAGCAGGCTTTCTGGAAAATTTTGATGAATCTTATTTTGGACATAACTTGAGTTCTACTCGTCAGAATTAGGAGATTTAACTGCTCACGCGAAGCTAACGAGATTCTCTACAACTTAACAATGGCCTTGGCTTCCATATCTGATCACTTTTTATCATATTTCCTTTAAAAGCTCCTTTCTTCATTTAACTGATACCTAAAATGCAATAACACAAAAACACATCAAAATACCAACAACTTGAGTCCAATACACCAATTTAAGCTTATAATAAAGCATTCCAAGTGGACATAAAATCCACTTATCACACCCCCAAACTTGAATCGATACTTTTCCTCAAGCATAAATAGACTTAAAACTACAAAACAAACCTAATGCATGAATGCAACTATGTGAATGCAACTAAATGATAATGCAATTGATCCCCTCAGAATAACCATAATCAAATGAATAAGCCAATGCCTCTAAAAATGCAATGGCTTAAAATAGAGTTCGAATAAATCTCACAAACCAACTCACAAACCAGAAACTTGCGTGTGTGGATTGCTTAACAGGTATCTCTCGATACTAGATCAATAACCATAACTTATCTATCATCGAAACAATCAAAATTTTATAAACAGAATAGACAATAAACGCATTATGACTCACAACACCTCCTTTCTACTAGAGTTGTACAAGGATTCACACTATTATTGAACACATAACAAATATGCTTATTTGATCGTGCAATGAATGAGGTCCCAAAAGACTTATGCAATAATACCCATGTAGCGAGCGTTAGGTTAGCGGATCCCAGACTATAAAAGCCTTAGGTCACTAGGCACAAAGTCCCCTAAGAACTTAATAACTCGAGTATTAAAGAGCTCACTCTTGATCAATTATGCATAAACACATACCTTTTTTTCTTTTTTTTTCTTTTTTTTTTCAATAATATTTGAATGAGTGTGTTTCACTCCATCTCATTCAACCCTAGACTACCCATAAAACTATGAGCCGACTACTAGCCATTTGATGCCTAGCCTTACAACAACTAGCATGAAATCCAAGTTTTTCTCCAGATAAAAAAAATCAGTGTTTTTACGTCATTACGAGAATACCAAAAATTCTAAATATAACCAAGTGATTAAATCTCAACAACAAACAAGTATGATCATGATCTAGATCAAAAGCAACCCTATAAGACTTTATGAAAATATTTGTTTCTGGCATGCAAATCAATTCATTAAGACTTAAACATCCCTCTATTCGTCATCACAACACTCAAATCAACATCAACTTATCAAATATCATAGTTCATCTTAAGGGATCATGCTAAATATGCATGCAAATGCAACTATATAAAATCACATAAAAATAAATTAATATGTCCTAAATGAACAAATCATGCAAAAATATGAATGAACTATAACTAAACATACAATATGAATCTATATGAATCTATATGGACACACACACTACTAATCCTTACATTATCACCCCCAAACTTAAAATTTTCAATGTCCTCATTGAAGGTAATAATAAGGATTTCAGGCATACCAAGTCATCGGAAAGATCACCCTCCTCGGGTGGAGGATCAGGTGGCCAATCAACCTCGCCACTAGTGTCTCAGAGAACAGTACCGAAAGCGTGTGTCCAATCTTCAGCAAAACGATGGTGAATGTCATGCATGGCCTCCATACGCCTAATTACCCGCATGTACTGCTCATCACCAACACCAGTCCTATCAACTACCTGCTGCACATGAGAAGAACCCTCTGTAGGCACTATAGGATTCGTTCGGCTACCCTCTACATCATCAAAAATATATCCCAAGCCCTTATTATGGGGTGCACCTAAGAATGCATAACTCAAGTGATCTGGTAGTGGGTGAAGCTCAAGTGTGGAAACATCTTCAATAGACGGCTCGAGACGCTCTTGAGAAATTTTCAACTCTGCTAACCCAAGAGAGTTGAATGGAATATCCAATTTCCTCTTCCACGGAGGTGCATTCAAAACCTGTAGTTGATCTGCTCCTTCCTTGTCATCAATAACTGATTTCCTCAATATGGATATCTCTAAGGTATCTGACTTTGGCAATTGCTCAGGCTCTGAATTCACGACAGAGTCTACCCACTCTACTTTAAAGCACTCCTCTTTAGCTGTGGGTAACTTTATTGCCTTGAACACATTAAAAGTGACCTTCTGATCATGAACCTTCATCATAAGCTCTCCTTTTCATAAATCAATCATAGTTCGGCCTGTAGCCAAGAATGGTCTCCCCAAGATAATGTGAATCTTCTTATATTCCTCGAAATCAAGAATTACAAAGTCAGCAGGGAAGATGAGTTTATCCACCTTGACCAAGACATCCTCCACTATACCTCGTGGATAAGCGATGGAATGGTCAGCTAATTACAATGACATATATGTTGGTTTCGGATCAGGCAGACCAAGCTTCTTGAAGATAGATAAGGGCATCAGATTATTGCTAGCTCCTAAATCACATAAACCCTTGTCGAACGACAAGTTTCCGATGGTGCAAAAAATAGTGAAGCTTCCAGGATCTTTAAGCTTCAGAGGCAACTTCTTTTGTAGCACAACACTGCATTCCTCCGTTAGAGCAACGGTCTCTAAGTCATCGAGCTTCACTTTTCGTGATAGAATACCTTTCATAAACCTCGCATAGCTAGGCATCTGTTTAAGAGCTTCAGCGAAAGGTATGTTGATAAGAAGTTTCTTGAACACCTCCAGAAACTTCTCAAATTGTTTATCCAGCTTTTTCTTCTATAGCCTCTTAGGAAAAGGAGGTGGAGGATAGATCTGTTTCTCCCCTGTATTACCCTCAGGAGGAGTACGTTCCACAGTAGTCTTCCTTGGTTCCACCTCTGCTTCCTTCTGCACTTCTTCTTCAGCCACAACTGCATTTTGTGAAACTTGAGATTTTTCAGGCTCTTCGTCTTGCTGAATTTGGGGGCTTGCGACCTTTCCAGACCTTAAGGTGATGGCATTCACCTGTTTTTCAACTTTCCTCTTGCCTGGATTTGTTTCTGTATCACTAGGAAGCATTACTAGTGGTCGATTCAATAAGGCATTAGCAATTTGCCCTATTTGGTTCTCTAGAGTCTTGATAGAAACAGCTCAGCTTTGGCATATAAGAGCCTGGTTTTTGCACATAAGCCGCAACTCCTCCAATTCAGATTTTTGATTCGAAGATAGACATGCACCAAGAGTTTTTTATTTTGGTGTAATTTGTTGTTGAAAACCTGGAGGGTTGAATAGCTTATTTCCAAACTGCTGGAACGGCTTTTGCATCATATTCTAATTGTTGCTCCAGCTGAAGTTAGAATGATTCCAGTTGTCAAGATGATAAGTGTTTGGAACTGGTTGCTGTGATCTCTAAAAGTTGCTCACAAACTGAGTCGAGTCACTAGATATAGCGCATTGCTCCGTCGCATGCGAACCTGCACATAACTCACAAACACTGGTTATCTGATTAACACGATAGTTATCCAGAGAATCGATCTTCATAGACAACGCCTTTAGTTGAGCAGTGATAGCCATAGCTGTATCCACTTCAAAAACTCCCGCTACCTTGCTCTGTGGCAATCTCTGGGCTGGATACTGATATTCATTAGCAGCCATCAGTTCAATTAGATCATAAGCTTCCTCATAGCTCTTCGCCCATAAGGCTCCACCTGATGCTGTATCGAGCATGGGTCTGGACTGTGCTCCCAACCCATTGTAAAAGCAATTGATGATCATCCAATTAGGCATTCTATGATGAGGACACTTCCTAAGCATCTCCCTGTAGCACTCCCAAGCTTCACACAAAGATTCCCCCATTTGTTGCACAAATTGAGTAAGAGCATTCCTCATTGCAGTTGTCTTCGCCATAGGGAAGAATTTAGTAAGAAACTTCTAAGCAAGATCTTCCCAAGTAGTAATCGAACTAGCTGGTAGAGAGTGTAACCAGCTCTTAGCCTTGTCCCTCAGAGAGAATGGGAATAGTCTCAGCTTCACAGCATCTTCGGAAACACCGTTGAACTTGAAGGTGTCGCAGATCTCAATGAAATCCCTTATGCGCATATTGGGATCTTCCGTTGGAGAACCCCCAAATTGGATTGAATTCTGCACCCATTGAATTATGCCAGGCTTGATCTCAAAGGTATTAGCTGTGATAGCTGGCCCGACAATGCTAGATTGAATTTCATTAATCTTGGGTTGAGAAAAATCCATCAAGGCTTTCATTCGTGCTGCTGGATCTCCCATTGTACTGAGTAACTGAAACACAAATAAATAAACCGTGAAAGTAAAAGAATCTGAGTCACTGAACTTTAACGACCACTGATGACAGGCACATAAACTAAAAATTAACACCGATTCCCCGGCAGCGGCGCCAAAAACTTGTTAGGGCGAAAACACGCGCTAAAATTCACGCAAGTATACGCGTTCGTAAGTAGTATAAATATAAATCAGATTCATTCCCACAGAGACTGGTTTAGGTTAAGTTCAATTTATGCACCTATACAACAATGTATGGTTATCGCTCAATGCTAAGACATATAACAAATTGGGTTTTTATTAAACTAAGAGATTATATTAAGTAACATTAACTAAGAGAATTGAGGTTGAATTACTATATATGACAAACATGGGATTCTAACTTCATTAAATACTTCATTTAATAGCCTTATTGTTCTTAACCTTAGCATGTAATGGTGATGATATTAATCAGATAACACGAAACTAGTAAACGCCAACTTTCGTTGTACGAATACCCTACTACCAAGCATCCACAAAAGAGATAGAAGTTGAATAGACACCAATTATGCTTAGTCCTTATATGCCTATAAGAATTGAAAAAATAACGGTTTAATGCGCAAGTTCTCTATCGTGATTACATAGGGCAAGTAAGATGGTTAAAATTACCTACGAATCATGCATAACAAATACATGAACCTATGCTAGCATGGCAAGTTCTAAACCTCTATATTCACTGTCGCTTCAATCGATATTCAATGTCGCTTCAATAGAGATTAACACGTTATCTTATATGTTAGCTACGCATATAAGACAAGAAAACGAGATCTTATATGAATCTTATTTTGGCCATAACTTGAGTTCTACTCGTCAGAATTAGGCGATTCAACTGCCCACGCGAACTAAAGAGATTCTCTACAATTTGACAATGGCCTTGGCTTCCAAATCTGATCACTTTTAATCATATTTCCTTCAAAAGCTCCTTTCTTCATTTAACTGATACTTGAAATGCAATAACACAAAAACACATCAAAATACCAACAACTCGAGTCCAATACACCAATTTAAGCTTGTAATAAAGCATTCCAAGTGGACATAAAATCCACTTATCACAGGCCATGCTGTCTTGAGATTTAACAACATCTTTGATGGTATTTTTCACACTTTTGATTTTAGCTGAGTTAGGTGTGTGAAGCAGAAATCCATCAATTTTCTCTTTGACACCAACATGAGACTTCTTCATTGTATCAAGTTCAGAGTGAATTCCTTTAAAAGAAATGGTTTAGGCCTTAAGATGCAAATTCAGATCAGGAGTTTGAATTTCATTATAGGGCCAATGAATATGTTGTAGTCCAACAATAGATGAGATAGAAGTATTTGCAAGTCTCCATTTATAATCCCATTCTGCCTGTCTGAAATACTCAGCATCAGGATTGTAATAAGAAGGATGTTCAGTGAAGTGCGAAGAAGAACCAACATTGGACTTCTTAGATGCATCAATTGCAGACTTAAGCTAAGTGGTATCAGGATCATCGTCATCACTATCATTGTCAGAGTCAGACAAGCCATCAGAAGAATGTGCAGAATAAGGCAGAATTGCCTTACCTTTATCCAGATTCTTTGCAAGAGATGCCTGTGGCTGATGTGATCCTGAAACAGAATCATAGTAACACCTAAATCTCTCTGTTCTTTTCAAGTGATCTCATCACTTCTCACACAATATATTACTTTAAAGAGTAATATTATTCTCACAGAAGAAACTTTATAAGTAAAGAAAAACTTATAAGATTCTTGTCTCAAAACTACCTCTCCTTTTGCCGGTACAGGAGACTACCACTCAATTTTTTTTTTTATTTTCACATAGTCTCACAGAAAGGCTAAATCACACATATAGCAAAGAAATAAGAGATAGATGAGAAGAGTTGTATGCTTGTCATATAAATAGAAGTAACCTCAAATAAGAGACTATTTATAATCATACAAACATGAGAATATATGAGAAGTTAACAATACCTGAAGGTGATTCCTCAAGTGGAAGTGATGAAAGTGGAGGAACAAACAACACATCATAATGCTTTTTCAAACTAGCAACTAGTAATGGATCATCAATTGTAGCTAGTGCAGTTGAAGGATGATTCTCAGTAGGAGTTGATGTATTATCAGGATTTGATCTGTCAGGAGAAGTTGAAAGACCAACATCAGTACTTCGAACTATTGGTTCTTGTGGAGTCTGAGACATGTTAGCTACTTCAGCAATGTTTGGTGAAGGTTCTTGTATGCTCTTCTCAAAAATAGGATCATCAATGATTGCATCCACTTGTGACAGTATCTCCTGATGAGTTTGCTTTTCCTGGAGTAGTTGAACAGAGTCTGCAAGAAGATCACTATTAGCAATATTAACAATGATTTGTGCAGCCTTAATGTCTGTATCTTCCCTTTGAGAAACTGGTTCTTGTATGACTGACTGTGTTGCAGTTGTTAAATCCCTTTGAGACCTAGGTTCTTGTGTACTAACATCCTTGTCAAGAGGCTGAGTCTTCTTATTCTTTCTGATATATCCAACTACTTCTTCACTTCTTCTTTTCAACTGGCTCTTTGTTGTTTTCTTGTTTTCAGCAGTTGCTTCAATTATTGTAAGCTTTTCAAGCAGACAACTAGCATCAGTAGTTGGCTCCTTGATTCCAGTAGTGTCAATCAAGTCATCAGGATTTTAATCAATGGACTTCTTGATTGTTGATAATGATCCTATTGGCATCTGATCATCTAATTCAGAATCTTCTTGTATGATCAGTCTTCTTTTCCTTATTGGAAAGCAGTCTTCTTTCTTCTCACTCTCACTCAGTGAGGCTTGTTTAGCTTTATGTCCAGATGTGACAATTTTCCTAAACAACCTTTTCTTTGTTACAAATGATGTCTTTTGAGAGACAGCAGAGGAGGCTAATTTAGAGGCTTGTTGTGTTTGCTGTTTGGGAGAAGAAATGCTTGGGTTAGAAACAAGATGGGTGACTTCTTGATTCTCAGCATCAGGAATTGTGATAGAGGTGCCAGTATCAGGATTTGCAGGCACTTGTGTAGGAGTAGGTCTATTTCTCAACAGAAATTGCCTGACCTCTCTAGGAAGAAAGGGTGGTCCTGAAAATTTATTATTTTCATCCCTTTTGATATGATCAGTGATTGCTTTCTCAGAAATTTGAAAAACAGGGAGTAATTCATCATCATCAAAAATATCATTAGGGCATAGATAAGTGAAAATCAGTCGTAAAAATCTAGTATACCCTATTACTCCTGAAGCATCTGCTATCCTAGCAATTATGAACTGTAAAATAGTATTACCATAATCAAAATTACCAGAGTTAAGAAGAGAGTACCCAATTCTCATGGAAGTGGATGGGAAGAGCATCAAAGTTTGTTGTCTTATTCAAGAAACATCTACTGATGCAGTCAAAGAAAAAGTTCCACTCTCTTTTCAGTTTGGTCCAGACCAGTTTTCCAATGGTTGTGATTTCTCCTTGATAGCCTAAAGTCCTTAGCATATCAAACAGCTGCTCATTGGTATGAGTATCAGGAGCACCATCAAGAGCAGGAAATCTCAAGGCTTGAAGCAGAATGTAAGTGTAATTACCCCAATTTTTGGAATTTTTGAAACACTGATGAATAGTAACTTTTTGCTGATGATGCTGATTAAGGAAAATTATCAGACCATGCTATATAGGAGTACTGTTATGAAAATTCTAAGATCGTATTAGTATTCCATAAAGTAAATGAGTGTATGTAAAGATCGTCAGAATAAAATTCGAACACTTTGATTTTTCCCGAAAATCCACCAGATACCGAAAGAATTGAGTATAAGGTAACATGATTAAAAGGATTTAAATTCAAGGATTATAAGAGAGGATCATAACAGGAATATAAAATATTGAGAAAGGTTTAAGGGAACCAAAGTAATAAGATCTCGGATATGATCCCTCAAACGACGAATGAAAATGAAAGATAAGCGAACCGTATAACAGATCAGCGGTCATTAGCCAAGTAATTAAGGGAATAATAAAAAAGGTAGTGGATGATGATGTCATCACATGACACAAAATTGCTTGCATAAGCATGACAAAGGAGTTTTGTTTGTTGGGTGATTTTGGGCCTTACAAAATTAACCATGGTAAAATGGTTAAAACAAATTTCAAGACAAAAAGAAGAATCAACCAAGCAAATAACATAAATCAAAAAGAGAAGAGTTGACCTTGCAAGAAGAAGCTCTCGGCCAAAACAAACTCAGCAACTTCAAACTGCCATATCTCCTTCAATACTCACTCAAATGTTGTGTTCTATATCTCGTTGGAAAGGCATTGAGATGACCTACAACTCTTATTCACAAGTCTCATCCAAATAAGCAAGGTAAAACCCTCATTTGTACAGTTCTTTCAATCGGACTTTTAGAAACTTCAAAGCCTAACTTTGTGTTCTTGATTTATTTGGCAAGATCAAGCTTGTAGGAGGCTCCCTAAGGCTTCCTAGCAACTTAACACCTCCCAAGGAAGGTATAAACTTCAAACCCTAGCCTTTACTTTGATTATTAGTGAGTTTGATGGTTGGTTATCTAAATGAGAAGCATGATATTTGATTATTAGTAGTTTGATTTGAATTTGGAGTGATTTGGTGAATGAATCTTGTTATAGTTAATAGAACTTGATTGTGGTTGGTTCAGATGAAGAATCTGGAGAATAAGGACTGGTATAGTATTATCTAGTTGAGGTTTTGATGTGTTAATTATTGTGAGTTGTTTGGTGAGGTTTTGGTGTAGTGAGAAACTTGGAAAACTCGTAAACATAGCCGTCGCAATGCCTGTTTTCCTTAGTCTGTTGTACATGAATTTCGGACCAGATAACTCACTGACCAATCTGTAACTTTACCATGTTTAGCTAGATCGTGTCGTAAGCTTCATTTTGGTATGTGGTTCGCTTGAATCCGATGTACGGTTTAGGAGAAACGACCGTTTTAAGTTACGGGGTTTTGTGAACGAACCTTTACCCCCTCGCTTTACTTTGAGACCTTGTTTAAGACCCTTAAAAGACTAATTGGATTACGAAACAATTATGTAAGGAGGGTTAGGCAGTTGGTAGAGTATTCATGAAAGAGTCGCCTTAAAATTCGTAACGGCTAATTTTATAAAAATGTTGGAGCCGAGGTTACTCGAGCGACTTATGTGAATCGTTAAGCGTAAAAGCGAACGTTAGGGTCCAATCGGTTAAAGTCTAGTTTCTTAAGCGACCGAGGTTTAATTCCGAATTATGTTGTTGTTCATAGGTTATCGGACCCACTCTAAGTTTATGTCTACCCCGGAATGCTCAGGCAAGTTTTCTGCCCGTTATACTATTGTTGTGATGTAATAAATTGATGCATTATCTTGAGATAAGTGCATGGTTATTATTAGCAAAGTCTTGTGATATATTGGAGCATGTGATATGACATTTATATGCATGCCTTTTTCATAATCTTGATATTCTATTATCAATTCAATTGCTTATAAACTGCATAATACCTATGCTAGAGATAAACATTAGTTGCGTATACCCTTAGTATAGGGGACCCAAAAGTGAACATTTTTCTAAACCGGGAGTCGATGTTCCCGAGTATTATATATATATATATTTATATATATAGTTTTCTATGACTATTAATCGGATAAGGTATATCCGATAGTTTTGAATAATAATCAAACTTATTTTTGATTATTCAAATAAACATCGTACTTTCGTATAAGTATATCTTTGTTATTATTATTCGTTTCAAGTATGAGTTTTTAAAACTTCTACTTCATTTATTTTTATAAAGATTATTCTTTATGAGAATATTATTCAAATAATAATATTCAGATATTTTCCAACATATTAGGACTGATTTATTTTATTAAATCAGCATTACTCCAAACATTCTTAAAAATGTTTTCGAGTCTTCAAAATAATTTTAAAAGTTAGAGCGGATCCCAAAACTCATTTTCAAATTTAAGATCTTTCTTTCGAAGGGGATTTGAATACTCGCTCAAAAATCTGAGGGATCCGGCTATGTGGTGTATTTTATATTCGCAACGAGATTGCTGTTTTGAGAAAACAATTTGATTACTTGCCCAACATTCGGGAAGTAAGTCCATCTAATTGAGTCGACATAACCGACATGCCAGGGTACGGTCTATGAAGGTGCAAAAGGCTGGGTGACAGTCCATCCACGCGTGAGAGGCCGGGTAACAGTCTAGCGCGAGGTCCTAATACGGCCAGGGTGCTGACCGGCGAGGAATTCATCCATCTACAGTTGAAAAGGTTACTTAATTGGTATCTTTGCCTGATCAACAAGATATCGGGTTTATGCCAAAGCTTTCTTCTTTCCAAATTCATGGGATATTAAAAATCTGTTTATAATTTTTATAACAGAGGTTTTCAAGGAGTGTATGAGATATATATATATATATATATATGGGTGAATATATATATCGGGACTTAATGAAGTATCTCATAACTTCATTTCTTTCAAATGATATTTCAAAGATTGAATCTATTCAAGTCTTATCTTGTAGTCTCATCTGTGTGATGACCTTTTAAAACTGATTATAACTTGAACGGTGGTAGTTCAGGTAGTATTTGGAAAAGATATAAGTATATTGGAGTATCTTGTAACTTCATCTTTTCAACTTATATCTAGTTAATGATTATCTTATGCATGACAAAGATTTTCAGAAAAACGTTGAGACAAGGTTAAATATATGAGATCACCTTGCAATGATATTTTTATACAGTTATAAACTGGAACCCTATGTATATTATGCATGGAAGAGGATTTCCAAGATTTTGAAAAGTATATATACATATATACTGATTATTTTGCGACTTGGTCGTGTTAAGATATCAAACTTGGTTCATTTCTTCTTGACCAAGACTTTCATGAGTACTATGAGAATGCTCATATATTGTAAATTATTATACATATTATTTCGGTGGGCTTGTTGCTCACCCTTGCTTTCTTCTTTCATCACACAACAACAGATAGACAAGATGAACAGGACCAAGCTCCCAATTCGTGAGCGGATAGGAAATGTTCCGCAGTTTCCTGTAGGCATTGATGGCTTATAATTGTGGAATAAAATGACTTCTGTTATTTTTGGATATTCATCTCTGAGACTATAACTTGTGGTGTGTGTGTATATTGTGGGGTCACAGTACGCATTAGTTGGTTGATTATTAAGATTACGTATTATTAAGAGAAATGGAACTCGTGACAATCCGGATCCCCGACCCCGGATTTGGGGGTGTTACAGAAATGGTATCAGAGCTAAGCGTTATAAACCTCAGAGATGATGTGACGTTAAAATAATAAGTTCACTAAGATAATAAGAACTCTTGCCAAGTTCATAGTCGGACTACCTAACGTAGTACTGACAGGTAAAACCAATATGGGAAACCTTATAAATATCATTGTAGAAGCATAGTTCGTTATCGTATATGGTAGCGGGACTCTGAACCCTGAGGTTGAGGAGCAACAACGCGATGATGTTTTATTACTTATTGGAGATCAGATTATGGATCCGATATAGCATCCTAACGCGGGACCGGATGATGTTCATATTGAGGATGTAGCGGTTGAGGATGTTATCCTAGAAGGAATTGTTGCTGAGAGGAATCCCGTGGAGGATGCTGACAAGAATGAATAAAGGACCATTGAGGAATTGATGACCATGGTTAGGGCGACTACCAGAGGTAGGATTGGCCGGTCACTACCGGAGTTTCGTTCTAGTTTGTAAAGATAGTGGCCCCTTTAACGCGGCTTACTCGTAAGACTGAGAAGTTCGAATGGACAGAGAAATGCGAGAACAGCTTTGAAGAACTAAAGCAAAGATTGGTGACGGCCCCTTTGTTGGCGTTGCCGGATGGAAAAGGAGATTTTGTGATGTGTAGTGACGCTTCACATAAGGAATTAGGGTGCTTCTTATACAACACAGCAAGGTAATCGCGTACGCGTCAAGACAATTAAGGGAATATAAAATTCGATATCCCCACCCATGAGCTTGGGCTCGTGGCAATAGTTTTGCCCTAAAGATTGGAGGCACTACTTATATGGAGAGAAGTGCGAGATTTACACAAGCCATAAGTGCTCTAGTGCATTTTCACGCAGAAAGAGCTCAACATGCGCTATAGGAGGTGGTTAGAGCTAATCAAGGATTACGATTATGAGATTCTTTATCATCCAGGGAAAGCCAAAATGGTGGCTAATGCTCTAAGTATAAAAGAGAGACTCAAGATGAAAATGTCATTGGGAGAGTTGATAAGAGATTTTGAGAAAATGGAAATAAAAGTGAAGGTAACCGGAGCCGGTACTGAAAAGCTGTTTGAGATTACAATACAGCCCGAATTATTGGAAAAGATCATATTGTGCCAAGAAAAAGTGATGAATGAAGGCAGAGAGCCAACAAATAGAGAAGAGATTAATACCGAGAAAGATGATAAGGGAATAATGAGGTATTCCTACAGAATTTGGGCTCCAAACGTTCAAGAGCTTAAGGACGAGATATTAGATGAAAGCCATAGTTCGAGGAATAAGATTTAGGGCAAACCCTGAATGTGATAGTCAAGGAGGTCGCCATCAAGAAAGAAAGAACCCATAACATAATGAAATGGAAAACAAGGATTTTAACGTATAAGATAACCCTGATTATGGGAGAAGGATGAAACATTTCATACTGAGAAAATAGAAGTCGAGCAAGATAGGGAGAACCGGGATGGTACTCCTAAGGGGCAATTCATGGACCTGCCTAAACAAAAAATTATACTTTTATTCCCAAACACCACCCTGAGGAAACAATGCGGTGGGAAATTCTTTCAGGACCTTTAAGTCACTAAGCTCTCAGAGTTCTAAGGAACAAGTTGACCCAGTCAAGGAAAGAGCCTGGTGATAAGTGGCATTTTATACCACTTAGAACGTCTTAAAATGGCTTAAATTGGTGTCTTGAAATCAAGTATTTTGTGTATTTGATGCGTTTTTCTAGTGTTTATGCATTTCAGGGTATTAGTTGCATTTCGGAGGAGGAATCATCAAGAATAAGCCTTGGCATGTGTTCGCCATTGCGAGAGGAAAAGAACGGGCATATTACGGCGAAGAAACGGAGCAAACCTGGAATTTTTCCAGTAGGGTCCTGCGCGCCCGCGCAGCAATGCTGAGCGGCCGCGCAGCAGCCTTGCGCGCCCGCGCAGAAATGCTGAGCGGCCGCGCAGGGTCGGGGAAAAAGATATATTATTTTAGACTTCTACTTCTGTTTGGCTTCCAACTTCTATGTAATCTGAGTTTTATGGGACTATTATATAGGTAGATTTGAGACGTTTTCATAGAGAATTAAGAAGAGATTATGTTTTAGATTGTGTTTTGCAAGAAGCGAAGGAGATAAGGAAGAAGACCGATTTAGCACACAGCAACAAAGAGGAAGCATATATTTTTGTGATTCTTGTTTCGTTGTAACGTTGGATGCTAGTTTTCTTGCTTTGACTTATTTACTCTTGTGACGTACTCTGTTTTAATATAATCAGTTTAGTTATTATTTTCTTGTGTTTGTTTATCATGATTTCATATGAACCCATGATGGCGATAAGTTCTATTATGGGCTAATCGTGATCATGGGGTTGCAACGGATTTATTATGGAATTCTTTAGTTAATTGTTTAATACTTTAGTATGTGATGATTGCATGATATCTAGTATTGGTTGTGCGTATTCGTCTTATGTGCGTCGCGAACATATAAGATAGGGTGTTAATCTCTTGTGAAGCGACGGTGGATCTTGAGATTTAGAACTTGCCATGCTAGCATAGGTTCATGTACGTTGTGCATGATTAGTGGGTAACTCTAACAGTTTTATTTGCCCTATGTAATCAAAAAGGGATAACTTGTGCTTAAATCGTTGTGTTGTCAATTTCTGTAGACATATAGGAACTCAACATAATTTATGACTATTCAACTTCTATCTTAATTGTGGATGTTTGGTAGAATGGTATTAGTACAATGAAAGTTGGTTTTTATCAGTTTCGTGTTATTCGATTAATATCATCACTGTCACATGCTAAAGGTAATAACAATGGCTATAAAAGGAAGTAATAATGAAGTTGTGATCTCATGAGTGTTTTATTATTGATAAATTGAAGTGTTAGTTAAGTGTTTAATTAAGTAGTTAATTATAGTTAATATTTAATCAACAATTTTAAGTGTTATTATCTTAACATTGAGAAGTAGTCATACATTGGTGAGTGAGTTAAATTAGACAATAAATTAGTCTGAGTCTCTGAGGGAATGAACTAGAAAGTATTCTATATTACTTGCGAACGCGTATACTTGCGTGAATATTAGTGCGTAATTTCGCCCTAACAAGTTTTTGGCGCCGCTGCCGGGGACTCGGCGTATTTGTTTAGTTTATGTACTTACCATCATTGGTCATTAGGACTCAGTGATTAGGACGTAGTAGTTAATTACTCTATTCGGTTGTGTTTCAGGTACTTTAGCAAACGTTTATGCAAACTCGTTCTCGTGCTCGCAAGAGGACCTTAGATAAAGCTGAGGAGAAAGACGAAGTTCTTGATTCACCGGAGAAGTTAGATTTTGAGGATTCGGATTCAGGAACTGAGCAGAAAGAACCAGTAAACATGGGAGATCGTATTGTTCAAGCTGATCCAGCTCTTATGGATTTTTCTCGGCCTAAAATTGATGACATTCAGTCAAGCATCCTTCATCCGGCTATTCAAGCTAACACCTTTGAAATCAAGCCGGGCACTATTCAGATGGTGCAGAATTCTGTTTTTTTTGGAGGAGCGGCAACTGAAGACCCCAACATGCACATAAGGAATTTTGTCGAGATCTGCAGCACTTTTAAGTATAATGGCGTGACTGATGAGGCTATCAAGTTGAGGCTTTTCCCATTCTCACTGAGGGATAAGGCTAAAGACTGGTTACATTCTGAACCAGCTGGGTCCATCACTACGTGGCAAGATCTTGCGCAAAAGTTTCTGGTGAAGTTTTATCCAATGGCAAAGACTGCTGCTATGAGGAGTGCTCTTACTCAGTTTGCGCAGCAACCTACAGAATCTATGTGCGAGGCTTGGGAACGCTACAAGAAAATGTTGAGAAAATGTTCACATCATGGAATGCCGGATTGGATGGTAATCACTGGTTTTTATAATGGTTTGGGGGCCCAATCTCGGCCCATGCTCGATGCAGCAGCTGGAGGCGCCTTATGGGCTAAAAGCTATACTGAGGCGTACAATCTTATCGAGACGATGGCTGCAAATGAGCATCAGAACCCAACTCAGAGGATGACATCAGGCAAGGTAGCAGGTATTCTGGAAGTTGATGCAGCCACCGCTATTGCAGCCCAGCTCCAAGCGCTATCAATGAAGGTTGATTCTTTGGCTACGTATGGAGTTAATCAAATAGCTATGGTTTGTGAGCTTTGTGTAGGTTCTCATGCTACGGATCAGTGTTCTCTTGTCAACGAATATGTTCAGTATGTGAATAATTATCAGCGATAACAGCAGCCTGTGCCAGCGACCTATCATCCTAACAACAGAAATCATCCAAATTTCAGCTGGGGGAATAATCAGAATGCTATTCAGCCACCATATCAGCAAGGAGTAAGTAAACAGTTTAACCTACCTGGATTCCAGCAACCACAGCAGTATGCTACAAGGCAATCATATCCTCAACAGGGAAGTGCAGCTGCACCTACTAGTGCTAATTTTGAGGAACTTAAGCTGTTGTGCAAGAGTCATGTGGTGTCTATCAAGACCTTGGAAAATCAAATCGGTCAATTAGCCAATGCAGTGCTCAATCGTCAACCTGGCACTCTTCCCAGTGACACGGAAGTACCAGGCAGGAAGGAAGCTAAAGAGCAAGTCAAGGCTATTACCTTAAGGTCTGGAAAAGTAGCTGATGCTGAAAAGGCAAAAGAAGTCGAAGCTGAAGTTAGAGATGAAGAATTTAAGCAAAAGGAGAAAGCGGCGGAACCAAGGAAGACTACTGTTGAACACACTCTGCCTGAGGCTAATACAGGGGAGAAACAGCTCTATCCTCCACCACCTTTTCCTAAGAGATTGCAGCAACAAAAGCTGGATAGATAGTTCGGGAAGTTTCTGGAGGTGTTCAAGAAACTTCACATCAATATACCTTTCGCTGAGGCTCTGGAACAAATGCCTAGTTATGCGAAGTTTATGAAGACTATTCTTTCAAGGAAGGTGAAACTGGATGACCTTGAAACGTTGCTCTCACGGAAGAATGCAGCGCTGTTCTGCAGCAAAAGTTACCACCAAAACTGAAAGATCCAGGAAGCTTCACCATTCCTTGCACCATTGGCAATCTAACTTTTGACAAGTGCCTTTGTGATTTGGGAGCAAGCATTAATCTGATGCCCTTGTCGATCTTTAAAAAGCTGGATCTGCCTGATCCAAAACCCACATACATGTCGCTATAATTGGCTGACCGTTCCATTACTTACCCAAGGGGCATAGTTGAGGATGTGCTTGTCAAGGTGGATAAGCTCTTCTTTCCTGCAGATTTTGTTATTCTGGATTTTGAGGAAGATAAGAAGATTCCCATAATCTTGGGGAGGCCTTTCTTGGCTACTGGCCGTACCTTGATAGATGTGCAAAAAGGGGAACTTACTATGCGGGTCTAAGATCAGGATGTGACCTTCAACGTATTCAAGGCAATGAAATTCCCGACAGAAGATGAGGAGTGCTTAAAAGTGGATGTGATTAATTCTGCGGTTACTTCGGAACTCGATCATATGCTAATGTCTGATGCATTGGAAAAGGCCTTAGTGGGGGAATTTGACAGCGATGATGAAGATAGCAACGAGCAATTACAATATCTGAACGCTTCTCCATGGAAGCGAAAGCTCGACATACCATTTGAATCTCTTGGTACTTCTGACCTCAAGAACGCTGAAGGGAAGCTCAAACCATCAATACAGGAAGCACCTACCTTGGAGCTTAAACCATTACCTGAACACTTGAGGTATGCTTTTTTAGGTGATTCATCTACGTTACCTGTTATTATTTCAGCTGACCTTTCAGGTAGTGAGGAAGATAAGCTCTTAAGGATTTTGAGAGAATTCAAATCGGCTATAGGATGGACCATATCAGACATCAAGGGGATAAGTCCTTCATATTGTATGCATAAAATTCTGCTAGAGGAAGGAAGTAAGCCAACTGTGGAACAGCAACAAAGACTGAATCCCATCATGAAGAAGGTGGTGAAGAAAGAAATTCTGAAATGGCTAGATGCAGGCATCATTTATCCTATTTCTGACAGCTCGTGGGTGAGCCCTGTACAATGTGTTCCTAAGAAAGGAGGTATCACTGTGGTCGCAAATGAAAAGAATGAGTTCATCCCTACTCGAACAGTTACAGGATGGAGAGTATGCATGGATTATAGAAAATTGAACAAAGCCACAAGAAAGGATCACTTTCCTCTTCCATTTATTGATCAAATGCTTGACAGATTGGCGGGACATGAGTATTTTTGTCTTCTGGATGGTTATTCCGGGTATAATCAGATTTGTATTGCACCAGAGGATCAGGAAAAGACTACCTTCACTTGTCCATTTGGCACATTTGCTTTTCGTAGAGTTTCGTTTGGGTTATGTGGCGCCCCGGCCACCTTTCAGAGATGTATGATGGCTATATTCTCTGACATGATTGGAAATAACGTCGAAGTGTTCATGGATGACTTCTCCGTCTTTGGACACTCATATGATGAATGTTTAAATAATCTGCGCGCCGTACTCAAAAGATGCGTAGAAACTAATTTGGTGCTTAATTGGGAGAAATGTCATTTTATGGTGCGTGAAGGCATTATCCTTGGGCATAAGGTCTCTAGCAAAGGTCTGGAGGTGGACAAGGCCAAGGTGGGAGTCATCGAAAATCTTCCCCCACCTAATTCGGTGAAAGGAATCCGTAGTTTTCTCGGTCATGCGGGTTTTTATCGGCGATTCATCAAGGACTTTTCAAAGATATCTAAGCCGTTGTGCAATTTATTTGAGAAAGATGTGCCTTTCAAATTTGATGATGAATATTTGGCAGCATTCGAGACTCTCAAGGAGAGTTTGATCACGGCACCAGTTATTACAGCACCAGATTGGACAGAACCGTTTGAGATGATATGTGATGCGAGTGATTATGCGGTAGGTGCAGTTCTGGGATAGCGCAAGAAAAATCTCTTCCATGTGGTCTACTATGCGAGTAAGACTTTAAATGGGGCCCAATTGAACTACACCACTACTGAGAAGGAGCTTTTGGCTATAGTCTTTGGCTTTGAGAAATTTCGATCTTATCTGCTTGGTACGAAAGTGACAGTATTCACTGATCATGCAGCTATTCGCTATCTGGTTTCTAAGAAGGATTCGAAGCCGAGACTCATTCGTTGGGTGCTTTTACTTCAAGAATTTGAGTTAAAGATCAAAGATAGAAAATGTACTGAGAATCAAGTAGCTGACCATCTCTCTAGGTTGGAGAATCCCGATTCTACTTCACAAGATAGGACGTTAATCAATGAATCTTTTCCGGATGAGCAGTTGTTTGCAATTCAGGAGGAAGAACCATGGTTTGCAGATATTGTAAACTATCTTGTCAGCAATATAATGCCTCCTAATTTGACATCCGCTCAAAAGAAGAAGTTTCTGCATGAGGTGAAGTGGTATATGTGGGATGAACCATATTTGTTTAGACAGGGAGCTGACCAGATCATCAGGAGATGTATCCCGTTCTGTGAGAGGGAGGGGATATTACGAGACTGCCATTCCGCGGTTTATGGTGGACACTATGGAGGTGAGAAGACGGCAGCTCGTATTCTGCAAGCAGGTTTTTTCTGGCCTACTTTGTTTAAGGATGCTCATCAGTTTGTTTTAAGGTGTGATCGTTGCCAAAGAGTGGGAAATTTGTCAAGGAAGGATGAGATGCCATTAAATGTGATGCTTGAAGTCGAGGTCTTTGATGTATGGGGAATCGATTTCATGGGGCCTTTTATCTCGTCTTGCAATAATCAGTACATCTTGCTGGCAGTCGATTATGTCTCAAAATGGGTCGAAGTTAAAGCTTTACCGACAAATGATGCAAAGGCAGTGCTAAATTTTCTTCATAAGCAAATTTTCACAAGGTTTGGAACACCTCGGGTAATCATAAGTGATGAAGGATCGCATTTTTGCAACCGTAAGTTCACTTCTATGATGCAGCGTTATAATGTGAATCATCGAGTAGCTACTGCCTATCATCCGCAAACAAATGGTCAAGCGGAAGTGTCTAACAGAGAGATAAAGCGCATTCTAGAGAAGGTTGTTTGTCCATCAAGGAAGGATTGGTCTTTAAAGCTCGATGAAGCTGTTTGGGCTTACAGAACAGCATACAAAACTCCACTTGGGATGTCACCGTTTCAGTTGGTGTACGGTAAGGGATGTCATCTACCGGCGGAGCTTGAGCATAAGGCCTACTGGGCATTGAAGAAATTGAACCTGGATTTAGATGCAGCTGGTAAGAAAAGAATGCTTCAGCTTAATGAACTTGATGAATTTCGACTTCAAGCGTACGAGAATAACAAAATGTATAAGGAAAAGGTGAAGAGGTGGCACGATAGGGAGCTACATCCTAAGTTATTTGTGCCAGGGCAACAAGTTCTGTTATTCAACTCTCGGCTCCAACTTTTTCCTGGGAAGTTGAAATCAAGGTGGTCTGGACCTTTTATTGTCAAAACTGTGTTTCCATATGGAGCAGTGGAAATTTTTGAGAATGATTCGGACCAAGCATTCAAGGTTAACGGTCAGCGGTTGAAACACTACTATGGGGACATGGCAAACCGAGAGGTGGTTAGTGCCATTTTGTTGACTACGTGAGAAAGGTACGGAACGTCAAGCTAATGACGAAAAAGAAGCGCTGCGTGGGAGGCAACCCATGAATTGTTGTTACAGGAACCCTTAGAAGTTAATAACCTATCCAAAAACACAAAAAAATCAGAAAACAGGGGCGGAAAAAAAAAATTCCAGAGACCCTCTGCGCGCCCGCGCAGCTATGCTGAGCGGCCGCGCAGCTTACTGCGCGCCCGCGCAGAAATGCTGAGCGGCCGCGCAGGGGTCGAGTTCCAGAAAATTTTTTACAGTTCAGAAAAAAAAAACACACACAAAAACCCATCACAGCCCATAAACCCACGAATTCTTTTCCCATTACCCCATGATTTTATCCCTCAACCCCACTCCTAATCTAATTTAACCTACTCCACACCCTATATATACATACACCTATCCTACATATCTCCCACAACTTCCTACACTTAAACCCTCTCATAAACATCAAAAATCAGTTCTTACACACTTTTATTCACAAATCAATGGCACCCAAGAGAGCATGCACTATTGACAGCAGCAACACAGTTCCTACTGCTGATTCATCAAGGGGTACTGCTGCAAGGCCTCAGTTAACTGACAGAGCTGCGGAGGAGGAGTACACTAGGCTGTTGGGGAAGCCGATTCTGAAGGAGAGGGGGTTTTTACCATCAGAGAGGGATGGTGAGTTGTTGCCCATGATTGCAGAGAAGGGGTGGATAGCTTTTTGTGAGTCACCCGAAGTAGTACCGATGAGTGTTGTTCGCGAGTTCTACGCGAACGCGAAGGCTGAAAAGAATGGGTTTTCTGTAGTTCGTGGGCTGACGGTTGATTATCATCCTGCGGCGATTCGCCGTGTGATTGGACAGCGAGAGAGGAAGCCCGAGGAGGAGAACTGGAATGAAAAGACTGCTGAGGACTTTGACTTGGATTTGATTTGTGTGACTCTCTGTCGACCGGGCACAGTTTGGAACCGCAGTCCAGCCAATAATGAGTATCGTCACTTTCCGGCGATCGCCATGAACAGGTATGCCCGTGCATGGAATGTATTTATATGTGCTAATATTTTGCCTTCTTCACATGCACATGAGGTCACAGTTGAGAGAGCACAGTTGTTGTGGGGAATTCTGAATGAGGAATACTATGTGGACCTTGGTGAGTTTATCTACCAAGGAATTCTGAAGTTTTTGAGGGGAGCAAAGCATATGAACATCCCTTATGCATCCACAGTTATAAAGCTATGCCGAGCAGTAGGAGTGAACTGGCCGGCTCATGAGCAGTTGCAGTTGCCAGCAGCTCCGATAGATTCTGGCACTCTGAATGGGATGCAGGAGTGGACCGGTGGTGAGCCTGAGGAGCATGGGCTGGGTTATCGTCTTCCAGGAGGGCGTCCAGCATGAGGTGCTACTATGGCCAGGCCAGGGCGTGGTGAGGCTAGTTCTTCGAGAGCTCAGGAGGGTGCTGGGATGGGTGATGCCCAGTATAGGAGGCTTTCACGGCGGATGGATGCCATGTATGAGACGCAGAGCAGGTTTGCTCAGGAGCTCACCCTTGCGTTAGGAACTGCTTTTCGAGGCCTTGGAGCTGATATTCAGTGGCCAGTTTTTGGTGAGGACTCTGCATACCCGCCGCCTGATACTCCACCCACTGAGGGTGATGATGATGATGACTCCGAGTAGGTATACCCTGTGTTCCTTTCTACTACCTTCACTGGGGACAGTGAAGATTTTAAGTTTGGGGGTGGTAGTTAAGGAATATTTTGTGTGTGTCATATAGCTGCATATTCATGATAGTTAGTTCATATAGTTGCATAATTTTTTGCTATAGAGTTTTTTTTTTTAGCTTTATTTGTTTGTCATATCATATAGCTCATGCATATACCATGATCCCTTTTGTAATGATTTATCGACTGACTTGTGATATTGATGCGAGTGTAGTGATAGCATTAAAATGATATTAAGTTGTGTAGGTTGATATGCATGCTAGAAGCACTTGTATTTTCACTAAGTCTTAGAGAATGCTTAAGGGCTAGATTGTTGTTATGATCTGAATATTTTCGAGGATAATCTATTTATTATGCTTAGAATTTGATAATAGGTTCTTAGTGGTAAGGGCATGAAAAAGAAAAAAAATGGAGTAAAAAGGGAATTTGTTGCTAGTTGTGGCTAGGCGTCAAATGGCTAGTAGCCGGCTCGCATGTTATGCAAGTAGTCTAGGGTTGAGCAAGATGGAGCGAAACGCACTTGCTCAGAGAAAAAAAAAAAAATTTGCATAATTGATCAAGAGTGGGCTCTTTGGTATTCGAGTTATTAAGTTCTTAGGGGACTTTTTGCCTAGTGACCTAAGGCTTTTAGAGTCTGGGATCCGCTAACCTAACGCTCGTTACATGGATACCATTGTATAAGTCTTTTATGGACCTCACTCATTGCACGGTCAAATAAGCATTTGAGTTGTAAATAAAAAGCACAATTCCGTAATAAGCTCCAGAGTTCTTGTAGTGTTGTATATCACTTTGTGCCTAGAATTTTTATTCTTTGTATAATCGTAGGATTGCCTTGAGGATAGTCTAGTCATAGTAATTGGTCTAGTTCCAAAGCATATCTGTTAAGCATTTGCACACACCACGTTTCTGGTGGTATGTCTGTTTGCATGAGTTTATTGATCTTTAGTGTCTAACTGCATTCGTTGAGACGTGGCAATTTGGTTGGTTAATTGTAGTAAGGGGGATCGTTGCATTTTCATATAGATTGCATTCATGCATATTTTTATTTATTTTTGAGTCTGTGACGCTTGAAGACAAGCATCGATTTAAGTTTGGGGGTGTGATAAGTGGCATTTTATACCACTTAGAACGTCTTAAAATGGCTTAAATTGGTGTCTTGAAATCAAGTATTTTGTGTATTTGATGCGTTTTTCTAGTGTTTATGCATTTCAGGGTATTAGTTGCATTTCGGAGGAGGAATCATCAAGAATAAGCCTTGGCATGTGTTCTCCATTGCGAGAGGAAAAGAACGGGCAGATTACGGCGAAGAAACGGAGCAAACCTGGAATTTTTCCAGTAGGGTCCTGCGCGCCCGCGCAGCAATGCTGAGCGGCCGCGCAACAGCCTTACGCGCCCGCGCAGAAATGCTGAGCGGCCGCGCAGGGTCGGGGAAAAAGATATATTATTTTAGACTTCTACTTCTGTTTGGCTTCCAACTTCTATGTAATCTGAGTTTTATGGGACTATTATATAGGTAGATTTGAGACGTTTTCATAGAGAATTAAGAAGAGATTATGTTTTAGATTGTGTTTTGCAAGAAGCGAAGGAGATAAGGAAGAAGACCGATTTAGCACACAGCAACGAAGAGGAAGCATATATTTTTGTGATTCTTGTTTCGTTGTAACATTGGATGCTAGTTTTCTTGCTTTGACTTATTTACTCTTGTGACGTACTCTGTTTTAATATAATCAGTTTAGTTATTATTTTCTTGTGTTTGTTTATCATGATTTCATATGAACCCATGATGGCGATAAGTTCTATTATGGGCTAATCGTGATCATGGGGTTGCAACGGATTTATTATGGAATTCTTTAGTTAATTGTTTAATACTTTAGTATGTGATGATTGCATGATATCTAGTATTGGTTGTGCGTATTCGTCTTATGTGCGTCGCGAACATATAAGATAGGGTGTTAATCTCTTGTGAAGCGACGGTGGATCTTGAGATTTAGAACTTGCCATGCTAGCATAGGTTCATGTACGTTGTGCATGATTAGTGGGTAACTCTAACAGTTTTATTTGCCCTATGTAATCAAAAAGAAATAACTTGTGCTTAAATCGTTGTGTTGTCAATTTCTGTAGACATATAGGAACTCAACATAATTGATGACTATTCAACTTCTATCTTAATTGTGGATGTTTGGTAGAATGGTATTAGTACAATGAAAGTTGGCTTTTATCAGTTTCGTGTTATTCGATTAATATCATCACTGTCACATGCTAAAGGTAATAACAATGGCTATAGAAGGAAGTAATAATGAAGTTGTGATCTCATGAGTGTTTTATTATTGATAAATTGAAGTGTTAGTTAAGTGGTTAATTAAATAGTTAATTATAGTTAATATTTAATCAACAATTTTAAGTGTTATTATCTTAACATTGAGAAGTAGTCATACATTGGTGAGTGAGTTAAATTAGACAATAAATTAGTCTGAGTCTCTGAGGGAACGAACTAGAAAGTATTCTATATTACTTGCGAACGCGTATACTTGCGTGAATATTAATGCGTAATTTCGCCCTAACACCTAGCTAAAGGAAATAGAGGAATCATTTGAGATTCTAAATGATTGACGAAGTGCAAAGGACTGTTTTTCCACTTATCTTCTTAAGAGAGAGGCCACCCGCTGGTGAAAGGCCAAGAAAGGCACGGAGCCAGAGGTTATAATAAACTGATTAAAGTTCAGTCAATTGTTTTCGGGAAAGTACTTCCCAAGGTTATGGAGGTAGTGTAAATGCTTTACAGCCAGAACAAAGGCGGACGAGTATGATGAATTATGAATCTAAGTTATAAAAGTTGTCAAGATTTGTTCTGAGGACACGAATCCAGAATGACGGGATGTTTAAAATCAATGCTTATGTTATGTTGGTTCATGTAATGATTGTAATAGAAACGAAAATAAAAGACTGAAAAGGGAAGGAGTATAAAGGGATATAATGGAAATAGAGTTGAGAAGTGATAAGGGAGTTAGGTATGGGAAACCCTAAGAAACTCTTGAAATAAATATAGAGAAGTGTGTCATCATCAGCGCGATGGTGACTGATCAAGAGATAAATTCAAGGTTTGAAGGCGTAAGCGATACGTATAGTTAATCCCCTTAAAGTTGAGAGTATTCGATGAAACTTTGAGATAGATCGATGGATTAATAAGGAAACACAGATGGACTGAGGAGACATGAAAGCAAGAAATTAGGAATTTGGATGAAGGAAGTGACCTTCAAGAATGTGAAGTGTATGTAAGACATGTGACTTGATACCTAGAAAAGGAGACGCCAGGTATAAAAGATGTCCCAATATTGAGGTGGCTATTGAGATAAATAACAGAAGTAAATGAGTATTTAGTAAAAAGAAGTTCACGTTGAACACGGCCAATATCTTCCAGAACATCCATGTTATCATTACCAAATCAGGCAAGAAAAGTGGATAACCGCTGTTATCTTTTGGAGGCCATATGGATTGACCTCATTTTAGATAAGGTTATTATTATGAAATTAGGCATAGACTATCGAGGTGAGAATGATTGAATAAGATAATCTATCAAGGATATATGACTTGATTTATCCATGGAAGAGTGTAAGTATCTTTTAAAGGTAGAATTAAGGATAAAACCCCGATAACTTGAGATGAACCCTAGGGGAATGTATAAAGGTTTCCATTTCACCCTTAATAGAGACATTATGAGTTTAGGTAGTACGGAATGGAGGATTTAAGGATAAATTTATAGGTTTTACAAGGAGAAAGGTAGTATTCATAGTTCTCAAGCATATAAATTTTGATAAAGGAAATATGACATAATTATAATAATGCCAGGTGGGGCACGTGTTGAACCATAAGAAAGTATAGATCGATCTAATGAGGGTCGAGATTAGTGAAAATAAGAAGGACCCAAGATAAGAGACGTCCTAAGTATGATCGAGAGTCAGTCATGGCAATGTTCACATCTAAAGACCGAGGCAATAATTTATGGAAAAATGGTGATTTTTTTTTCACCAAAGCTTAAGGAAGAGCATTTTCACACGAGCAGTGATTGGAAATGAGGTAGAAAATTTAGTTGGAGATCGTTCAAAAGACATTGATTATAAGGAACTATTACTATCAGGAAAGGCCAATGAGGTGGCCGACACTCTAACTGTAAAAGAGAAATTATAGGCGCTCGTGCGAGAGGAATACAGTAATGATGGTTAAAGCCGTGAAGGTGGTATTATGGTGTGAAGGATTGACATTCCTTCTGATGATTTTATGATACTCAACCATAATAGTAGTCTGGTAAAGATTTAATTCATGTTATCGCTGTGAGCGGGCTACCTATCTTAGAAGGTACTATCTTGAGAATAAGCCAGGACCATGTTTCAAAAAAGACTTAACAAACCTTTGAGTTCAGTCTTCTATTGAAGGCATATGATTAAGAATGGTATTAACCTGCTATCGTTGCTTTGATTGAAACTCTTCTGCAATTTTATCTGCTTCATGTCATGAATGTACGTCAGGATCTGGAGTGTTCGTCATGAATCATGAATGGTGATTATGTTAACTCCTTAAAAGATTTTTATACGGCAGATATGGACTCCGTATGATTAGATATAAAGATTTCGAGGAAAACAAATGACTACCTTAGGTTCGTGGTGGACTATAGTAATGCATCAACGATTCTATGAATATTTAGACGATGACAACTATGAGAGTTGTAATGTAATGAGCGTTGAGATTGAGTACAACTAATCGGGTCGTGGTGATGTATAAGTTATTAATGATAGACCGACTAAGCCGAACATTTACCTATGATATATTTATTCCTTCTTATCGATAAAGAGTAGTATTACCCATACGAAGAAGGTTGTGGTATAGAAATAGATTCTAGTAACGATGAGGTCTAGAATGAAATCCCAGATTCGATTTTCGTTGTCGAGGGAGTTTCAAGGGTGATTGTGTATAAGTTAGAGCAAGAGCATGGGTCCATAGAATGATGGACATAATAGCAAAAATATTTAGGCATGTGAAATACGATGCTATAATACTTGATGTTGATATATATACGTATATGTTTTGTTCTCCTATGACAAACCTCTATAGTTCAGAGGTAGATTCCAAGCCAGATATTTTGTGGCAGTATATTTTTTATATATACGATTCTCTTCAATTCGTTCTTTTCTCTCTTTTTCATTTCATATAAGTTGAGAAGAACAACCCTTCCAGAAGGGGAGGTATTGCAGAATGACTATCTATCTGTGTGATAGAAGCCTAGTAGGATACCATCTATTATTTAATTGCTTGTCAAGTACTAAAGGCTGGCCACCTTCTGTACTAACTATGCGATGTAACAAGTGTTCATGATCATAGTGATCTCTCAATAAATTCTTTTACTTCTATATGAAGGACCAAGCTTTTGAAAATGGAGGCAGCTAGAGATGAAGTGGTACCAATGCGGTGGTATTCCGATTCTAACGCGTTCGTGATACTAAGGTTGACGCGATTATTAAAAGGTTATAGAACGCTAACAAGCAAAAGTGTAATCAGTATAAAATTTGGTACGGAAGATAGTAACGCTTACGAACAAGAAAAGAAGGATTATTGAGAAGCAAAATCTATAGTGCTAGAGGCTATGATGAGAGTCTGTGCAATAGACTTGAAAGAATTTGGAATGATCATTTATCGCGGATTATATTTTCTTACGACAATAGATCATATGTCATTATCGAGATGTCGCCTTATGATATCCATGAGGGAAGACAATGTTGATCTCCCTTATGTTAAGATGAAGTTGTAGAGCGCAAGATGCTCGGACCAGCAGTAGTCTAAAGGACCAGGGATATAATAGATCTAATCAAAGGACTGCTGGTAGTAGCCCAAGATGGACATAAGAGGTATGCTGATTTGACTCGAAAGGACAAAAAGTATGGAATAGGGGACCTAGTGTTGTTAAAGGTATCCCCTTGGAAAGGATTGTTGAGGTTTGGAAAGAAAGGAAAGCTATGTCCACGATTTGTTGGACCCTTGGATATATTAAGACATATTGGGAAATTATCAAATGAACTAGACCTACCCCGAGCCTGTAGCAAATACATAACGTGTTCCACGTATCAATATTAAGGAAGCATAATCCGAATGTCGGACATATAGGAGAATACGAGCGCATGGACATGCAACCAGACTTGACCTATATGGAGTAACCAGTAAGGGTTATGGATTGAAAGGAGCAAGTGCTTAGGAACAGGGTTATCAGACTAGTCAGAGTTTTGTGGTAAAACCACAATGTAGAAAAAAAATTGACTTGAGAGTTAGAAAGCGCAATGCTAGAAAAGCATCCCCAACTGTTTTCTATCTGATTCCGGGACGAAATCCTTTTAAGGAGGGGAGACTGTAATAAACCCAATTTTTGGAATTTTTGAAACACTAATGAATAGTAACTTTTTTCTAATTATGTTGATTAAGGAAAATTATCAGACCACGCTATATAGGAGTACTGTTATGGAAATTCTAAGATCGTATTAGTATTTCATAAAGTAAATGAGTGTATGTAAAGATCGTCAGAATCAAAATTTGAACACTTTGATTTTTCCCGAAAATCAACCAGATACCGAAAGAATTGAGTATAAGGTAACATGATTAAAAGGATTTAAATTCAAGGATTATAAGAGAGGATCATAAAAGGAATATAAAATATTGAGAAAGGTTTAAGGGAACCCAAGTAATAAGATCTCGGATATGATCCCTCAAATGACGAATGAAAACGAAAGATAAGCGAACCGTATAACATATCAGCGGTCATTAGCCAAGTAATTAAGGGATTAATCAAAAAGGTAGTGGATGATGATGTCATCACATGACACAAGCTTGCTTGCATAAGCATGACAAAGGAGTTTTGTTTGTTGGGTGATTTTGGGGCATACAAAATTAACCATGGTAAAAAGGTTAAAACAAATTTCAAGACAAAAAAAGAATCAACCAAGCAAATAACATAAATCAAAAAGAGAAGAGTTGACCTTGCAAGAAGAAGCTCTCGGCCAAAACAAACTTTGCAACTTTAAACTGCCATATCTCCTTCAATACTCACTCAAATATTGTGTTCTATAGCTCGTTGGAAAGGTATTGAGATGGCCTACAACTATTGTTCACAAGTCTCGTCCAAATAAGCATGGTAAAACCATAATTTGTACAGTTCTTTCAATCGGACTTTTAGAAACTTCAAAGCCTAACTTTGTGTTCTTGATTTCTTTGGAAAGATCAAGCTTGTAGGAGGCTCCCTAAGGCTTCCTAGAAACTTAACACCTCCCAAGGAAGGTATATACTTCAAACCCTAGCCTTTACTTTGATTATTAGTGAGTTTGATGGTTGGTTTTCGAAATGAGAAGCATGATCTTTGATTATTAGTAGTTTGATTTGAATTTGGAGTGATATGGTGAATGAATCTTGTTATAGTTAATAGAACTTGATTGTGATTGATTGAGATGAATAATCTGGAGAATAAGGA
This sequence comes from Apium graveolens, assembly GCF_009905375.1. Classification (NCBI taxonomy): domain Eukaryota; kingdom Viridiplantae; phylum Streptophyta; class Magnoliopsida; order Apiales; family Apiaceae; genus Apium; species Apium graveolens. Next base: position 131,742,157 of record NC_133657.1, on the reverse strand, counting down.
CTGGTATAGTATTATTTAGTTAGGTTTTGATGTGTTAATAATTGTGGGTTGTTTGGTGAGGTTTTGGTGTAGTGAGAAACTTGGAAACTCGCAAACATAGCCGTCGTAATGCCCGTTTTCCTTAGACTATTGTACATGAATCTCGGACCAGATAACTCACTGACAAATCTGTAACTTTTCCATGTTTAGCTAGATCGTGTCGTAAGCTTCGTTTTGGTATGTGGTTCTCTTGAATCCGATGTATGGTTTAGGAGAAATGACTGTTTTAAGTTATGGGGTTTCGCGAATGAACCTTTACCCCCTCGCTTTACTTTGAGACCTTGTTTAAGGCCCTTAAAAGACTAATTGGAGCTGAGGTTAATCGAGCGACTTATGTGAATCGTTAAATGCAAAAGCGAACATTAGGGTCCAATCAGTTAAAGTCTAGTTTCTTAAGCGACCGTGGTTTAATTCCGACTTATGTTATTGTTCATAGGTTATCGGACCCACTCTAAGCTTAAGTTTACCCCGGAACGCTCAAGAAAGTTTTCTACCCGTTATACTGTTGTTGTGATGTAATATATTGATGCATTATCTTGAGATAAGTGCATGGTTATTATTAGCAAAGTCTTGCGATATATTGGAGCATATAATATGACATTTATATGCATGCCTGTTTCGTAATCTTGATATTCTATTATCAATTTAATTGCTTATAAACTGAATAATACTTATGCTAGAGATAAGCAGTAGTTACGTCTACCCTTAGTATAGGGGACCCAAAGGTGAACATTTTTCTAAATCGGGAGTCGATGTTCCCGAGTATAATATATATATATTTATATGTATATATATATTTTTCTATGACTATTAATCGGATAAGGTATATCCGATAGTTTTGAATAATAATCAAACTTATTTTCACAACGAGGTTGTTGTTTTGAGAAAACAATTTGATTACTTGTACAATGTTCGGGATGTAAGTCCATCTAATTGAGTCGGCATAAGCGACAGGCCGGGGTACGGTCTATGAAGGTGTAAGAGGCTCGGTGACAGTCCATCCACGCGTGAGTGGCCGGGTAACGGTCTAGCGCGAGGTCCTAATGTGGCCAGGGTGATGACCGGCAAGGAATTCATCCATCTACAGTAGAAAAGGTTACTTAATTGGTATCTTTACCTGATCAGCAAGATATCGGGTTTATGCCAAAGCTTTCTTATTTCCAAATTCATTGGATATGTTTATAATTTTCATAACAGAGGTTTTCAAGGAGTGTATGAGAGATATATATATAGGTGAATATATATATCGGGACTTAATGAAGTATCTTATAACTTCATTTCTTTCAAATGATATTTCAAAGATTGAATCTATTCAAGTCTTATCTTGTAGTCTCATCTTTGTGATTACCTTTTGAAACTGATTATAACTTGAATGGTGGTAGTTCAAGTAGTATTTCGAAAAGATATAAATATATTGGAGTATCTTGTAACTTCATCTTTTCAACTTATACTAGTTAATGATTATCTTATGCATGACAAAGATTTTCAGAAAAATGTTGAGACAAGGTTAGATATATGAGATCACCTTGCAATAATATTTTTATACAGTTATAAACTGAAACCCTATGTATATTATGCATGAAAGAGGATTTCCAAGATTTTGAAAAGTATATATACATATATACTGATTTTTTTGCGACTTGGTCGCGTTAAGATATCAAACTTGGTTCATTTCTTCTTGACCAAGACTTTCATGAGTACTATGAGAATGCTCATATATTGTAAATTATTATACATATTATTTCGGTGGGTTTGTTGCTCACCCTTTCTTTCTTCTTTCATCACACAATAACAGATAGACAAGATGAACATGACCAAGCTCCCAATTCATGAGCGGATAGGAAACGTTCCGCAGTTTCCTGTAGGCATTGATGTCGTTGTGGCTGAGGTAGGAACTATCAATAGGCTAGGCTTTCAACTTTTGATGTACCAGACTTATGTATATTTATGAATTGTAATAATGGCAAAGAATATGTAAATTTATTCAGAAACCCTTTTGAGGTGTAATGGCTTATAATTGTGGAATAAGATGACTTGTGTTATTCTTGGATATTCATCTCTGAGACTATAACTTGTGGTGTGTGTGTATATTGTGGGGTCACAGTACGCAGTAGTTGGTTGATTATTAAGATTAAGTATTATTAAGGAAAATGGAACTCGTGACAACCCGGATCCCCGACCCCGGATTTGGGGGTGTTACAGTCAGCATCAACTTCATATCTTTGGTCCTTATACTCAAAAGAAAAGCCAATATGTGTTGAATTTACCACTGCTGTGTTCCAGACCTGCATGACAGGCCTGTATGACACCTTAACAGGATTTGTGAGAGCATACCCAATTGGACATAGAAGGAGAAAATCTTGAATATCATGAAAAGATGATGGTAGCTGCTGATGTGTAAACATAGCTAAATAATTGTTAGTACCAAATATGTTTCCATGAATGATTGTGGTTTGACTGAAGAGTGGTGAAACTTCAGAAGTTGTCATGATATGAATAGCTTGTGAGAGTGAATAAGTGTGAGATGTGCGCAGTGAAACTATGTGTATGATGAATTGTGTCACAAAATTTCTTCTGGTTTTATAGCTTCACTATTCAGAAATATGTATAACACACTTGTATGAAGAAGGTAACCTAGCGAATTTGACTTCGAACATGAAATAATTACTTAATTAATTTTGACGGTGGAGGAAATTGCGGAAGTAAATACAAAATACATATAGTTATATCAAGACACAACTGTAGAAATTTGTTTATCTGATAATCCACCATTAATCATTAATTAAGTGAGACACTTAATAGCAACAATAAAGCTTACTCAGAGATTGATTAACACTAATAATCTGAATTAGAAAGTGCTGACCTGTCGTCAGGATTTGAGACCTTTCTTATGTCAGGATTTGAATAACTCAGGATATGTTGATTCAAAATCAACATTTGTTTGTCAAAGCATCACTAATTATTAGCAACCACAATTTTAATCAAAAAAATCATCAAGAAATACAGTTCAAGTAGATGGAGTAAAGATTAACAGACTTCAAATGAAAAAACATTCACATGCATATTCTTTCATATAGACAAATATCAAGAAGTTGTAAACAAAAAATTTCATTAATAGATAAAGATTTACATCATGAAATTTTGATTACAATGCATGCTTCGATTACAAACATTTTCCTAACTTCTAAGTACTACTCCTAACCTGACTCATCATCCCCTTGGGCTAAAAAGCCTGACAAAGTTGATGATAATGAGAAGGAGGAAAGGGAAATAAGTCAGGAAGACCAAATGAGGGATGGATGTTCAGAGCATTTTCTTCCTGTCTTTAACGAAGAGCACAACAAGACGAATAATTTGTTCTTGCTGACGGATGGCTTCCAAACGATCTTCTTCCATACAAACCAGATGGCGATAGTAGTCCCTCCAGAAAATCAATAGATCAGTACATATATCTTATGGAACCCAGCTCCAAATCTCATCAGGAATGGCAGAGATATGCCACTCCTGTTCCCACTCATCGCAACAAAACTCGACTGTAAACGTCGGATAATCAAGGAACATTTTGAAGAAGCTCATGTTTTTGATAGGAAAATATGATAAGGGATAGAGATTTAGAGAGTTTCTGTTTCAGAATAATGAGAAGTCTGATGAATGTTAGTTTAAATAACCAAAGAGTTGGTAATAGAGAGGGACTCTAGGGTTTAGTAAAAAATTAGCTCTAGAGTTAACTTAAGACTTCAACCAAAGAATATCTTGAAAAGACGCGGTTCCCTAGACTGATTATAATCATGACACTATACATGCACACTTAGCAAATAAATATTTTATTTCACATGCATATAAGTAATACATCATATATTTCTGGCATAATATCTAAAAATCACAGCATTTAGGACATATCAGGATTTGATCAATATAAATTGAAATAAAAATTTACTTGTCCCAACTAACCATACCAAGTTCATTCACAAGCTTTGTAAATGTTGCTTCAGATAATGGCTTTGTGAAGATATCAGCCAGCTGCTGATCAGTAGGAACAAAATGAAGCTCTATGGTTCCTTCCATGACATGCTCTCTTATGAAGTGATATCTGATACTGATATGCTTTGTAAGAAAGTGTTGCACCGAATTTCCTGTCATAGCAAGAGCACTTTGATTATCACAATAAATAGGAATTTTTAAGAATGATAATCCATAGTCCATGAGCTGATTTCTCATCCATAACAACTGAGTACAGCAACTCTTAGCTGCAATATATTCAGCCTCAACAGTTGAAGTAGAAATAGATTTCTGCTTCTTGCTGAACCCTGAGACTAATCTGCCTCCCAAGAACTGACAGCTTCCTGATGTACTTTTGCTGTCTATTTTGCATCCAGCAAAATCAGCATCTAAATAACCACATAATGCAAAATCAGCCTCTCTTGCATACCAAAGTCCAAGAGAAACAGTACCCTTGAGGTATCTAAAAATTCTCTTTACTGCAATAAGATGTGGCTCCCTTGGATTTGCCTGAAATCTTGCACACAAACAAGTGGCAAACATAATGTCTTGCCTGCTAGCAGTTAGGTATAACAGAGATCCAATCATACCTCTGTAGGTTGTCACATCAACTGCCGTACCTTCATTTGGGTCAAGTTTTGTAGCAGTTTCCATAGGAGTACTTGCAGTTGCACTTTCTTGTATATTAAACCTCTTCAGTAGATTTCTTGTGTACTTGGACTGATTGATATAGATGCCATTATCAGTCTGTTTAATTTGCAAGCCTAGAAAGTAACTCATCTCTCCCATCATACTCATTTGATATCTTGATTACATCAACTTTGAAAACTTATCACACAATGTTTGATTAGTTGATCCAAAAATGATATCATCAACATAAATTTGAACTGAAAGCAAATCTTTACCTTTATTCAGATAAAACAGGGTTTTATCTATTGTACCTCTTTTGAATCCACTTTCAAGTAGAAACTGAGCAAGGGTTTCATACCATGCTCTAGGTGCTTGCTTCAGTCCATAGAGTGCTTTATCAAGTCTGTAAACATAGTCAGGATTTTTAGGATCCACAAATCCTGGTGGTTGTTCAACATAGACTTCTTCTTCAAGTTCTCCATTGAGAAATGCACTCTTGACATCCATCTGGAAGACTTTAAACTTCTTGTGAGCAGCATATGCCAAGAAGATTCTGATTGCTTCCAACCTAGCAACATGAGCAAATGTCTCATCATAGTCAATACCTTCCTGTTGGGAATATCCTCTTGCCACCAATCTTGCCTTGTTTCTGATGATTATTCCATCAGAATCAGTCTTATTTCTAAAGACCCACTTTGTGCCCACAATTGACCTGTTCTTAGGTCTAGGCACCAGCTTCCATACTTCATTTCTTTCGAATTCATTCAATTCTTCTTGCATAGCCATGACCCAATCTGCATTCTTGAGTGCATCCTCTACTTTCTTTGGCTCTTCTTTTGAAAGTAGATTATGATATAAACATTCATTCTGAGTTGCACTTCTTGTCTTTACACCATCATCAGGATTTCCAATGATCAGATCAGGAGTATGATCTTTAGTCCATTTTCTGGAACTAGGAAGTGTCCTTCTGGAACTAGATGCTCCCCCTGAATTGTATGCGTCATCAAATTCATTTAAGGCCCCCTGAATCCGTTGGGTTATTTCCTGATGAAATATTGGGACTTGACTCATGTTCTTCTGATGTTGAATCAACATTGGTTTGAGAATAACTTTGAGATGATTCTTCAGTGTTAGCATCATCAGCTGACCTTTGTTGTTGCTCCCCCTCAACTTGTGCAGGCTCATTAGCACAATGATTATCTTTAGAATTTGAAGGAGTGTCAGGATTTGGATCATCGGGATTTGACAGTTCATTAGAATTTGATCCAGATTCCAACAATGCCTTTTCATTTACAAAGATTAAACTTTCATGAGTGTCTTCTTCAAAACCAGGAATCTTCTTATCATCAAAGGATATATTTATGGAGACTAATACAGTGTGTTTTCTGAGATTGAACACTCTGTAAGCTTTTGCTGGTGAGTATCCAACAAAGATTCCTTCATCAACCTTTGATTCAAACTTTCCAAGCTGATCAGTATGAGTTCTCAAAACAAAGCACTTACATCCAAATACATGAAGCTGTTTAAGACTGGGCTTCTTTTTTTTTAGCATTTAATAAAGAGTAACACCATGCCTATTTATCAGAGTGACATTCTGAGTATAACATGATGTGTTTACTGCTTCTGCCTAGAAGTAAGTGGGTAGTTTTGCTTCTTCTAGTAGAGTTCTACAAGCTTCAATTAAGGTTACGTTTTTCCTCTGAACAACACCATTCTGCTGAGGTGTACCAGGAGCTGAGAATTGTTGTTCTATGCGTTTGTACTTGAAAAATTCCTCCATATTTGAGTTCTTGAATTCAGTGCCATTATCACTTCTTAGGATTTTCACTTTGTGAGTAGATCCATTTTCAATTTTCCTTATGTGGTTCAGAAGAATTTCTGGAGCTTCATCTTTCCTGTGTAGAAAATAGACCCATGTATATCTAGTGAAATCATCAACAATTACAAGTGTGTACCTTTTCTTGTTGATGAACATTATGTTCACTGGTCCAAAAAGGTCCAGGTGCAGCATATGATATGGCTCAGAGATAGAAAATTCTGTTTTGCTTTTGAAAGACACTCTTCCTTTTTTAGACTTTTGGCAAGCATCACAAAGACCATCACTTGAGTATAGCATGTTTGGCAATCCTTTTACAAGCTCCTTCTTGGCAAGTTCATTGATTGAGTTGAAGTTGAGATGTGAGAGCTTCTTATGACAGTTCCAGCTCTCATCTACTGATGCCTTAGAGATAAGGCAAGTAGCTTCCTTTTCAAGACTTTCATGTAGCCTTGCTTCATGAATGTTACCATGTCTATATCCTATCAAGACAATTTTCTTTGACTTGTTATGAACAACTTCACAGTGTGAGTCATAGAATATAACATGATAACCTATGTCAGTGATTTGACTGATGCTCAGAAGATTATGTTTCAGTCCTTCTACCAGAGCTACATTCTCTATTGCTACCTTTCTAATTATCAAGTTGCCATATCCCAGAGTATGTCCTATATTTCCATCTCCATAAGATACATCTGGGCCAACCTTCTTCTCAAATTCTGACAATAGGGATTTATATCCAGTCATGTAACCTAAACATCCACTATCCAAGACAAGTGTATTTTTCTTCTTACCCTGCAATCAGAAGAATAATTAATTAGAAGGATTTTTAAGGACCCACACTTGTTAGGCCCTCTTTTTGGACAAATTAAGCCTTTGTGTGTCAGGAGTACTTTTGACAGTCTTTCCTTTGTCAGGATTTGCCTTGTCAGAAGCAAGTTTAGTAAAACCAACAGAATTAATCACACAAGCAACTTTATTAAACTTAGGCAAAGGTTCATAGTAATTGTGATACAACTTGTGATAAGAACTACAAGTGTAAATCGAATGCCAACTACTACCACAATAAAAACAAGGATTTTTTGGTTTATAAAATACTAATCTACCCCTAACATCAGATTCAGGAATAACAGTTTTCCTTTTCTTATTCCTCCTGCAATCAATAGCAAGATGATTAGTATTTCCACAGTTAAAACAACTTTTCCTAGGAGTATTGGAAACAACCTTATAATTTGAATCCTTAGAAATACCTTGCTTACCATTCCTGTTTCTTTTAGGACTCTTTACTTGAGGTTTGTCAGTAACCTCATATATTTTCTTTTTCAATTGTCTTGCTAACAAAAGTCCTATGTTCTTTTCTTTCTTAACAGACTTAATGGTTTCCTTGCTTTCCTTTCTTTGAGTTTTATCACTTACCAGTTTTTCTTGTGATACTGATGTTGAACCCTTTTTAAAAGTGGATTTGGGTTCATCAGCTTCTGATGAAATAAACTTAACAGGAGTTTTAAGAGAAATTTTTATTTTCAGTGTCAACATCCTTAATTCCATCTTTATAGCCTAGGCATTCTTTTCAGTTTTTCTTTGAGATCATCTCATGAACCTTTTTGCCTGAATCAGTCCAGGTTTTAAGGGTTTTTCTCTCATTCTCTAGATCCTTTTCTAACATACTGTATCTAGCCTCAAGAATCTTAACGGTATGTTTAGCTCTCTCATATTCTTTCTTCAAAACTATCTGATATATTAAGTCAGACTCTAACTGATCATTCCTAGATTTCAAGTTCTTAATTTCAGTTATAAGTCTATCATTTTCTAAAGTCTTATTCTTGAAACTACCATGCAAAGATTTAAGAATAGATTTCAATTCAGATATATTTTCAGTATCAAAAGAGAAGAAAGGAGTTTGTAATTTAGGCTCAGAAGCAGCAGGATCATCAAGACTAGCCATCAGTGATAACATGTGTTTTCATCTTCAGAGTCAGAGGAGTCCATCTAATTCTTGCTTGAAGTGATCTGGGATTTGCTCTTCCCTTTATCATGCTTTATTTTCTTGCACTCTAAGGCAAACTGACCAGGTTCATCACAGTTGTAGCACTTGATCTTTGTCCTGTCTACCTTCCCAACTTTAGAGCCATCCCATCTTTTCTCCCAGTTGACTTCTTTTCACCTCCAGTGAACTTCTTCCTGAAGCTTCTGTTGTTCTTGGACTTCCTGAACTGCATCCTCCTGAAGCCCTTAACCAGCAATGCGGCCATTTGCATGACATCAGAATATGTCATATTCTCATCAGTTTCAGAATCAGTATCATCATCAGGATTTGATGATGAATCATCAGTATCTGATTCTGGCAAATTGTTCTTCTTTCTTACAGCTCCAGCAGACCTTTCTCTTGAAACTTTATCATTCACTTTCAAAGCAACAGATTCCCTTTGTTGCTTTTCCTCTCTCTCCTTTGCTGAACTTCCAAATCATGGTTTTTCAGCATGCCATAGACTTCATCCAGAGTAATTACTTCCAGATCATACTGATGTCATATGATTGAAGTCTGAGTCTCCCATTCTTTACTCAAGGCTCTTAGAAACTTGGTGTTTGAGTCCTCTCGATCATACACCTTTCCCACCAAAGACAGATTGTTGAGCAGAGTCAGAAATCTGTCATAGATGTCCATGAAACTTTTATCAGGCTTGGCCTCAAATTGTTCATATTCTTGAATCAGAACAGCCCTTTTGTTCTTTTTGATGGCCATGGTTCCTTGACATTGAGTTTCAAGAGCATCCCAAATCTCTTTGGCAGTCTTGTAGGCTATGACCCTGTTTGACATCACAAAATCAAGACTATTATGCAAAATGTTTCTTACCTTTGCATCTTTTAGCACAACTACTTTCTCTTCTGGTGTCCATTCCGTCTTCTCCTTTAGTTGATATTGTTCAGCAACGGTAGGAGTTGCAGGCACCAGTTTTGTTGGCATGAAGGGTCCATCATTGATTACGTCTAGATAATCTGGATCTGTAGCTTCTAGGTACATGAGCATCTCCACCTTCCATGTTGGAAATTCAGTCTTTTTCAGAATGGAAATTTTAATGCTTTCATACTAGTTCAGAGATATGTTTAGATCGTTTCTAATTGTAAATTTATCAGTGAGCTCTGATACCAATTGTTTCCCAGTAAAGATACAATTGTTTAAGGGGGGTTGGATAAAATTGTATAAATATTTCGAACAAGTAATAAAATATAACAGCTTTTTATATATCTGATAAAAACTGTTACAAAATCCTCTCAAGAGATACTGATGTTCTTGAGAGCTGCTAGGTCGAATGATCCTCGAGTGTGATTCACTAAGTGATGAATTAAATTGTGTTTATATACTACACAGCTACAACAGATTAATCTAAGATATGCATTATCAAAAACTAACTGAAACTGATATATATCTTAATTTAAACAGAGAAAGTCCTATAACTCAGACGTAACAGATATCTGCTCCACATTATAATGAACAAAACAAATCCTCTAATGTTGACTGTCGTCAAATGCTGATGTCATACAAATGTTGATGATATACCAAATCCTGACGGTACATCAGATCCTGATGACATCCGAACAGCCAGATCCTGAGCTTCTTCTAATCATTGAGAATTCAATATGTAACATGGGTATTATGTGGAACAGGAGTAAAGTGAAGAAGTTGATGAAACATTTGTAAATTGAGATAGGGAATGTATCCCAGGAGTACGATTAAGTACCGAAGGCTAAAAGAAAATATCTAATGACCAGACATGAAGATAAAATGGGGGAAAGTATTAATTGAATCATTATTGATAGGTTATCCCAAACCTAGTTATTCTCTTTAATTAATAAACAGTTTATCCAATAATTGGATTAGTTGTTGCTTGAAGAAATGGTGGTACGTCGTCAGATCCAGGAATTGATTGTAAATGATTAATATTATTTGATTTTGGAGTTGACAGAAGTATTTAGAATACGATGAATTATGTCGAACCAGAATAATATATACCACTCCTAGACGAACGAACATTAAGTAAGGCAGAACTAAAAGATAGAAATTTGGCTAAACATCGTAACTCAAGGGATTCAACTTACTCCAAGAATATGATACAAGACATAAATGTCAAAGATGACTTTCTAATAATATAGCATAATGAAATAATAAACGTTATATATGACTAGACGTCAATGAAGAGCATTGCAGTCAGTTTCATATGAGAACTCCATAGAACCAAAATAAAGGATTATATGGGTTAGAATATGCAGGTGATGCCTCCAGGTTAGTATATTTTCTTCTAAATAGTAAGAGATTTTCGCTCGGCAGATATACTCGATTGTGATTCAAGGAAATTAAGGTATGATGATAAGTTTGTGTGTCAATCATATCCAGTCGATATTTTCTCGTTAATTCTTAATTCTGGAGTAATTTTGAGAACGTTAGAAATCAAATACACCATGGTTTTAGTATATTATTCGCCAATGGACAAGAAGATTAAAGGAACGATTAAAGAACCCCGAATGCGATTGGAAGCGATTACAAACTAGGTTAATTGAATAGAGAAACATGTGGCAATGAGGTTCAACAACCAATAACTATTGGAATATTCATGAGCACGAATTACTAGAATTAGAAAGAAAAAAGAATTAATATGCATTATGCTGGTCCTTTTGAGACAGTAATATAGGTAGGATAGGTGTAAGTGAGTTGGCTTCACCGCCACACGTATAACAGGTTCTCAGGATATTTATATGTGTATGTTCAGGAAGAGTAGTTTATCTCTATTATATATATAAAATGGAACTTGAATTGAGTTATATGAGCAATTAATGAATATGATGTCAGCAAGAGGCTATTGAATAATGATTGATGTTGCGAGTTAAAATTTATGAAAGTTGTAAGATTGAGGGATCAACCTGAGAAAATGGAAGTGAGATACTTGAATGTATCATTACCTGGTCCTTAGTGTGATTCTGACGACATAATCCTTTTAAGGGGGAAGGATGTAATATCCAGAATATAGCGTGTAATTATTTTTATCAATAAATGATTATTATGTGATTATTATGTGAATTTTGGTGAATTATTTGATGACTGATAATAATATTTAGATGTTTATATGTGATAAGATATGAGTATTCTAATTTTAATATGTCCAGAATAAACTTTAGGTAATTGTGATATTTTTGTAGTAATTTTTGGATTGTTATATGATTTTATAATAATTTATGAATTTATGAATTATTTATTAAATAATTAGAAAACTATTTTATAAAGCCGGGAATTGTCCAACTTCAAGCATTTTTACATTTTTACAACCCGAAACTCTTCGGAAAACTCCTTCCTAACCTAATTTGATTATTCCGGACATTTTTCGTATTTTGACTTTTTCGATCCAGATTACGGTTTGACCCATAAGCGTCCCGGCGTAAAATTTTCGATATGATAATCATTTCGATAGATCAATAAAAACCGTATTATGAAGAGAAGGAATATTATTACATTATTTTTGTATAACGTGTTTTATATGAAGCTCGATTGTGATAATTATCCAATACGGGTACCAAATCAGATCATTTTTGCAGTTACTTAGCGCCTAAGTAACTTATTTTTTGATCCAATACGATCCAACGTGTATTAATATTCCATAAATATAAACTGTCTATTTTTTATTTTATTATTCGTATAATCATAATCGATCAGTAAAAATATAGAGTTACAGAGAAAAACCCGTAAATTCATTGCGTTCTTGATAATCAAACCCAAAAACGAAGACGTTCGCGAACTCGGAATCGAGCATGCCATATATCAAATCGAAGCTCTCGAAGAAGTTCTATCAGAATCAATCATCCATTTTAGTGCAGAAATCAAGGTTATTTTCTTATTTATTTATTTCATTTCGAATTAATTAATGATTAAAACAAGAATTTTGATATTGATGTTGTTTATGTGATTGGATGGCTTAATCTTGTAGATAATTTTATCCTGATCATTTTGGTATATTATATGTCAAATTTGGAGTTCAATAACATATGGAAAATTGGGTTTGATTCTCGAATAATAGAATTAGGGTTTATGGAATTTGAATGTTCTTAATTGGAAATTAGGCATTTTTAATCTAAGGGTTATTAGTTTATTCATATGATACCATTAAATAGATCGTGTAAAAATGGATTGATTAATGTTGGTCTGCAGTACGGAGTGTAACCAAAGCGATTTCGTCGGAAAATAATAGCTCACCGGCGGCGGAAAACTTTGACACAGTTTTCCGGATTGTTCAGGTGTTGTTTGAATATTTTGTTGCGACCATTGAATTTCGGGTAAACAATAGAGTAATTATGGACGTTCTGACCGGATTCTGGGCGATTGAACGCCTCCGGCATCGTGTCCAATGACGTTTTCCGGCGACATGGGGGTGGCGGTGGTCAAATACCCATTTAGCCCCTAAGGTTTTACAAGTTATACAGTTGAACCCCTATAGTTTGCAAAATATACAAATTTTGTGTTAGATATATTTGAGATGTCATGTCTAATCTGTTGTGTTTAGTTTCAGAACTTATTATCAGGACTTACTGGAAATCAGAACTTACTGAAGTCAGAACTTATATTAGAACTTAAGGCCGTCAGGATTTATATCAGGACTTAAGTGCGGATACTTCAGATAAGGAATGTGGCGCCCCCCAAACCCGGGTCAGAAGTTTGGGGTCCACAACACATACACAATATATAAACCTGTACATGCAATATTATTTGCAATGAACCTGCTTTACATAACCACAGAGCGCAACAGGTTAAAGTATGAAAACAAGCCACAAACTTAATTTTTATTACAAAGTACCAAATCCCAACTAATTTAACTTACAACTGATAATTAAATTATTCTTACAATCTTACTATCTCACTATAGTAGTAAGCTCCTGCTAGCTCGATCCAACTCAAACTGGAATCCTAGCTCACACTTTGGACTGAGGAACTTCACTATCATCCATATCCTTTTTAACTGTAAAATATATAAAAAGATTTGCAAGAGTGAGCTAACTAGCTCAGCAAGTCACAATAACAATAACTGAGGTTAAACAATGATCAAACAGGATGATTCAGAGGAATCAAGTTTTTTATTAACTCATCATTAGAATTGGATATTTATTTTAAATTTTAAAACCAAGGTTAGGCTGTTGATCAGTCATGCACTAACCCCGAGCAAGGCACACAGCTCTGCTCTACGAACTGGATCCAAGGCACACATTGGCCTAATTCGACCACGAATCTAGTCTGACCACGAATCTGGTCCACATACAGAAAACTATCCAATTCTAAAGCAATTCAATATGATAAACAATATAATTTAATAAAACATGATTATAATCAACAGTGATGAAACATTTGTATAAAGGCATGATGCACTTCATGAGTATCACAAGGAGGTATCGAATTATGTATAAGAAATGGCCTTTAGCCTGTAGGAGAATAGGGTATTAGATGAACAATGATTTTACAAGGTTTAGTTCTTTGATGTCACAAGGTATGGTTGAGTATAAAAGTTTCTGGATGTTTAAACAATTTTGTTTCAGTGTTTGGTGTTTGGTGGTTATATATATTTTGAGAGTGATGTCATATTTGTGTGGTTTATTATCTGGAAATCAGCAAGAAATGGTTCACGAAGAATAAGGCTTACGGCTCCAAGAATCAAATGATGTGGCTCAAGTTCAAGGCTGAAGGATTCAAGGTACTTACAATATAAAATAAAGCTATTTTGAATACTTAACAATATGCCACGAGAGAATTTAGAAACATTTGCATTATATTTCGAAAAAGGTTTAGAAGTACTTGCCTTACATGTCTTTACAACTATTACTGATCAACTCTGAGTCGACTCTGTCGCTCAGGCTTTATTGTCTATCCACTAGATCAGCCTGGATTCGACCTCAACACTTAAGTCCTTTGATTGGAATCTTACTGAGCTTTTCGACTGACCACCAAACTATCTTTTGTCCAATGCCAATTCTCGGGCCTTTCGACTAGAACCTATAGAGTCGAAATACCCTAATTTAGACTTTCGATTATGCTTGACATATCCTCGCTAACAATCTACCTGAACGTTAATAAAACCCGACTCGTAACATACTTCATATAATAATACACGTATCACTTAGGGTTCATATTCTCGAAAATTGGTTCGGTGTTCGTTTCCAGAAAATACGTATATTCCTCATTGTACAAAATTAGGGTTATTGGTTTTGGCAAAACATTTCACCACAACACACAATCAGGTTTCGTATAAAACATATGCTCATATATTTTATATAAATTCGCTCGACATCTCGATAATTATTGGATATGCTCGCATATTTCCGAAATTTGATTTCTCGGAAATCAAGCAACACTTCCTTTATTAATCGGACTAACCCGTCGAACAACTCGACGTCAAATCAATAACACAATCCAACAATTAATCCAATAATCACAAATTCCCAATCACCGGTATTATTTAATTATTACTATTATTCGTATTTTATATAATTATTCATATTAGGACACAGAATTAACTCATCACCGTCCACCGTCCACTCGTCGAAATTCATCGCGGATGGCGGTAAAATCCGCGGGTACACGATTAGTTCGGGTTTCCAACGCTAAATTCTACCGATTAAAATATCCTCGTAAACAATTAATTTCAATAATTTCAGGGATTCGCCTGAATTTTTACTAAAATAACTCGAACAAATACAATAAATGTTCATTCGAAAATTTCAGAAAATATTCAGATAATCCAATCAAAACCCAATCGAACATATCCAAAATCGGACAACCCCGAAACAAACAGCATCGCAAAGGAACATGAACCACGCAAAGGGACACACACCGATCACCCTGCCGGAAAATAACCCGGCGGCAATCGGAAAAGCTAAAAGCACAGAACAGCAGTAATCGTTACAACAACACAAACGCAAACAAAAGACCGCACAACCATAGTACCTCCATCGAGATACACACACATGTGTGTATATACCTTTACCTACAACCCCGACTGAACCGAGGCCATACGGCCAGAACAGACAGGTCGCCGGGAAATATAGAGAATGACGGCTTGATGCTTGAAAGAAGGGAAGCTGCGGCGGCCGGAAAGTATGCCACGGTAGGGGGAAGAAAAATATAGGAGGAGAATATATTAAAGAAGAGGAAGAATAGAGCAGGGGGTTATATCCCCTTTGTTTCTTTTTTGGTTTATACAGCAACAACACGATAACAAATATACTGCTGCCACGTATCTGAGAATGGCAAAAATCTTGCCACGTGCCCTTTCTCTTATTCTAACAGTCTCATTTTATCCCGATTTTTGGAATTTAACGAACTCAAGTTGCACCTAAAATAAATTCCGTAAATTATCAAAATAGTCTTAAAATTTTATTAAAAAAAACCCGAAACTAATAAAATAAAATTTTCATAAGTTTTAAAGCATTTTTGAAACGCAACTCGTACCCTCAATTCACAATTAACGAACCGAGCTGCACTTAAAACAATTTTAGAAAATCACGATAATAGTCTTAAAGTGTCACAAATATCCCGAAGTTTATAAAAACATAGATTCTGAAATTTTAATATAAGTTTTGAAACACAATATATACCCGCTTTTAACAATTATCGAATCAACACGCGGGTAAAATAAATCCCAAAAATTTCCAAAATAATTTTAAAATTCTCAAAATATTCCAAACTTAAATAAAAATGAGTTTCATAATTTTTGAAGAATTCTTGAATTAAATACAGATTTTACAAGTAAATGTAATCAGAAAATCATACAGGGTTAAATAATTGATAAAATATTAATTTCTAAATTTTATAAAATCCCAAAAATAATTATTATAGTTATAGAACCATTAAAACAATTTTAGAGACATTCCAAATATTTATGCAAATAAATTTGCACTTAATCCACTTTTCAAAGTGAAAACAATTCAATACGACTCTATAATTAATCACGTGGACAACCCGGTACACCATAAATCATACATAGCTACTAATCAAACAACACATAGTGGTCAAAACCAATACACATATTTTATTTATTTAATAGTTTCCATAGTTACATATTTAAATAATTCAAAAATACACGAGTCATTATATCCTTCACCCCTTAAAAAGATTATGTCCTCAGAATCTGGTCTAACTAAACAAGTGAAGATATTTGTCAAGCATATCTGACTCTAATTCCCAAGTAGACTCTTCTACTTGAGGATTTCAAACATACTTACTATAGATATACTCTCATTTCCAAGGACTCCACTTTAACGATCAAGAATTTGGATTCATCACTATATGCAGAACAACTTGGATGAGAGCCCATTAGCTCATAATCAATCACTTAATTCAAATCAGATACTTATCGTTTTAACATTGATATGCAAAACACATTATATGTACTGTGGCGCCCTCCAAACCCGGGTCAGAAGTTTGGGGTCCACACACACACTGTTTACAACGTGCTTATAACATTAATAAAGATAATAATAATAATATGCAGTGATCCTACTTACCAACTACCACGGATCGCAACAGGTTAAAGTATGCACACAACCCAAACACACTAATATATTACATACCGATTAAATCCCAACCATTCAAACTCAAACTGAGTATTAAACATAATACAAACTTTTACAATTTACATTATTCCAAAAGAAGCCTACTAGCTCAGCTTTAACAGCCTTAATCCCTAGCTCTCGCACTGGACTGGGGATCCTTCCTACCAACTGGTTCCTTTTTAACTAGAAAGAGTATAAACAACATCGCACAAATGAGCTAACTAGCTCAGCAAGTCATAATGACAAAACTGAGAATAATGATCATCAAGTAAATATGGTTATGATATTAAGTGAACAATGGATTATGATTTAGAATTGGATACTATATTTTTATTTTAAAACCAAGGTTAGGTTGCTGATCAGTCACGCACTAACCCCGAGCAAAGCACACATCATTGCTCTAACTACTGGATCCAAGGCACACATTGGCCTAACTTGACCATTATATGGTCTGACCACGAATCTGGTCCACAATTTTATAAAAACAATCAAATTCTAACATAATAACAAAATTAAACAATAATAAACAATAATCAGAATCATTAACAACAGTGAGTGTTTAACGATGAAAGGGTTTTAACCCTTGTGTGGATCAACAAGGTACTTTCAAGGCTTGGATGTTGGGTAATAAAAGAATTGGATAACAAAGGAATCAATATTTCAGGGTTTCAAGAATTTGGTCTTTCAGAGCATAAGATACCATGGGTTGAGTATAAAATAATTCAGTTCAGTGTTTGGTATTTAGTTTGTATGTATTTGTGGAGTAGTATCGTAGATTTGTGGTTCGTGTTTGGGTATACAATAATCAATGGCTTAGAAAGAATATGGTTCATGGCTCAAGAACAATAACTGAAATCAGGGTTTAGGTTTCTGTGCTTCAAAGCACTTGCAATGTCAACAAGACTATCAAGTACTACAATATCTCGAGAAAGTTCAGAACACTTGCCTGATATTAGCTTACTATCCTGCACTCGCTTCCAATCACAATCGTTTTACTCCTCAACTAGATGTTTCCCTTTCCTACGTCTTGCCTCTTCTGCTCACATATTATAAGCATCTATCAATCATCAACTCATAGGATTCTATTCAACACATACTTCTATCTACCCTTCATTTTACCCAAATCCGATTAACGGATTGAAAGTTATGCAATAATCAAGTAAACACCGAATGTATAAACCGATAGTCAATCAACAAGTCACATATAACACGTAATACATCACATAATCAATGACAAATCATTTATAAAGAAGTCTCGGGTTATAAATAGGCTTTCGGGTATTTAAAATGATTTTTAAAACATTTTTCGTAATTAAAACGGGTCGTTGGATCAATTTCGGGTTAATAAACAGGGTTCGGCTGGCCAATTCTGGCTCCGAAACAATTTTATAATAATTATCGAGCCTTGGAAATAATTTAGAATAATATTTTAATGCTCGAAACTATTTTTCGGAATTTTTAAATCATTTTTAAATAATTAAATCTAATTAAATAATTAATTAAAATCAATTAATAATTAATTAAATCAATTAATCAATTAATTTTCGAATTAATTGACCAATTAATCAATTAAAAATTAACTGAAATTATTAACTAATTAATTCAGATTTATTTTTGAATTAAAAATAATTTTCGGAATTAAAATACTAATTTTTTTTAGAATTTTCAGAAATTAAAAATGAATTTTTATAATAAAAATAAATAGGAAATATGATTTTTAAACATTTTAAAAACAGGAATCCTATTTTTGAAAACTTTGCAAACTACAGGGACTAAACTTCACCATCTTCAAAACTACAGGGACTAAACTGCAATTTTACAGTTCCAGTCCCCGGAAAATCGGGGGTGGCCGGAGAAGACGATCCCGGCGTCCTTACCCCACCAACACCTCCAGATCAACACTACACAACACCAGGAACTTGTTCATGCAATCAAAACATTCTAATCATCCCTGTTCTGGCCGGAAATTAACCAAGAACATCGCCGGTTTCCGGCGAACATCATAAATCTTTAAAACACAACTCCCTTCGATTCAAGCATCTTCTATTAACGAGCTATATATCAATCGAATGCAAATTTCATAAGGAACACAATTCACTATAAATCAACAGCTAATAACCCCCGAATCAAAAACCCCCAAACTTCAATTGAAAATATTCATACGGGCTATAAACCCTATTTTTAAAATTCGAAAATCAAACTCAAATTTGAACATGTTATTGAACTCTAAATCAGACGTATAATATACCAAAATCATCAGGAAAACAAGCTCTACAACATGCAATCATCAAATCATACAAACAATCATCCGAACAAAAATTCATATTTTTCATAAAAATAATTCGAAAATAAATAAATTTTTAGAAATTAAACCTTTGATTCTGTAGGTGTATGGATTACAGATTCTGATAGAGCTTCTCAAGACCTTCAAATCCAGTACTCGAGCTTTTCAAACAAAGATCAATAACACCTTCAAAAGTTGGTTTGATTCTTGAAACAGTTTATGAATATAAGATTTTTCTCTGTAAAATTATATATTTATCTGTCTGCAAATGATTTTGATACGAAATAAAATACGGTAAAAGGCTATTTATATTTACGGAAGATTAGTATCCCGTTGGATCATTCCGGATATAAAATGGTACGTTAATTTGTAAAAACTGATCCAAACGGTATCGGTTTTCGGGATAATTATCCAAATCAGTACAATTTGTACTGCGGTCTTGGTCTCAGCGTCTGGTTACACGTATTACGAAGTGATAATTGTGATAATTTAATAAAAAGCTCTCGTTTATCGAAAATACGGGTTTTTATTGATTTACCGAAACGAATACTGTATCGAAAATATTGCGCCGGGACCCGTGCAGGACAAACCGTACGCCGGATCGAAAAAGTCGAAACATGGAAAATGCTCGGAATATTACAATTAGGTTAGGAAGGAGTTCTCGGAAGAGTTTCGGGTTCAAAAAACGTAACAACGGTTGACGTCGGTTGGTTCCCGTTTTTATAAAATAGATTTTAAATACTCGGAAAAAGATTTTAGAAATTTCATATGATTCATATAAATTCATAAATCAACATAAAAATAGTTAGGACGATATGTCAATTATCTATATTTTATTTTGGACATATAAAAATTGAAGTACTCAATTAATACTATTTTTAAATATTCAAATATAAATAACACTTAACAGTTAATTCACAGAATAGATACTGAACACACATAATAATTATTTAATTAGCAAAAATAATTACACGGTATATCCCAGATATTACATCCTTCCCCCCTTAAAAGGATTATGTCCTCAGAATCTCCTAAGAAAACAAATGAGGGTACTTTTCTCTCATATCACTTTCTAATTCCCAGGTTGACTCTTCAACCTTTGGGTTTCTCCATAATACTCTTACTAACTTTACCACTTTATTTCTCAATACTTTCTCTCTCTCCTCTAGAATCTCTATCGGACTCTCTACATAAGACAAATCTGCCTGAAGCTCTATTGGCTCATATTCTATTACATGCCTGGAGTCTGGATTATATTTCTTGAGCATCGATACGTGAAAAACATTGTGAATGTGCTCCATGTGCGGTGGTAACGCCAACTCGTAAGCTACTTTGCCAACACGCTTTAGGTTCTCAAAAGGTCCGACATATCTTGGACTCAGCTTTCCTTTCTTTCCAAACCCCGTTAGTCCTTTCCACGGTGATACTTTCAGTAATACCAAGCTTCCTTCTTCAAATTCCATGTCTTTCCTTGACTGATCTGCATACTTCCTCTGACGATCTTGTGCGGCTATTAATCTCTTCTGGATAATTTTAACAACTTCCTTTGTCTGCTGCACCAATTCAGGTCCGAGTATTTTGTGTTCTCCTACTTCATCCCAATATACTGGAGATCTACATTTGCGTCCATAAAGGGCTTCATAGGGTGGCATCCCAATGCTGGCGTGATAGCTGTTGTTATAAGCAAACTCTACGAGGGGTAAATGCTCATCCCAACTTCCTTTGAAATCAATAGCACAAACACGTAACATGTCCTCGATTTTCTGGATCGTTCTTTCACTTTGGCCGTCCGTCTGCGGGTGATAGGCCGTACTCATATTCAATTTTGTTCCTAAACATTCTTGAAAACTCTTCCAAAATCTTGAATTAAATCTTGGATCTTGATCAGATACAATAGACACTGGAACTCATGACGAACTATAATTTCTTTTAGGTACATATGGACTAACTTGTCGAGCAAAAATCTTTCATTTATAGGCAGAAAATGAGCTGACTTGGTAAGTCTATCCACTATAACCCAAATGGCATCATGATTAGCCCTTGTCCTTGGTAATCCAACTATAAAATCCATGGCAATGTGTTCCCACTTCCATTCTAGAATCTCCAATGGCTGTAGCAATTCGCTTGGTCTCTGATGCTCTACTTTAACCCTCTGACAGGTATAACATTTGCTAATCCATTCCGCAATTTCCCTCTTCATGTCTGGCCACCAATAATTCTTCTTTAAATCTCTATACATCTTGGTACTTCCTGGATGGATGTAATACCTTGAATTATGTGCCTCCTGTAGAATTTCATTCTTTAACATTGTCACCGGTGGAATCCAAATTCTAGATGAAAACCTCAGAATACCTTGGTCATCTTTCTGCGTGCATAACTCTTCCCCTACCAAACGATTTATATCTTGATCCATTACATCTTTCTGACATTTCTTTATTTTCTCTAATAATTCCGGTTGGAAAATCATACTATACACTTTTACTTCCTCAGGCTTGCAAACTCTAATCTCCAATTCCAATTTCTGAAATTCCTTATATATCTCTTCAGGTACGGACAACACATTTAACTTTTCCTTCTGACTTAACGCGTCTGCTACAACATTCGCTTTACCGAGATGATAATTAATCGAGCAATCATAATCCTTGATCAACTCTAACCATCTCCTTTGCCTCATATTAAGTTCCTTCTGGGTAAATATATACTTCAAACTTTTATGATCCGTATAAATTTCACATTTCTCTCCATACAGATAATGTCTCCAAATCTTCAAAGCAAACACTATGGCTGCTAGTTCCAAATCATGAGTAGGATACTTTTGTTCGTGTGGTTTCAATTGCTTTGACGCATACGCAATCACCTTGTCGTGCTGCATAAGAACACATCCTAATCCTTTGTAAGAAGCATCACTATAAATTATGAAATTCCCTTGATCATCTGGAAGTGACAAAATAGGTGACGTGATTAATCGTCGCTTCAATTCCTGAAAACTTTCCTCACATTTGTCGTTCCATATAAACTTCTCATTCTTTCGTGTAAGCTTTGTTAATGGTGTGGCAATCCTCGAGAAATTTTGAACGAATCGACGATAATATCCCGCCAATCCTAAGAAACTTCTTACCTCGGTGGGTGTTCTCGGTCTCTCCCAATTCGTAATTGCCTCGATCTTTGCCAGGTCCACTTTGATCCCTTCATTACTACCTATGTGTCCTAAGAACTGAACCTCCTGTAACCAAAACTCACACTTCGAGAATTTAGCATACAACTTCTTTTTCCTTAAAATCTCCAAAGCTGTTCTTAAATGTTTCACATGATCCTCTTCCGTCTTTGAATAGATCAAAATATCGTCTATAAATACAATAATGAACTTGTCCAAGTATTCCTTGAAAATTATGTTCATCAGGTCCATAAATGATGTCGGGGCGTTGGTCAATCCAAAAGACATTACTAGAAATTCATAATGTCCATACCTTGTTCGAAAAACTGTCTTTGGTATATCTTCTGGCTTGATCTTCAGTTGATGATATCCCGATCTTAAATCGATCTTGGAGAAATACTTGGCTCCCTTCAATTGGTCAAACAAATCATCAATTCTAGGTAACAGATACTTATTCTTAATTGTAAGCTTGTTGAGCTCCCTATAGTCGATACATAGTCTCATGTTTCCATCTTTCTTCTTGACAAATAATACCGGTGCACCCCACGGGGACACACTGGGTCTGATTACTCCTTTCTCTAACAGCTCTTGCAATTGCTTCGCTAATTCTTTCATTTCGATGGGCGCCATTCTATACGGGGCCTTGGATACTGGTTCTGTTCCAGGTGCTAAGTCGATCGCAAATTCAATTTCTCTATCTGGAGGAAGTCCTGGCAATTCGTCGGGAAACACGTCTGGAAATTCAATCACAACTGGAATATCTTCAAGTTTTGTTGGTTCTTGACTTCTGTCAATCACATATGCCATGAAATGCTCACATCCTTGTCGTAGTAACTTCTTGACTTGAATCATCGTTAAGAACTTTTTTACTTGTTTTTGACCCTTGAACGTTACTATCCTTTCGTCTGGCGTTTTCACCATTACCTTCTTATTTCGACAATCTATCTGGGCATCGTGCCTAGATAACCAATCCATCCCTAATATAACGTCAAATTCTCCTAACTTAAATGGTATCAAATCTACACAAAACTTACTACCAGAAATCTCAACCTCACAATTCCCACAAACTTGATTCACAGTTACACGTTCTTGGTTTGCTAATTCCACAGTCATTATTTCATTTAAATACTCTACTGGACAATTTAACTTGCTAACAAAATCTTGTGAAACAAACGATCGAGTTGCTCCCGAATCTATTAACACTTTGGCACATAAAGAATTCACATTGAGTATACCTGCCACGACATCTGTATCCTGGATAGCATCCTTCACTGACATGTCGAAAACTCTAGCCCTTGGAGTCTCATTCACTGTTGGGGTAGATCCCATAATCCTCAATGCATTACTGACTGGGGCTGGTGTCTTGCAATCCCTGGCCATATGTCCTGGCTTTCCATATTTGAAGCACGTAAATCCAATGGTTGGAACCTTCACTGCTGGATTCCAGATAGGTTGATCCTTATTTGCTGGCTCTCTTGCTAGCTGATTTCGGCACTCCCTCGAATAGTGTCCTTTCTGATTACATTTGAAACATTACACGTTCAACTTGTTACAAATTCCCCCATACTTCTTTCCACAAACTTGACAATCTGGAAAAGTTAATCTCAACTGATTCGGCTGATTCACATTAGCTGGAAGGTTGCCCTGGCCTCCGTCTCCTGCATTTTGTCTCCTGAAATTAAAATTTCTCCCTGGCTGAAACTTGCCCTTCTTAAAATTTGGAAACTTCCCTGGTTGTGACTGACCCTCACTTCCCTCAACCTTCCTTTTCTTGCTCTCTTTCTCCTTCTGTGACATCTCACTTTCTGTCTCCGCAATCATAGCCTTTTGTACAACTCCTGCATAGGTTTCCAATTCAAAGATAGCTACCTTACCTCTGAACCATGGCTTCAAGCCTTGCTGAAATCTCTTAGCTTTCTTCCTATCAGTATTAACATACGACGACACATACCTTGACAATTCGTCAAATTTACTCTCATAATCTGACACCGACATAGTTCCTTGCTTTAACTCTAAAAACTTCAGCTCCATCTGGTCTTGAACAAACTGAGGAAAATATTTTTCTAAAAACAATTCCTTAAACCTTTCCCAAGTAATAATAGCTGTACCTTCCAATGTCTTCACCATCTCCCACCAATAGGTGGCCTCATTCTTCAAATAGTAACTTGCAAACTCAACCTTCTGCTCCTCTTTCACTTTTACCAAGGCAAATGCCTTCTCTATTTCCTTTAACCACACATTTGCTTCAATTGGCTCTAAGGAACCCTTGAATTCTGGTGGGTTTACTGCCTGAAAAGTTTTGAAAGTTACCTGGGAATTGGTCTGTCTTTGTTGTTGTTGTGCTAGGTGAACTGTTTGTTGGGCCAAGATTTGGAGAATCTGGGCTATTGCTGGGTCTATGGGTCCTGGGTTCACATTCTGGTTTGTCTCATCTTTGTTGTTATTGTTGTTGTTGTTGGTTTCTTCATTCTGGGTGTGGGTGCGGGTATTTCTTCTGGGAGGCATTTTCTGTAAAGAATCAAACAATTTATTTAGCTTTTGAATCAAATCTTTGCATAAAAGAAAAGTTTTGTAAAACATAAATATCTCTTTTTGAAAACAGTTGTAACTAAGTAAATTGCATGCTTCTTTACAGAATATAAACAGTTATGGAAAACAGGGTACATGGTATCACAGGGTATAACTGGTGCAATAAATAAGGTAAAGTAAAACAAGTGTGATAAAGTAAATGATAGTGCTGGAAAGGAAAAATGTACTGATATATATAGATCAAAAGTTTTAGGTAGTACAAGCGTAAAGACGCTTCGGAAGTAAAAGCAAAAGGGTACAACAACCTACTTACTAGTCAGCATCGCTAGTCTATAAATACAACTCAAAAGTCTACTGATACACACTACACACTACTGTACATACTACATAATCATAACAACACTGCTCAGCGTCTCCATCTCTGAATCTCTGACTCATGGAAAATCTGGACCTCCAATCTCCTCAAGCTCCTCTAAAACCCACTTAGCCCATTTCACTAAGAAATCAGGAGTGATGTCCTCATGTGTAGCCTCAGCAATCCTCATTGCAGCTATCCTACGAAATGCCTGTAGCCTCTCTCGGAGTCGCCTCTCACCACTCCCAACCTCTCTGGTACACATTATATGTAGTAACTCCTGAATCTGACCCTGAAGGAATCGCTGCTCCATAAGGCAAGCCTCAAACTGATGATATGGGACAGGATAGGAAGAGAACTGAAAAGTTACTCCTGTAACTGAATGACTAGTAAAGCCTAAATCAGTAGGTGGGGGTCCTCTAACAGGTGGCCTCATGCCTGGAGGTGGAATAGCCTGCAGTGGTACGGGCTGCAACACCGGTGGAGGTAGAATAGCCAATACTGGTGGAATAACAGGACGGGGATCCGATGCTGGTGCTCCAACTGAAGGCTCTGAGTGATCAGCCGATACAGGAATAAAAAAGTCGGCCATCACTGCTATCTGAAATTATATCGCAATATAAGAATCTCGAACCACGACGCGAATTATACTACTACTGGTTATACCGTAACACTCAACCTCTCAACGTTCTATCATTCTATTCCTTACTTCTAATCCTAACCCTCTACCCATTCCCGTCAACCTAGGCTTGTGTCAGTGACTTATAATCTGTAGCTCTGATACCAAAACTGTGGCGCCCTCCAAACCCGGGTAAGAAGTTTGGGGTCCACACACACACTGTTTACAACCTGCTTATAACATTAATAAAGATAATAATAATAATATGCAGTGACCCTACTTACCAACTACCACGGATCGCAATAGGTTAAAGTATGCACATAAGCACACAAGCAATCTTCCAAGAGAAGCATTCAAGAAGCAACATACTCTCTCTCTCACACACACAAAACACCATGCTGATTTTCAAGAACACCATGGAGAGAAAAATTCATATCTCATGTTCAGCTCATTCAAAAATCACCAAATTTATACCAAACCTCTCTCATATCATGGGTAAGTCACGCACCAAATTTCATTCCCATCCATGAAGTTCTCAATTTTATAAAAATGTTTGAAGTTGAGGGTGAATAGTAACTACGAAAATCACTAACTTATTTTCTTGATTTTTCATGAAAGTTTAAGGCTCCTAAAGCTAGACCGAGGCTTCATCAAGGATTTTAGGACTTTATTAAGTATTAAAAATCTTCAAGGAAGGTATAAACATTCATCAAAACTTTGTTTAAGTTTTAAGTTTCAAGAAATGTAAGGATCTTGGATATAAGTATGGTTTTGATGATTGATTTGATATTATCTTGATGTTTAGTTAATTAATTTTAAGGGTTGATGATTGTTGCCTCAAGAACGTGATTTTATTGAGAGGAGTTAGTGTTGATATGATGATTTGATGATTGTTGATGGAGGTATAATGATTTAAGACGTAAACGAAACTCGAATCGTAATCGTAACCTCGTTAAAATGAACAAAACTCAACTTAAGTTTTTGTAGAAATTTACGAATGTATAAACTATAGTTTCCTGAAAAGTGAGACTTGATTATGATAGAAAATATTATGAGGATCGTTTAGGCACTTGAATCGCTTGATTCCGATTTACGGATTAAATGTTATGACCGTTTTAGTAAAAGGGATTTACGTGACAAAACTGCTACAAATTACGAAGTTTGTAAATATAAATGATCGACTTAAAAATATTTAAAAATAAAGAAATTTTTAAAGAGAGTAATAAATAGAGTTTATTAGTTTTCAAAAAAATTTCAAGTAAAAATGTTGATTTTTCAATTTTATAAAAATATCGGAGCCGAGGTCGCGCGGAGTACGAATGTCAAAAACAACCCCCTCTTAGGAAACTGCCACTTCGGGATTTTCACCTCTTTTACTAGAAAATTATTTTCAAATGATGTTTTCTAAATTTTTTGTAGATCACGCACGCAAAAATGGTGTATCAATTGAGTTAACAGTTTGAGAGATATCAACACTTTAGTGAAAGCGGTTTGAATAGTAAAATTCAGTAGTTGACCGAACTTTTGAAATACTTTTCACCTAATTAAATTCATTTTATCAAAATGAAACTTTTAGGATAAATATTAAAAGCACTCAAGAATCTCCTCGAGGTGGTTTCGTATTAAAATATTAATTTTACGATTTATTAAAAATGATGGAGTGCCAGTCGCGTAATAGTACTATTCGATAAAGTCAAATCTAGAAGACCACTTTGACCGTCCGTTTCGACCAAGGAGAGATACTTATTTCGAGTCGGTCGAATGATGAAAGTTATGAAGTATTAAACTTATTAGAAATATAAGTTAGTGATGAGAGTAGGAATACTGATTAAGATTATGATGTTTGTTGATTAGAAAACCTGGAACGAGAGGAAGTCAGGAAACGTGTCTTGGACTCAGGCAAGTTTTCAAATCCTACCTTTTTTGAAATTGTTGCGTTGTGTTTTTTTTCAAATAATGTCGATATATACATGATGCTATATTTACGATGTTTTACCAATTATGTTATATAATATCATATGATATGATAATGATTTTGTTATATGAATAATACTGAATTTCAATCGATAACGCTAGAGAGTATCGTTGTATATATAAGGAGTATATTTTAGACCGAGGATCGGTTAGTATAATTTGATGAAAACCCAGAAGTATTCCGGAGGTATTTTATTTAAGAATATTAACGCTATAGTAGAGCGTGATGTATAAGTTATAAGACCAAGTGTCGGTCGGGATTTTAAGATAAAAACCCCATAATCATTCTGGTGATATGATAGGACGATTAAAAGTTCATAGTAGTACGTTTTAAAGGACTCAACGTCCACTTACGAAATATTAAATACCTCAAACTTTTATGAAAAACGATTTCCAAAAATCGTATTCCCTCAACTATACTTTATCCTTCGATTAATAAATATTTATTAACTATTCATTTATTATAGGAGAAGTATTCTCCAGTGAGTTTTTATTTCAGACTCGAATAAATATTAAGGTTTACTAAATTACTTAAACATAAATAAGTTGGGGAATATTATTTCAATATTCTTTTAAAGTGTATCTATTCGAGGTTTAATTATTTATCGATTAATATTTAATTATTTATTATGTATTAAATGATTTATTTATGATTAAAAATCATAAAACCCGATTTAAAATACTTTTTAATTTTCAGAAAATCGTTCGGTAATTTCAGATCGTCAAAAAATATTGTCTCGACTTATTTTAAATATTTTGAATATAGTTTCAAGAGAAACTTTCCCTTATTTAATTATCTATTGACAACGGTCAACTCACATCCTTAGTACTTCCTCCGAAAAATTCGGAAGTACGTACACATATATATACACTAATAAAACAAGTTGTTTCTATCAACAAGCAAAACGCTTGGGGGAACTTTGATGTGGTTCGAGTTCTCGAGATATGGTAGAATTCTTTTAAAGGACAAGGGAGGGGTAGATTCTAGTACTATGTGTGCTAGATGGACTACCAAAGGTACTGCAAGTGAAGGTACTCTGTGTACTCAGGAACTTGTGAAGTATGTGTATACCCAAAATGGGACACGTAGCCCGAATGCGTCTAGGGTGATAATCGGGATACGAAGGTGTAGTCCTTTTACTAGTAGAAAAGGTTACTATTTTCCCGTAGTACGACTGATCATCGTATGCGGCGGCTCCAATTAACGTCCTATTCTTCCAATTGGAATTGTGATACAATATCGTAACCCAAGCCTAGGTGCTGGGTTTACCATTAAGGTATTCGCAGGATAATAATCCATTAAAGAATTATTTTCATAAGAAGGTGTGTATCACCAAGGAAAACTATTTTTGAATAAAACATATTTATCATATATGACGTTTTACTTGAGTTTATCATACAGTCATTTCATACTGTACATTATTATGCTGGGCATTATAGCTCACTCTTGCTTTCTTTTAAATGACACAACACAACAGATAACCAGTATGCCGGTGTGGGACTTAGTCGCTTGCAATAATGGGGAGAATCTCTGGCAGCTTTGTCTCAGGTGGGCAAGAGTATCAGATAGGTATAAGATATCAGTCATAATTATTGTAACTTCATGTAGAGGTTATGAATAATTGTTTGAGATCCTGGTACAGTTGAGTGTAATAAAAAAGATTACATTTTGTACATCATTTCTAAGGCTATAACTTGTGTGTCTGCGCATGAGATTGAGGTCTGTTGGATTATTGAATTTATATAGGTTACACATGAGTGAAGGATGCCGTGACGACCCAGATTCCTGACCTCGGATTTGGGGGTGTTACAGAAATGGTATCAGAGCAATAAGTTATAGTAATCAGAGACGAGAGTGTTAGGAGTCTATCTAGATGCGAGATTTCTTAAGAGCTCATATAGAGTTCATCATTGGACTACCGGATGTAGCCTCAATGTGTAGGTTAGGATAAGTGTATATTTGAGGTATTAAAGTATGACTAATAGGACCATTGGAGATTATCAGAATGATGAGGAGAAAAATTAGAATTATATATGATTTGGCAAGTATGTGGATGTAGAACTCGGAGCTGAGACTCCAGGGCATTTGGGGTAAAGACGATATTACCAACACCATATGTTCATTGTGATAACACGAGTATGGTTACTCGTAGTTCTTTATAGGTTGCCCATGAAGGGGCATCACATGTAAGAACCATAAAGTCTAACTATTATTATACAGTTGAGGTTATTGACCCAAACTAGTTGAAGGTGTCATTTTACCAATGAGGATGGGAATGTTGTATTAATCACAAACTCACCAGAGATAGTGTCCAAAATACCCTTAAGGATTCTAATTCTATTATGGAATATTTGAATGTAATATAAGAATGTTATCATAAGACGAGTACACTACGTGATATTATTAGTGCGCTTAACATGTAAGGTTCTGATGGTTTAGCTCAGAGATCGAGAGCATCGACAATTGATGGCATGACTACAATTAAATGGCGTAAGATTACAATAAGCGATAGTTCGATCTTATAACCTTTTAAAAAGGATAAACCAGTGAGTCTAGAGCGGAATTCTTCAGTAGATATGATGTCAGAGGCTATGTATATATACTCATAGACCTCTAATATATTCGATAACGTATGTTCAATTACACACACATGCCATTAAACTTATAGACTACATTGAGATCCCTAATAGATCTCTTTGATCTGTTCTCAGGGGGAACTGGCCACTTATAATTAGTAACAGATGTGTGCAGCAGGCAACTATCGGCTTAACAGATGTTTTTGGAATATTTTTGAGTAAGGTCTTCGAGGTAAAACACCGGAATGACAGATATACGTGTGAAAGTCAAGTTAGTAAGTGATTTTAAAATGATATTGAAAAAGAAACTATTTGAAACATGGAATTATGAAGAAGAAGAGGTGGGATCATCCTCAGATGGATAATGACGAGAGTTAGGATAATCACTGAAATATTTTGGCACCTACTCACTGTCACATTACTCCCTCCAAATTGTTAATCATTCGTATTGCCTTGATAAGTTATATCAGGAAATCCTTTTCGTTCCCTACTTTGAACTCCTGATGTGACCATCTTGAATAGTCTTTCTCCGCATCAGGACTTGTTCAATTTTTTTAGTTAATCCATGAACTTTCATTCATAGATTATGATCTTCTTGTTCGGCTCAGAGCTATTTATACTTTATTTCAATTATCCAAGGATTTTTTTCATAAATTTCCTCAATTCATCGACGAATATTCATAATGAATATCTTCATTTGATTCATCTTTCATACTTACTCTCAGTCGAGATCGTAAATATCTAATAATTTTTTAAAAACATGGATGATTTAATATTCATATATTCCTCGGGAATCCTTTTCTTCTAATCGGGATGAAATTATATATTGAACTTTGAAATCATAGTAAGGGTATCAATTTGATATTGGTATTCCGAATTCAATTCTATTTAAAGATCTGATAAAGTATGTGAACTAGGGCACCTATAAGTGTACCCTTTATTTGGAAAGAAATATTTGATAAGAGGCTATCGATTGTTCTGATTCCAAGACCACTCTATTCAGAGTTATAATTGTGTTTCTCGGCCCAAATTTAAAAACTCTTTATTTCAAAATCGCATCCAGGTAGCCATAATTTCTTCAGTGGTTACGATGTTGAGTTTTTTTTACAAACAAAATGAAATATGCCTAGTTGCATATGTTCTCATGAATAACTAGTTAATTGTCCTAACTAGTCAAAATTTTAATTAATACGACGAAAGCCTAGCTAATTGTCCTAGCTAGTTGCTATGGGCCAAACCAATTATGCTGGCCATTTTCTTAGCCGGTTGATAATATTGCTTGATATGAACTAGCTATTATTTTGCTAGTTCCACTTCCAATCAAATTTTTATTATTCCATAGTGCACTACATATGCAAAATTTAATTGTTGATGAAATTTTCAAAGAATGATTTAGTTGAGACCTAACTAGGTCGCCCACTCAAACAAGAATTCATATTCAGTTTTATAAAATATTTTGTTTATAAAATATTCTATTCTTTCGTTTATATAAAGAATAACCAATTAAAATCATAAAGTGATTGAAGAACAATATACTTCCTTATTTGTTAATCATTGAGTAAAATTCCTTCCTCCAAAATAACATCATTTTGAAACCTCAATAATTAACCTTTGGTTGAGAATGTTATTTCAAATTTCCTTCGTTATTCGAAAAGAAAAGTATTTTTTCAATGGGAAAATCTTACAAGTATCATTCATATGATGTTATTATTCAGCAATCATTGGTTTCAATGGATATTCTCTATAATATCACAATATAAAATTCTAAGGACATGGAAGGATAATCCTTGTTGTATTCTTCCTTCCAAGTTATAAATCTTCTGAGTGTTGCGACTCTTTTATTCAGAGCTCATTATTTGTTTAGATGTTAGATTTTAAAATCTTGTTAAAATTGTCTAAATTTCATCGATATCGTGAAAATCATTTTTCCACGGCTAATTGCCTTCTGAACAAAGAGAGGTATAGTTGAGAATCGATTGTTGTAATATGAGACTGAAAGCTCAGTGCTATGATGGTGCAATCAGAGCATCGCGATGAGTAAGTTGTTTTAAAAAGGGAATACCATATTTAGTTGTTATTATAAGGATCTTTAACATGGTTATAGAAGAACAATAATAGAGATACAACGTGATTAGTGAGGTACGCTTCTGTAAAACACTATCAGGATAAGAACTAATGAATTCGGGAAAGACTAATCATGTATGAATTCGAGGAATAAGATTTTCAAAGAGTGAAGGTAAGATTGTTGTGCATATGTTGTGTACTTGATGATTTCATAAACAAAACATCTAAGTAGATTTTACTTAGTGAAATTATGTAGCACTCGACGGATAAGAATTATAGTCCCAACGGATAACTCATTATAGTCCCGACGGATGATTAACTTATTATCCATCGAGTGAGTAGCTTATGTAATAATAAGTTTGTAGCACAGTTATGTGTACACCTTTGTATAGAATCTGTAGTAGCATATAAGTCATGTTGACTTTAACTAGATATGCAGAATAGGTTGATTAATTGTACATAAATGATGTCTTGTAATTCTGCATAAGTGAAATAGAGTCAAGTGCCAAAATAGCTACCGACGGATGATTAACAAAGCCATCGACGGATGATCAAATGACTATCAACGGATGTATAATATAGCAGTCGACGAATGATCAATTAAACCATAAACGGATGTTCTGAAA
The DNA here is from genome assembly GCF_009905375.1 of Apium graveolens. Classification (NCBI taxonomy): domain Eukaryota; kingdom Viridiplantae; phylum Streptophyta; class Magnoliopsida; order Apiales; family Apiaceae; genus Apium; species Apium graveolens. The sequence goes on along the minus strand of NC_133657.1, from coordinate 131,708,907 downwards.
GTCGACGGATAATCATATGAAGAATTCAAACAACAGTTGAACAGTGAAAGCTGACACACAGCCATCGAGATGTATACAAACACAATGTGGAAGCCCATTAACTGGGTAATAGAGGACGAAAAGCAGCAAAGCTTAAGACTGATAGTTTTTATAATTGTTCAGTCTTTTTGACTTTGTAATCTTGGTATTATATAAACCAAGAGAGTAGCAAATAGAAAAATAACTGAGATAGCTGAGAAACACAAAAACAGAGAAATCTTTGTAAGCAGAATCATTAGCATTTCCTGTATTCTCAGTAGTTCCATTTGTAAGCAGCTGTGAGCATTCCTGCACACAGAGTCCTCTCGATATATTATATATATCTCTGGTGGAATTGTTTAAATCCACCAGAAAGTTTTTAAAGACTCTTGTTTTTAATTACTTATGTTTTGATTCAATTAAGTTTCTATTCCGCATTGTGCTAATCAAAACATTATATCTATATTCGAGTTGAACATTTTTATTTCGAGAAAAAGGTTCAAGAATTCCATTCAAACCCCTTCTGTAATTCTTTCTATATTGTTAAGGGACTAACAATTGGTATCAGAGCAAGCTCTTAATCTACACAGAGTTTAAAGATCAAAACAATTCAGCAAGATGAACAAGAAAGATGTTGGAGTCAAGATTTCTTTTCTTGATAAAGATAATTACCATCATTGGAAGGTAAAGATGCATTTTCATATGTTTTCTCAAGATGAGGCCTATGTGGACTGCATAGAAAGAGGCCCTCATGTTCCAATGAAAGCTGCAACAGGAAACGGGCCATCTGTTCCAAAGCCAAGGCATAAAAATGGTCTGATCCTGACATTGAACAAGTCAGGAAAGATAAAAAGGCCATGAACATTCTGTTCAATGGAGTTGATGCAGACATGTTTGATAACATTATCAACTGCAAAACTGCCAAGGAAGTTTGGGACACAATACAGATAATTTGTGATGGCACTGAGCAAGTAAGAGAAAATAAAATGCACCTCCTGATTCAGCAATATGAGCATTTTCACAATGAAGAAAGTGAGTCACTCACTGACATTTTTAGTAGATTCCAAAAACTACTAAATGCTCTTAAGTTACATGGAGGAGTCTATCAGACTAAAGACTCCAATCTGAAATTTCTCAGATCTCTTCCAAAGGAATGGAAACCAATGACAGTCTCATTGAGAAACTCACAAGATTATAAGGAGTTTACTTTAGAGAGACTGTATGGCATTCTGAAGACCTATGAGCTTGAGATAGAGCAGGATGAAAGAATGGAGAGAGGACAGAAGAAAGGAGGATCCATTGCACTAGTTGCTGATCTGGAAAAGGAGAAGGAAGTGAAGATGGAAGCTGTAGAATCAACTTCAAAGGTCTGTGAGAATAAGGGTAAAGGACTAGCTGCAGAAACTGAAGAATCATTGAGCCAAGATGATATGGAGGACATTGATGAGCACCTAGCATTTCTTTCAAGGAGATTTGCCAAGCTCAAGTTCAAGAAGAACTTTGGAATAGCCAAGCCAAATAGAAACATGGTGGATAAGTCAAAATTCAAATGTTTCAAATGTGGCTTGGCAGGGCATTTTGCAAATGAGTGTAGAAAGTCAGATTCTAGTAAGAAAAGGTTTGAGTATGTGGATTATAAGCAAAAATACTTTGATCTACTCAAACAAAAGGAAAGGACTTTTATTACACAAGAGAATTACTGGGCAGCAGATGGTTTGGATGAAGATGAAGTTGTCAGCTATGTCAATCTAGCCCTAATGGCCAAGTCTGATGAAACAGAGACAAGTTCCTCAAGCAATCAGGTAATCACTACAAACCTTGCACATTTATCTAAAGCTGAGTGTAATGATGCCATAAATGACATGTCTACAGAATTGTATCATTTGCGTGTTACACTTAAGTCCCGCACTAAAGAAAATGCTAAAATCAAAGAAAACAACTTGTTTTTAAGTGAGAGGAATAATGTGCTTGAGTCTCAGTTTGTTGAGTTTGAGAAACTAAAAATTGAGTGTAAGATTGCCAAGGAGGAATTAACCGAGTCCTTGAAAAAGGAAGAAATTTTGAAAAAGCAGCTCGAGCGTGAACAAGAGGTGATTAAAGCATGGAAAACATCTAGGGATTTTTATGCTCAAATCACCAAAGTTCAAGGAATTGAGTCTTTTTGTGATGAAGCCTGGAAAAAGAATAAAGAGAAACTAGAACCTATTTTGGTAGCTGGGTTGCTGACAGATGTAGACTCGAAGGATGATGAGGACTATCCGTCGGATAACAAAAAGTGTTATCCGTCGAATGATAAAAATCCTCATCCGTCGGCTGTAAGCAAACCCATTAGCAAAGCCAAATTAATCAAGCTAAATGATAAGTATGGGTCTGTTTCCAAGAACTTTGTTTCAGGAGAGTCAAGTCAAGCTAAGAAAGGGAAAAAGGCTAATGTTGGTCACATGACTGTCAAACAGTTAAGTGACAGACTTGAGAAAATAGAGGTAAAAACAGAGACTAAAAAGAAAAACAATAGAAATGGTAAAGTAGGGATTAACAAACACAATAACTACACACCTGATAAATATGCTCCTAGAAAAATCTGTGTCATGTGTGGTAGTGTAAATCATTTGTCTGTTAATTGCAAATCTGCCATGCCTACTCCCATGTCTGTTCAGCCTCAATTTCCTAACATGAATGACATGCCTCCCATGCCTGTTAATGCTATGCCTACACAGAATATAAATGCACAGTTTGCTAATATGCCATTTGCTCCTAATCCATATTATGTTACATACAATATGCCTCAAATGCCATTTAACATGCCTTACTGGAATAACATGTTTGCACCAAGCATGCCATTTCCTGTTAGCCATAACATGCATGATAATTCTGTTGCATTTAGTGGTTTCAAAGGTACAACCCAATTGACTAAGGAAGAATCTGAAATTCCTAAGTCAAATTAGATAAAACCTAAGAAACAGAAGAAGAAATCTAACAAGACAGGACCCAAGGAAACTTGGGTACCAAAATAGTGGCTGGGAAACAGAAAGAATCTTTGGTACTTGGATAGTGGCTGTTTAAGACACATGACTGGTGATTCTACCCTGCTAACAGAGTTTAAGGAGAGAGCTGGCCCAAGTATTACTTTTAAAGATGACAGCAAAGGTTATACTGTGGGATATGGCTTGATTTTAAAGGACAATGTCATCATTGAAGAGGTTGCCTTAGTGGATAGTCTCAAACACAATCTATTGAGTATCAGCCAGCTTTGTGACAAAGGCAACTCAGTAACCTTCAACAAAGAAGCCTGTGTTGTGATTAATAATCAAAATAACAAAGTGATTCTCACTGGTGTGAGAAGAGGAAATATGTACCTAGCTGACTTCAACTCAACTAAAGCAGAATCTGTAACTTGTCTTCTCAGTAAAGCAAGTCAAGATGAAAGTTGGCTATGGCACAAGAAGCTATCCCATTTAAACTTCAAGACCATGAATGAGCTGGTAAAGAAAGAACTAGTAAGAGGCATTCCTCTAGTGGAGTTTACAAAGGATGGACTGTGTGATGCCTGCCAAAAAGGGAAGCAGATCAAAGCATCATTTAGGAAGAAACTTGATTCAGCAATTGAAGAGCCTCTGCAACTGCTTCACATGGATCTGTTTGGACCAGTCAATGTATTGTCAATTTCAAAGAAAAGATTTTGCCTAGTAATTGTAGATGATTTTTCAAAGTTCTCTTGGAGATATTTCCTAAAGTCTAAAGATGAGGCTAGTAAAATCATCATCAATCACATAAGGCAAGTTAACAATCATCCTGATTTCAAAGTTAGAAGAATCAGGAGTGACAATGGAACTGAGTTCAAGAACTATGTCATGAGATCATTTTGTGAGGAAAATGGAATCTTACATGAGTTCTCAGTAGCAAGAACTCCACAACAGAATGGAGTAGTGGAAAGGAAGAACGGATCACTTATTGAAGCTGCAAGGACAATGCTTGAAGAATCAAAATTACCAACATATTTCTGGGCTGAAGCTATAAACACTGCATGCTACCCTCAGAACATCTCTCTGATTAATCAAGCAAGATGTATGACTCCTTATCAATTGTTCAAGAACAAGAAGCCAACTCTAAACTTTCTTCATGTCTTTGGCTGTAAATGCTATATTCTGAGAAATCAAACAGATCAAAATGGGAAGTTTGATGCTAAAGCAGATGAAGGAATTTTTTGTTGGATATGCTGTTGGTAAAACATATAGAATCTACAATCTAAGAACCAACATTGTTTTGGAATCTATACATGTTGTGTTTGATGATAAAAAGATTGAAGGACTGAAAGATGGAGATTACCATGAGAGCCTTAAATTTGATAATGTTGAGATGGTCAGTGATGAAAGTGATGATGAGAGTGATCAAGAAACAGTGTCTAAGGATAATGCAGACAAATCTACCACCAATGAAGCACAAAACTCAACATCCGTCGAGTTACATAATGCTTCATCCTTCGGAAGGCAATCTGTGTTATCCGTCGGAAGACAACCTGCCTCATCCGTCGGTACTCAAAATTCACCATCCGTCGGGTTATCAAGAGGAGCAGGAAGTCAAGGCAGATCACCCATAGAAAGTACCCCTTTCTCAAATCAAAGATGCACAAACTCAGGGGGAGTTTCTAGCAATCAAAACTCAATCACACATCAAGACAACAATGAGGTATCTTCATCTAGAGCTAATCTACCTCAACCAAGGAAATGGACAAAAGATCACCCCTTTGAACTAATTATTGGTGATGTTTCTTCTAGAGTTCAAACCAGGAGAGCAACTCAAGAAGAATGTCTATACAGCAGCTTTTTGTCAAAGGAAGAACCAAAGAAGGTAGAAGAAGCCTTGTTAGATCCTGATTGGATTTTAGCTATGCAGGAGGAGCTAAACCAATTTAAAAGGAATAAAGTATGGAAGCTGGTACCCAAGCCTAAAGGAAAGAATCCAATAGACACCAAATGGGTATTCAGAAACAAGATGGATGAAAATGGCATAGTAGTAAGGAACAAAGCCAGATTGGTTGCTAAAGGCTATTGCCAGCAAGAAGGAATAGATTTTGATGAAACTTTTGCTCCTGTTGCAAGACTTGAAGCCATCAGAATCTTCTTAGCCTATGCAGCCCATGCCAATTTCAAGGTCTATCAAATGGATGTCAAAAGTGCCTTTCTAAATGGAGATTTGGAGGAAGAAGTGTATATTAGTCAACATCATGGCTTTGAAGATCCAAATTTTCCAGAGTATGTCTATTATCTACTGAAAGCACTTTATGGACTGAAGCAAGCACCTAGAGCCTGGTATGACACTTTATCAAAGTTCCTTTTGGAAAATCACTTCACAAGAGGTACGGTAGATAAAACTTTATTTTTCAGAAATGTTAATTGCTCTAGCATACTTGTTCAAATTTATGTAGATGATAATATTTTTGGCTCTACAGATGAGAAACTTTGTAAAAAGTTTGCCAAACTGATGCAAAGTAAGTATGAAATGAGTATGATAGGATAACTAACTTACTTTCTTGGTTTACAAGTTAAACAAGTTAGTGATGGAATATTCATTAGTCAAACTAAATATATTTTTGATCTTTTAAAGAAGTTTGATCTAATGGATTGCACATCTGCAAAAATTCCCATGGCCACTGCAACTAAGCTTGAATTAAACACTACTGAAAAGTCTGTGGATATTTCAAGCTATAGAGGCATGGTTGGCTCACTTCTGTACTTAACAGCTAGTAGGCCAGATATAATGTTTGCTACATGTTTATGTGCTAGATTTCAGGCTGATCCTAGAGAATCTCACTTGATAGCTATTAAGAGAATTTTTAGATATCTCAAGGGAACACCAAAACTTGGCATTTGGTATCCTAGAGATTCTGGTTTTGATCTAACTGGTTATTCAGATGCAGATTATGCAGGTTGCAGAATTGACAGAAAGATCACAACAGGAACTTGTCAATTTCTAGGAAACAAGCTTGTGTCCTGGTTCAGTAAAAAGCAAAATTCAGTTTCTACTTCTACAGCTGAAGCTGAATATATTGCTGCTGGCAGTTGCTGTGCACATATTTTATGGATGAAAAATCAATTGCTAGACTATGGTTTGCAAGTTGAGAGGATTCCTATTTTCTGTGATAACACAAGTGCAATTGCCATCACTGAAAATCCAGTGCAACATTCAAGGATAAAGCACATAGACATCAAGTACCATTTCATAAGGGAACATGTAATGAATGGTACTGTAGAGTTACATTTTGTTCCAAGTGAGAAGCAACTTGCAGATATCTTTACCAAGCCACTGGATGAATCCACCTTTTCAAGGTTGGTAAGTGAGTTAGGTATGCTTAAATACTCTTGAATTTATCTAGGTTTTTTGCAAGTTGAAATGTAGCCAGAAATTTAGCTGATTTTTAGTCATGGATGAAATTTTGGCTAAGTCAAAATTTGCATCTCGACGGATGACCATTATCCATCGAGTTGAGTCATCCGTCGATATACTATTTGCAAATAAAAATCAATTACTTTTTTGGAATCTTTTAAAACTCGACGAATAACAGTTTATCCTTATCCGTCGAATTGTCTAAATCTTAACTGTTAATTCCCTGAACATTATCCATCGAGTATACTTACAGTTTGTAAGCATTACACGATGGATAATGGGTGGAATTTTTACAGTTTATTTTTAAAACGGCTATTTTAGGCAATTTCTATTGGGTAATTTACTTTACTTTATTATTTTCATCCGTTGTTTTTGAGATAGTATAAAAGCTTATTTCCTTCCAATTATTTTCTTTTATCATTCTCAAATTCAACTGCTTTTATTTCATTCTCTCTCAAGCAAATATTCACTTTCTCTTCAAGCTTTCATTCTCTAACAATGGCACATGTAGTAAAGATTATGTCTCAGACTGGGTTCATTTATGAGAAGAACAACTTCACTGCTTTGGTCAATAAGGGTATTCGGCAATTAGAAGACTATCACAAGATGATGGACTTCGTGAAGAACTGCAAGTTAAGTTATGCCATGCTTGAATCACCCACAATTTTCTATGAAGTTGTTGAAGAGATGTGGACCACTGTAATCTACAACTCTACTGACAAAACATCACTCTAACTATCAAAGGTAATGAGTTCTGTATCAATAGTGATGTGATAAAAGCATGGTTCAAAATTCCTGATGATAATGTAACTTCACCACACAATGACACTGATATTATCAATATGCTTAATTCCATGCATTATGCACTTCCTACTACTAATCTTAGTGATATTAGAAGATTAGGTCTTAGGAAGGAATGGAGTTTCATGTGTGATGTTGTGACTAAAGTTTTCTCTGGAAAAATCAGTAATTTTGATTCTGTAAACATTTCCATGCTTAACATGCTATACATGCTAGTTACAGATAAATTTTACAATTTCAGTGACCTTGTCTTGTATGAGTTAGGTTTTAAACTAGGTGAGTTATCCAAAAGGGGAAAGAATGTATATTATGCTAGATTTTTCATGATATTGGCTAACCATCTTTGTCAAGAGATTGTACTTGAGAACCCAAACAACAAATTATCTTGTTGGGTTCAAGAGAGAAGAATCATTGCAGATTTGAACAGAGCCAACCATCATAGGGATGTGCCAATGTTCTACTTTCCTGTAATGCAGACACCTCAGGTAAGTGAGGTAAGTTCATCCATACCCTCAACTATTCCAATCTCCTCAATTTCTTTGAGTTCAGGAGTAGCTATGGCAACTGTGATAATGACCAAATAGTTGTCTACCAAAGCTGCCAAAACAACTGTAATTTCTAAATCCAAGTCAAAGAAAACCCCCTCTGGTATCTCTCAAAAGGTACCAGTTGAAAAATCTACCAAAGCCAAAGAGGGGAGTGTGAAGGAGGGTCAGTTAGGTGAGAGAAGGGGTGAATATCAAAGAAACCCCAAGGATAAGGTTGGAGAGGTGAGTGAATCCCAGCCTAGCCACACTGCAGTTTCCCAACAAACTGCAGTGCTTAAAAAGGAAAAAAGCTCACTTCTAGCTACATCCTCCCAAAAGGATGTGGCTATTGAACAAAGTTCTCAGCCAAGAGCACAGGCCAAAAGGGTTAGTGACACAAGCTTACCCCAAACTTACACAAGAAAGAAGAAATCCAAAACCATTGGGGATGCACAGGGCACACACACAGTGCAAACTGGTGCTAAAGACACAGTCCCTGCACTTTCTCAAATTCAGTTTGATGTGGCTCTAATAAATGTGGAGTAACAGCCAAAATCTCTTATAATAAAAGCCTCTGAAACACCATACTCACCAACAAACTCTCTGGAAGTGGATATGATAAACACTTCAATTCCTGATTCCCCTTCTTTAACTCTGTTGGGGAAGCCAAAATCTAGCGCAAGTGAACATCATCTTTTAGATGATTTGTTGGCTCACTTGCCAATTCTTTCAGATACTATTGTGACATCTGTGCCTCAAATAACTTCAATCAACACAGAGTCAACAATAGTTTCTCTTCCCACCTCATTCATTTCTACTCTCTCGATAAATATTGCTCATCCGTCGAGTAGTGATTGTATCCCGACGGATAAGCTTAACAGCAGTTATCCGTCGGATAGCTTTACCACTCACCCGATGGATATCACTTATTCGTCGAGTGTCTCTGCACAACTTCAAACTTTAATTATTTCCAGTGCAGAAGATTTAGTGGTAATACAGTCACTCTTAGGACTGAGAGAGGAGAGTGCATTGAGTGAGAGGCTGGGTTGCTCCCAGGCAAAAGGAGAGGAAAAGAGTGAATCTCAGCAATCCATTTATTCAGGATTGGCAAAAGTGAGTGAGAGGAGTCCCACCTTAGTAGGTGAAGGTGAGGGTGTGAGGGTGGGGAGCCAGGGTGAGACCCTGATGCAACAAAAAAGAGATTATGAAAGAAAGGCAGGTACAGGAGATATAAGGGTGGATCCAGCCATTGCTAGTGAGTCAATAATTGTGGATGATGCTGAAAGGGAAATACAATTTCAGCAACATTACAAAGCTGAAATTGATAACATTTCCTTGGATGCTGATACTTTTACTCATCCTGTGTCAGCCTATCAATTGTTGGCTACTCAGGGCAATGTGGAGGCAGAACAGACTTTGAACTTAGTACACACCTCAGAATCTCTTCAAAGATATAAAGCTGTTGTCAATAGGATGCCTTCTCAAGCTGGTGAGCCATTTGAAGAATTTGGAGTAAATTCTAATGATGATGACTCTGTTTCTTTGGATGGAAGCATGAACTTAGGGGGAGATGAAGGCCCAAGTTCTGTTTTAAATTTAACTGGATGGGCATGGACAAAGGAATTTACACCAGGACAATTTGGTGTGTCTTTGGTCAAGCAAGTGATGGCTATTCAAAAGGCCCTTCAGGAAACTTCAGATGCTGGTACCAAGGCCATTCTTCAAGCTCACCTAGACTCTCTACATCTCATGAAGATCCAGCACTTAAGACAGAATCTGAGTGTGGATGAACTAAAAAGGGATATAACTGACTTGAAGACCTACAATTCTGAGAAGCTGGATTCGGTAATGCCATATGGTACCATGCAAGATCTATTACTAAGATTGAGGAGAGAATCAGATTCTGAAAAGAAGCTGGCCAAGCTGGAAGACAGAGTTCAAGTTATTGAGAATTCAGCGGCTATCCTTCTTCAAAATCAACAGACTCAGACAAATCTTCTCATGCAACTGGCTAACAACTTGATGATAACAAAAAGGGGGAGAGAGAATCAAGTAAGGGGGAGAAAGGACCAACTGAGGGGGAGAAACTTCAAGTACAAATCAGCAAAGTAATTGTACCTTCAATTACTGTCTCCAAGCCAACAGTTGCAGATGGTATAGATCTAATTAAAGCAGCAGCAGCAAATTTGAAAGTTGCTGAAAAAGGAAAGTTGAGTTTGATCAACTGGAATAAGATTGATGAGGAGATACAGAAAAAGTTTGAACTAGTCAAGGAGCCAGTTAAGTCAGCCATCCATCACTCTCATGTCAAGACAATCAGTGTGAATGAGATGAGCATAAACTATCTGGAAAAAGGATAATCTTCCTGCATCAAGTCTACAAAGGCTGAAACAATTCTTAAACCAAGGGCAAATTATCCAAAATTATCTTGGAAGAACCCTGTGGACACTGTGTATGAGACACCCAAGCCTGATGAAAAGAAGCTTCTGTCAAGATCTATTGTCTTCTATAAAGATCCAGCTGATTCAGCTTCAAAAAGGAGAATTGCTAAGATATTCAGAAATGGAAAGGAAATTTGTGTGGTAGCTGGACATCCACAATTTGCTCAAGCAAAGAAAGAAGAAAAATCCAGATTAAAGCAGGAAAAGAGGCAAGCTGTTCTAGATGCAAAGAAGTCTAAACAAAAGAAAGAACAGATTACTATCTTGGCTAAGCTACAGGCTGTAAACTCTTCTCAACAAATTCCCTCTCAACCATCTGAAGCTGCAGAATCAAAGAAGAAAATTGAAGAACAGAAGAACAGACGAAATCCCCAAGGAAGAAAGAATTGGCTAGAAGAACAAAAAGGAAACTGGATGTTGTTGACAAGGAATTGGAAGATCAATTTCCTAAGGAATCCACACCAGCTACAACTCAAGCATCAAAGCCCTCTGTGGTATTTGAAGACATAAGGGTGGTGGATCCCTACAGGAACATACATGGTGAACCTATTGTGCCAAAGGATGAGCCAATAGAGTGGGATAACATACCAATTCCTGACTTCAACTTACCAATCCTTAGCAAGCCAAAAAGGACAAAGTCAAGGGCAGTCAAGAAAGTGAAGCTGTCACCTCTCAAATCCAAGTCAGTAGCTAAAGCTCAACCCAAGGTCAATAGGGGAGACTACTTGTACTTGTATGACATCAAAGAATTTTCAGATCTAAATCTTTATATGGATGAACTGGATGAAGTAAGGACAATTGATGCATACAGAAACATACCTGAAAGGTCGGTGTTCAAGTACAAAGGAGGAAGGGAGATTCAGTGGCCACTTCACAGGATTCTTCAAGAAAGCCAAGTTGTGCTGATTAAAGTCTATTCATCCTTCAAGAAAAACTTTGGGTTCAATGTAACTGCAAGAAGACTAGTATTGAAGAAGATTGAAGAGCTGAGGAGTGTTAGAGCTAAAGATGCACTCCCAAAGACACTAATCATCCCATATACAGGGAGAAGAGTGCATCTAAGGCCCTACTGGCTGATGAAGTTCATGGATGACAAGGGTGTGAGAAGATTCTTCAGATTAGAAGACCAACTGAGTATCTCTAGCAATGAGACTCTCTTGGAAATGCAAGAAAAGCTAGATCTCTCAGAATCTGATGAACTGAAATTCCACAGGCAGCTCCAGAATCAAATTGAGGAAAATAACAGAAAGCTTGGAAGAAGATCCAGACCTTCAAGGAACTAGAAAAATCTGCTCAGGCTAGAGGAGCATCTTGAATTGACTGTGAGCCAAACCTTGTACATTTTGTTTAATTGAAGCACTTTCAGTTTATCTACTTATCTTTAAAGATGTATGTTCAGGATGTTTTGTTATCATCAAGTATCTCTTAATTTATGGCTATAATTCCAGTAGACATAAATTGGGGGAGATTGTTGTGCATATGTTGTGTACTTGATGATTTCATAAACAAAACATCTAAGTAGATTTTACTTAGTGAAATTATGTAGCACTCGACGGATAAGAATTATAGTCCCGACGGATAACTCATTATAGTCCCGACGGATGATTAACTTATTATCCATCGAGTGAGTAGCTTATGTAATAATAAGTTTGTAGCACAGTTATGTATGCACCTTTGTATAGAATCTGTAGTAGCATATAAGTCATGTTGACTTTAACTAGATATGCAAAATAGGTTGATTAATTGTACATAAATGATGTCTTGTAATTCTGCATAAGTGAAATAGAGTCAAGTGCCAAAATAGCTACCGACGGATGATTAACAAAGCCATCGACGGATGATCAAATGACTATCAACGGATGTTTAATATAGCAGTCGACGGATGATCAATTAAACCATCAACGGATGTTCTGAAAGTCGACGGATGATCATATGAAGAATTCAAACAGCAGTTGAACAGTGAAAGCTGACACACAGCCGTCGAGATGTATACAAACACACTGTGGAAGCCCATTAACTGGGTAATAGAGGACGAAAATCAGCAAAGCTTAAGACTGATAGTTTTTATAATTATTCAGTCTTTTTGACTTTGTAATCTTGGTATTATATAAACCAAGAGAGTAGCAAATAGAAAAATAACTGAGATAGCTGAGAAACACAAAAACAGAGAAATCTTTGTAAGCAGAATCATTAGCATTTCCTGTATTCTCAGTAGTTCCATTTGTAAGCAGCTGTGAGCATTCCTGCACACAGAGTCCTCTCGATATATTATATATATCTCTGGTGGAATTGTTTAAATCCACCAGAAAGTTTTTAAAGATTCTTGTTTTTAATTACTTATGTTTTGATTTAATTAAGTTTCTATTCCGCATTGTGCTAATCAAAACATTATATCTATATTCGAGATGAACATTTTTATTTCGAGAAAAAGGTTCAAGAATTCCATTCAACCCCCCTTCTGTAATTCTTGCTATATTGTTAAAGGACTAACAAAGATTAGTAATAACCTCTTGGTAGAAATACTCGGTGATAAAAACAGGATTTTATATGAAATGTAATGATAATCTACGCAGCTTAAGGACCGTGACATAAGGCATCCTAGTACTGATCTAGAATAATTGCGATAAGGTTCAGACTGAAAGGGACAAGGAGTTTACTTATGAGAAAATTTTGGAATCTTTTTTTCTTACACTGAACACGAGATAGAGGCTATAGTCATATTAATCAAAGGCTATGATTGAGAAATCTATTATCATCAAGGAAAGGCCAATATGGTGGCCGATACTTTAAGTAGAAAAAGATATATTGAGGATGACAAATCTCAGAATAACTGATGATAAGGATCGCATGAAAAGAACTCTTTATTACTTAACAGGAAGACTTAAAGATGCCTAAAATATAAACGGATATTAGTCATGACATAATATAAAAAGGGATGTCATTGAGTATGTAAGTAAGTATTCGACATGGTTGAAAATGAAAATGGAAAGGCGGGGGATTAAAATTTTGGCGATTATGACTTGTAGATGACCCAAATAAGAGTAAGAGTTAATTATAATAAATTTTGAAGGAGGATTATCAAGAACCAAGTTAGCCGTCGCGCTATTTGAGGATTTTGAGTGATAGATTAAATACGACCGCTTATTTTATTATGCAAACGATAGATGTCCACTCTACAAAATTGTTATGAATACAGAAGAGATAATTGGGACAGAGAGACCATGTGACGACTGCGTCGCGCAAGGACCCAAGATTTAATTAACGGGACTATTTCCCAAGATATTTTGTGAAAAAGGACGGACAGAGGAATGACTTTGAGTTCTCAAATCGACAAGTAGAATGAGAGGACTATCATGACCATTGAAGATACGTCTAGCGGCTTACCTTTTATTTGGAACGGTTTGGGGAATCGCCTATTATTGACAGATAATTCGTGTAGATGTACTTACCACGCTAGCATACGAAAAATAGTCGTCGATATCCCTTACGAAGGAAAACATAAATGAATGAAGGATGTCATTGTCAGAGCTGATAGAAGGCAAAGAAGATCGTACACGCCCTATAAAGGCCACTGGTAGCATGTACCAATAAACATCAATACGTCTAAGGCGCTAGCGAGAATAACAAGTATGACCCAGAAGGTATCGTAGTACTATAGATATTATACGGGGAATGATTAAAGAAGTCCGACCGATGACGGAAGCTGAACGTTCCACGATCCTAAAACGTATCAATCAATTACGTATGAAATGGTGCTTCCTTCAAGATGGCAACAGGACGCGACGTGCCTTGCGTTACTACGGGAAAAAATGTTAAATCTGATGCTAAGCGTGTAACATGAGACGAGCATGTAAAAATGCGACGAGAACTTCTTACATAAAATAATCGACAGAGATGATGTGCCAAAATGGGAAAACGTTAAGGAACAAAACTCTAGCACTAGTAGGAGAGATGGAGGGGAAACGAATAAGTTGAAGGA